>NC_077227.1:189391726-189759226 GCF_027887165.1 Monodelphis domestica
AGCTTGTGCCCTCCTGGGCACAGAAGAACAGAAACCAACAAATAGCATTTGACAGTGATAGTGATGACAACGATATAGCTTCTATAAATGATTCTCTGAGCACAGACGGGATATTTTTATAAATCATCCAATATTAGAACATTGAAGACCTTTCATTTCCTCTCCCAGACAGTGAAAACAAGATCAAGGTTAGGAGAAGCAGTGTCCTTTCTAGGTTACCATATGACTGTAATTTGAGAATTCCAGTACTGTTAGAAGAAAGAGTCACAGTGGTAGGGAAGATAAGACACTGGAAAGAGAGAGGAAAAAGAGCTTTGATTTTGAAATAGTTGGTTTTGAGACTCTCTCACTCACTGTATTACTCTTTATTCATTTTCACTGAATAACAGAGCCTAATGACCTGAAAAAAAAAAAAACTAACAGAATCCTCAAGGTACCTAACATGTCCACAATAAATATAAATAAAATAATAAAATAAAATAATTATTTTAAAAGAATGTCCAAAATTTTAATTCCTAAATGCTTACAGTAATACTAGATAAATACTTTGGAATTTTTACAGGTCCAGAAAGAGTCTTATTATATAATACATTCTAGAATTTTTTTCACAGTTTATAAATTCTACTAGGATCTTCTTTTCTGACTTGTGACCAACTTTCCTTCACTACACCATTCAGGAGAACCACAAAGCAGTCATACTCACCTTTTGAAGTATCCTCTAATATGCTAGTGTCCCAAAAAGAAACTTCAGAACTTATGTTCTATGCTCTTAATGGACTCAAAAATTTTAAGTTATTCGTCAAGTAGTAACATATACCATTTCATGAAAATACTGGACCCCCATGCCTTCTGTCTACCTCTCTTTCTGTCTCTGTCTCTATCTCTCTGTTTCTCTGTTTTGATGGAGGAACTTACAAGAGAAGTACTAAAACTGGGCAATACATTAAGAGAGATGTGGCTTTAGGAATAAGAAGTGACAGTCTTAATGTGTTTAAACCTTGTCACTCATGGATCATTTAAGAATTTATGAAGCACCTACTACTATATGTGCAAGACTGTTCTAGGTGCTAGGGAGACAAAGACAGCAAAGGAACTGTCTATCCCAGCCATTAAGAGTTTATGTTCTATTGGGAAGAAAAAAATGCATACATGGAAAAGTAAGAAAAAGTAATTTGGGGACTTAAGGAGGGCATCAGCAACTGGAATATCAAGAAAGGTCCAAGTAGGAAATAGCACTTAAGCTAATCTTTGAAAAAAACTATATATTCTATTCTAATAATAATAATAATAACAAATTATAATGATAACAAGAAGTAGCATTTATATTTCACTTTAAGTTTTCAATGTCATTTATATATGCCATCTCATTTAATCCTAACAACAACTGTGTGATGTTAGTTCTATTATTTTACACATTTTACTGATAAGGAAACAGTATGAGAAGAGAGGTTAAGTGACTTGGCCAAGTTCATTTTAGCTAGTGAGTTATCTGAGGCAGGATTCGAAGTTGTCTTCCTTACTTCAAGTTCAGCACCTTATCTGCTATGTCATCTAGCTGTCCTCCTCCATAAGGCAAGAGTGAAGAAGATATATATTCTAGCAGTAGATTAAAGCCTACACAAAGGCATGGAGACAAGAGAAGTAATGTTATTTATTTGGAAGAGCAAATAGATCAATTTGACTGGAATGTAGAATGCATTAAAGAAAATAAAAAAGCAATAAAGATGGTAGACTACAGTCAGATTGTGAAGGGATTTAAAATCCAAACAAAGGAATATATATATATATTTTTTTTTCTAGATGTAAGACATGGCTTCTGGAGGTTCCTGAGCAAGGAATTGGCACAGTCAATGCTATGCTTTAAGATCGTCATCTTGACCATTATGTGGAGAATGGATTAGAAAGGTTGGACCAATTATAAAACTATTTCAATAGGCCAACCAAGAGGTGATGAGGACCTAAACTTAAATAATAGTTATCTGACTAGAAAGAAGGCAGATTTTAGCGATACTATAGATTTAAAATTAGCAAAATTTGGCGAGTAAATCAATGTGACAATTAGAGAAAGGCAAGAGACAATAAAGAATTTGAGATTGTGAATTTGGGTGATTACAAGGATGACAGTGATCTCAATAAAAATAGGGAAGTTAGGGATAAAAGGGTTTGAGGGAGTGGTAAGAAAGGCAATGAGGTCTGTTTTAGACAAATTGAGTTTAAGGTGTCAGCAATGAAGTATAAATATATTTAAATAGGATATACTATTTAGAGCAGGAATAAATGAGTATAGCTCAATACAATTGAGTACCTGTGACAACTTTCATTGATCTCCCATTCTCATAATATCTCTCTTTGACATAACATCCTCCTTCCTCTAGTACTACTACCACTCTGGCACAACCCCTCGCCAGCTCATTACTAGACTCTTACAAATTATCTGTTGGTTAGTCTATCTGACTCAAGTTCTTCCCAATCCAGTCCTTTTCTACAGTCTACTAAATTAATCTCCTTAAAGGCTAGGTCTTACCACTTCAACCCCCCTCACTCTCTTCGATAAACTCCAGTGATATCATAGCGTCTCAAGGATCAAATATAAAATCATTTGGTATTCAAAGCCCTATATAACCCAGACCACCTTCTGCCTTTACAGTCTTATTACACTTACCCCTTATATACTGTGATGTCTAGTGACAGTGGCCTAATAAATGCTTGTTGACTAGCTGATTGACTTCCTTTTTGTTGCAAGACTCTCCATCTCTAAATATTGGGCATTTTTCTGACCGCTTTCTATTCCTGGAATCCTTTGTGTCCTCATCTTTATCTTCAGCTTCTTTGGTTTCCTTCATGTCCCAGCTAAAATTTTACCTTCTAAGAGAAGCCTTTCCCAATCCTCCTCAATTACTATTGTCTTCCCTTCCTCCACTGCCTTGTTTTATTTTCATGCATTATCCCAGATAAAATATAAGTTCTTCAAGGACAGAACACATTTTTTATAGGAGACACTTAATAAAAAATGGATTGATTGTTTGATTGGTAATACATTAGCATGACTAAAGAAATCTAGTGCTGGAATGCCATGAAAAGAGATTTTGACTGATCTATGTCAAGAATAGAACCAGAGAGTTTTCGGGGAGGTTATTTTGCCAATTAAAACTATTAATTAATTAAAATTCAATTAAATCAATTAAAAATGCTATATCATTTATTTAAGTTAAAGGTATCAAACACCAGGTCCATGGTAATCCTTCTGAGTATGATTTGACCCAGATTAAAATGTAATTGAGAAATATTTAACAAAAGAAATAAAATACAACAGAACATATATAATGTTAACATGTGGTTTTCTAAATCAATTTACAGCCCATGAAAAATCATATGTAGGGTTTAATGGTCTGATTTTATTTGAGTTTGCCACCCTTGATTTAAGCTACATCTTATAGAATCAAACTTTGTTCAAATAATCTCCACCAACAGTATAGCGCAGTGTTTTCAAAGCCACGTTCAAGATAACATTTCCAGAGATTTATATAACAGTTTCAGGCCAACCAAAATGTCTGTGTAACCCCTTGGCATTTGTTGTGGCTATTTTAGAGACTACAAGGTCATTTTATAGCTCAAGAGTTCTTTTTCCCCACCTAAAATCCTTGCCTTCCCTCTTAAGATTAATATCAATTCTAAGACAAAAGGGTGGTAAGGGCTAGGCAATTGTGGTCAAGTGACTTGTCCAGGGTCACACAGTTAAGAAGAATGAGGTCAAATTTGAACCCAGAACTTCCAATTCTAGATCCAGCACTCTATCCACTGTGCTACACAGATGCTAGGTTATTCTTAACATGAAATCCATAATTTTTTATGATTTTGATAACTTTATTTCATTATCATCTATTTTCTTTGTAATCTTCTGTATTTTATTTTATGCATTTAAAAACATTATTCTGAGGAAGGATCCATAAGATTTACCAGACTGTCAAAGGGGTCCACAATGCAAAAAAAAGGGATTAAAAAGTTCTATTTTTGTCCAGGTGAGATGCCTTGGAGAAGGAAGAGGGAAGAGATTGCTTCCTCATTGGAAATAATATACAGCTAGTGCTTTCCTGGGTTCAGAGAGAACCTTCAAACTCATGAACCATGGAACCCAGAAGGGCAGGTTCTGATTCCAGGTCATGTAGGACACTTGCAGGCTATCTGGTCACTATTTGATGTAAGCCAAAAGAAAATTCGCACATCTTTTCCCACCACTCTTAGACTTTGGGGTTTTGTCAGATTAAAAATATGAAGATGTCAACATTTTAAATCATGTTCAGTGCAGCAGTTTCCAATCTGAGGCATTATCTTTCACAGAGACAGGTGCCCCTCAAATTAGAGCCCCTCACTTTCTTAAATCTTCTGTATTATTTCCAGAAATTATTTTTACTTCTCTCTGCTGAGCAAACCAGTAATCAGTAACTCCTTATTTGGTATTTTCCCCAGATGACAAATCACATCACTCTGAATTCCCTGTTCCTTCTATTTCTCTCTGAGGCCACTGGTCAAATCAGCAAATGAAATGTTGATATCCTTTGCTCATGACACATAGGGAAGCAAGGCTTTAGAGAGGAGATGATTTTGAAGGAACATCCATGAAAGGCTGATCTTCAGGGATACTAGACTGTGTTGGGTTTTTCTGTGAGAAGGGAAATTGTTTCTCTAGTTTTCTTCTAAATGCATTGCAGTAACAGGGTCCCAACACCAGCATCTTACACCTGAAAATGGATTCATGTGTTGGTGGAGTGTAGAGATCTTGGATCAAGACTGAGCCAGGCCTGAAAAGTCTATATCTATGCACTGAAATCTCCTCCAGACTCTAGTAAAACTTGGAAAGTCACAACAGCTAGTTTTTTTAAATAACATAAATTTATTTTCTCTTATCCCACCTTCTATTCCTCTACCCCCACTGAAAAGAAAAAGGAAACCCTGGTAACAAATAGGCATAATCAAGCAAAACAAATTCATTTGTTGCATATATCCAAAAAAAAAGTTTCATTCTGCTCTTTGAGACCAGTTCATTTAAAAAAATTTTTCCATTAGAACAGCAGAGCTATACTAAGTTTTACTTCCTTGTTCCCCAAAGAAATTTTATTTAGAAACAAAACAAAGCAAAAAGCAGCTTAATTTTTAAAAGTTTCTTTCTTTTAGGGGATAGACAATTTCATCATTGGTCTTCCAAAACCGATACTTTTCAGCAGTGGTCCTGTAGTTGGCATAGCTTCTGTCTAAATGTTTATCAGCTAAGAGCTTCTGGAAGTTATAAGAAAAATAGTTATCCTAAGATTCCAGATTTTAAAATCACAGGATTTGTGTTTGAATTCTGCCTCCAACATTTAGTTCCTCTGTGACCTCAGGCACATCACTTAACCACCCTGGACCTTAGATTTCTCAGCTATCTAATAAAGAGGTTGTACTTGATATGCTTTGTATTCTAAATCTAGCTCTATAATCCTACTAGCCTTTGGGTTGTGTTTTTTTCTTTTATTGTATACTCAAATCTGTTTTGAAGGAGTTGCTTTTAGATTCTACACTTAGAGAAAGTATCAAAAATATTTATTAAATGAGCTTGGTTACAGAAAATACTTGGCCTTGAAATATTGATGAAATCCACATTAATGCAAAGGGGAGGCTGGCACAGCTGGCAGAAAGGAGATGGTGAGCCATTTTACTGGTTGAATCCTCATTCTTCTCTGCCCAAGTCTAGAGCTACATTCTGACTAAGGCACTTGAGGAAGAGACAACATTTCTAATATTGCTGATGCACTCAAAGTAGCCTTTCATTATTCATTCCGCTTGTGGGAAAAAAAAAAAAAGATCAAATGTAAAGGGAGATGGAGGCAGAAGCAGGTAGGACTCTGGTTTTAATGAGGCATCTTAACTTTAGCTGTTTTACAGTCCTGTGATCTTCAGGCAGGGAGATCAAGTAAGAGGCTTTTATAGTAGTCTACGTTTAAGGTGATGAGGGTCTGAACTGTGGTGATGGTTGTGTGAATGAAGAAAAGGGAAGGATACGAGAGATGTGGAAGTATAATGGGAAAGAATTGGCAACTGATTGACTAAAGGAGGAGGAGTCAAAGGGAATTCCAAGCTTATGAAACTGCAGAAGTAGAAGGTTAGTGGTGTCATTAAAAAAAATTGGGAAATTTGGAAGAGGGTGGACTTGGGGAAAGAATGAGTTGTTTTGGACATACTGCATTTAAGGTGCCTATTGAATATATGGTTTTAAATGTCTAAATTAGAGCCGCTTTTTGGCAAATTTTTGGTGTAGGTTAGGCCTTTCTCTGGAACCCTATTCCCTGTCTCTCTAGCATTCCTTGCACCAGGTATTCAGTGACTTTATGGTGTTTCAAGCTTTTCTCCTCTGCCCTTCCAAAATGTCTAACAACCAACACTCCAAAATTCATGACACATTTTATGTTTAATCATCATTATTAACATTTTCTCCATCACTTTCTTAAGTCTAGTTGACAATGAACAAAAATTAAATTAAACCCTGATTTTTAGTGTTTTCCAATTCCCTGGTGTAAATGCTGACAATGACAATTCAATATTTGGAGCTGGCATGACCCTGTATTCTCCTCTCCTGGGGCAACATGCTTCCAACTTCTCCCCTTCTCCCAGTACTGCCTATTTATATTATATTTTTTGGCCCTTGCTTAAATGCTGTATTATACTTATCTCATAATTATTTCATTTTCATGGAGTCATTATCCAAAAAGAGCATACAGACTTCAGTTTGAGAATAATAGAAGAGAGTATCATTAATTAAATGCCTCAATGCCTAACTGCGGCAAGAAATGCTCTAGGTCGAAGAAAGGAAAGATCGATGAAGGCTGCCATATGGGACCTTGGGAAGCATCCAGTCCAATCTGACAAGCATTTCTTAAATGCCTCATGTTCAAGGGGGAGTGCATGGTGCCATCCATGTCTGCAGGGACCTTAAATTCCACTATGGAAGTATGGCATCATATAAAGAATATTGGACTTGAGGTCAAAATATTTGGCTACAATGCCTAGTTCTGCCACTTCTCATGCATCTGACCTTGAAATCACCTTAATGAATCTCTGTGAAACTTTTTGTACAATGAAGATTTTACTAGATACCATTTAGAGTTTCTTCTGGCTTTAAACTAGTTCAAAGTAATTTTTTTAACCCTGAGCCTTAGTGTCCTCATCTGTAAAATAAAGGAGTTGGCATTGAGACTCCCATTGAAGTCCCTTAAAGCTCCAACATTCTATATAATTCTAGCCAATGAAGGCTTGACAAAAAAGGTTGAGTTGGAGGGTAAATGCCATTAAAAGAACTGTGGATTTGTAGTCAAGAGATCTATATTTTATTCCTTGACCACATACTAACTTTTGAGCTGGACTAGGTGATGTGATGTCTAAGATCCTTCCAGTCCTAAATCTGATGAGTCTAGGATCCTTTAAGCCATTTAACTTCCCTAGATACACAAAGATCTCATCTGCAAAATGGGGATATTAAAACTTGAACTATTGTTGTTATTCCTTCTCATCATCATCATCATCATCATTGAAGGATAGAAAGGATTTGAGTGTCAAAGTAAAAAGGGCAACCATTATTTGAGGTGATAAGGAGATAGAATAAATGCATAAAATGTTTTCTGGGCTCAGTCTTTTGATACTTTGCTTAGGCTAGGCATATTTAACCTGGGATACTTCTGGCAGTCTAACAAATCCAATGGATTCCTTCTCAGAAAAAAAATGTTTTCAAATAATTGAAGGAAATAAATGCTGAATGTCAATTAGAAGTTAGTAAAAATAAAGATATATATTTTTTTCCCATCTAAGCTCAAAGACCTCTTGAAAACTATTTGTGGATCCCAGGTAAAGAACTCCTACTCAAGAACTATTTTCTCTTGTTTGGCACACTTCTTTTTTTTTCTGGAAACTGTATGCTTGGAACGTTTCATAATAGAAATTCCTTTTTCCCATGTAAACTCTCAAATATCCAAGAGCTAGAATGTCAATAAGAATCAGCTGCTTCCCCTTATCCATTAAAAAAAAAAACCCTTGTGGCTATGTGTTTCACTGAATTTTCCTGATGCATGAAGGGAGGATAAACTCAGGTATTCAAACCGCTGACATGGGAGTGGTGACAGAGCTCATTATAGCCTCACTGGGTCAAGGTTAGAGGACAGTGGTTCTGGAGTCCGTGAACATTTTTCCAATACTTTGATAGCTATTTCAATTTAATTGGTAACATTTATAATCTTATATGTTTTATTTTGAATGCTTAAAACAGTAGTCTGAGAAGTAATTTATGATGCAAAAAAAAAAAAAGATTAAGCATTTCTACTCCAACAAAATCATTATGGACTCTGTTTCTATTCTTTGATCTGAATATGATCATGTTCAAGGTCCAGATCTTGCTTGCTTCCCTCCCCCTTCACCAATTTGCTTTGGAAATATTCACTGTAACTTTATTTTATTGGAGTAGGTTCCTGTCTTCATCGTATCCTTCTAACTCCCTCTCTGTCTTTCTATCCTCTATATTTCCCCTCTTTAAATTTCCAGGATTCCTTTGTGTGACCAATAAAGGCATATCACTTTTATCACTCCTGGCTGGTCTAATTCTCCTGCAGAGACTATGATAAGTCCCAGGGCAATTGCAATAAATTGGGACAGAGAGGCATAGCCATGGTGTACTGTGGGGACAAGAAGGAGAATGACTTGACTAAAACAGAAATGAGTTTTCATGGATAAAGGAAATGGAGTAAATAATTAAAAGGGATAGTCTATATGTAAGGCATGAACAAAATTATACAAAATGAGAAAGTCTCAGCTTAGGTGCTTGATACTTAAGTATTCACAGCCACCTGAGACTTCAAAGCTTACAGAGGGCAGAAAAATAGGCTATTTAGGCATTCATTCAGCATAACTCCTTTTCCACTTGCCTTCAGACCTAATGGGCTCATCCAGCTTGCAGCATTATTAATGCCAACGAGAGCCAGCTCTTCTATTCCCTGTCACCTTTTACTTTTAATTTGTCTTTCTTTTATCAGGAACACTGTAGTCGGGAGCATGTTAGGCCCTCCTTCACCCTCAATGCCTTTATTGAAAACAACAAAGGCGTGTTAATAGGACTAACAAATGAGTGATACTCACATTTACCTCACTAAGTAGCTAAATATCAATAATAATTCAATCATAAATGACTCAGATCTAGTTTTAGCTTGGAGATTTCATAGTTTGAAGTTATTTGCAAATTTCAGCTTTAACTTTATGCATGTCAAGCATGTCAAAATTAAAGAGATACTTTAATATAAGAAAAAGATATTGCATTTTTAATTTAATTTTTTAGGAAGAGAATAGAGGCCTCCAAATACAGTCCTGCCAGGTCAACTTTATTTCCTGGCAAAATTCCAGAATGTGCTATTAAAAGAATGTTTTATGAGTGTCTAGAAGGAAACCTAGGGATCTCTAAAAACCAGTATGGTTTCAATAAGGATCTCAATTCCCATCTAGCCTCATTACCTTTTCAAATGGAATGAGTAGCCTGGTGTCCTGGGGTAATGCTAAGGGGTAACACAAATTTGGATTTAAACAAAACATTTAACAAAGTTTTCCATGATAGCTTTGTAGCCAGAGTGAAGAGATGTGGGCTAGATGATGGTAGTTTTAAGTGAAATTAAAAATAAATATAAAAGTATTCATGTTAACCTTGGAGGGAAAAGCTCTATTAGAGGATAGGTGTCAAACTCATGGCTCTCAGCCTTCAGGAGTCCCACAACATGCCCAAGTGTGTCCAAACCAAATTATAGTATAATTCATAAATATATGACAAAATAAATAAAACTACAACAAAATGTATAATATATTTTAAAACTATCCATATCCAGTATTCAAGGCTGCTTATGTATGGATAATGGCACCTATTTCTATTTGAGTTTGACATTACTATATTAGAGGACCCCAGGGATGTCCTTGACTCCATATTATTCATTTTTTTTATTAATGAGTAAAATAAAAAATAGTGACATATTTTTTACATTTATAGAGGAGCCTATCCTGGGAGGAATATTTACTCTCTCAGATGCCAGAGTATGGATCCCCAAATTTCTTCAAATGCTAGTACCGTAGGCCAAATCTAGAAAAATATAATTTAATAGGAATAAATACAAACTTCTTTACTTGGGTTTAACAAGATTAATAGCACAAAAATAATTCTACATATTTAGAACTGGGTGGAACTTTCTAGATCCTTTATTTGAACCCTCTTGTTTTATAGATGGGGAAACAGGCTCAGAGAGATTAAATTAATTTGACCAAGCTCATACAAAGAATAAGTGGCAGAGGCAAATTTGGAGTCAGGTAATTTTGTCTCCAGAGTCAGAGGTGTCAAACAGTTGGCTTGCATGCAGGTCACCAGACTCCCAAATACCATCTAAAACAGATTAATGTTAACTGAAAAATATTTAACAAAATAAGTAATAATACAACATGGAATAGTAATACGGTTTTCTAAGTCAATCTGTGACCCATAGGGACCCTTTTTTAATGGTTTAGTGACTCCCTCTTTCTAAATTGGGTACAATTGTCCGAAGTTATTATGGAAGACACTACACTGTACTATATTTCAACCACAGAGATAATATCTAGGAAACAGTTTGGGTGAAATTTTAGGAAACTATTAGCCTATATAAGTCAACTTTATGTGTGGTGACTCAAAATAGTATTGTGTTCTTTTATCAAATTAATAGAAGGACAGTGTTATAGGACAAGAGAGATTCTGCCCTGATCAGGACACACATGGAATATTTTGTTCCATTCCAAGTACCACTTCTTAAGAATGCTGACATTCAAAAGAAAGTGAATAGCATGATGAATAGATTCAATGATGAAGCTCATTTATGAGAATCATTCAAAGGATTTGGGGATATTTAGTCTCAAGAAAACGTAGATGGGCTATAACAGTTGCCTTCAAATATCTGACAGGTTGTTATATAGAAGAAAGATTAGATTTGTTCTGCTTGGTCCCAAAGGATAAAACAAGCAGTATTAGGTAGAAGGTACAGAAGAGCAGATTTAAGTTCAATGAAAGAAAAGTCATCCTAATGTTAAGGGCAGTACAAAAA
Source organism: Monodelphis domestica (assembly GCF_027887165.1). NCBI lineage: Eukaryota > Metazoa > Chordata > Mammalia > Didelphimorphia > Didelphidae > Monodelphis > Monodelphis domestica. Next base: position 189,402,850 of record NC_077227.1, read on the forward strand.
CAGAATTGAAGTAATGAATTTGTCATCACCTGAAGTCTTCAAGTCCAAACTGGATGACCAATTGTCAAGGATGTTATAGACTAGATGGCTACTGAGATCCCTTTCAGTTCTTAGATTCTGTAACTATGAAATCATCATTAAATAAATTCCAGTATAGCCAAAATCTCTATACAACAAAAGCAATCCCCAAGGCAAATTATTTAAAAGTCAATGCAAGCAAATACCAATATAATTTATCAAAAATTATACTCATTAATTAATATAATGGCATAATATTTTATTTGTATTTATATTTTCATTTTTGTAATTTGGAAAATTTTATTTAATTAATTTAGAATATTTTTCCATTGTTACAATATTCATGTTCTTTCCCTCCCCTACTCCCTACCCCTCCTGTAGCCAATGCACAATTTCACTGGGTTTTACATGTGTCATTGATCAAGACCTATTTCCATATCATTGATATTTGCACCAGAGTGGTTGTTTAGAGTCTATATCCCCAATCATATCCCCATCAACCCATGTGATCAAGCAGGTTTTTTATTTGTATTTTTAGATACACTATTTATGTTTGTGTTTTCATTTTGTGGTCACAAATTCCGGATATATATTAGCTAGCACTCTTTCTTATTGGACCAAGCAACCATGATAAAACATGAAGTATTAGAAAGGGCTGTTGGTATTGTGACTGCAGAAATATGGGTTTCAAGACTGTGAATTGCCCAAACTGTAAAGATAATTTTTAGTGTCTTGATTTTATATCAAAAATAAGTGGTCGCCATGGGAAAAATTCCCAAATATGAAATACCCAAGTCAGCTGGGTTTTATGGAGATTTTAATTAATACAAATGAAGGAATTAAGGGAAGGGAGAGAGAGGGGGGGGGAGAAAGAGAGAGAGACAGAGACAGAGAGAGACAGAGACAGAGAGAGAGAGAGAGAGAGAGAGAGAGGAAGAGGAAATAAGCCTTAAGAGAGACTAGTCAGTCTTTAATCACAAGATTTTGTCCTAAGCAAAACTAGTGTTCAGAGACCCAGCATCCTCCTCTGACTCTTGACCTCCAATTCAGCTTCCAAAGCTGAACTAAATCAAACTTCTTTTGATACTTGACTCACACACACCCATAACTCAACATTTCATCCTGAGCTGAACTGGATGTTTTTTTAACACCTACTTCAGGGGGGGGTTGTATTTTAATTTAAAATCCAAGATTTTTGATTTTTTGTTTGAGAAAGATCTTCAAGAAAGAAGCCTGCTAACTCCTAAATTCAGAGAATATCCAGAGAATGAACTGTTGCAGAAAGATGCCAGAAAACTTACACAACAGCAAAAAGATCAAGAATGAACTTTGGATATGGTTGATTGAACTGAAGTTGGATTGAACATTTATTGTAAATGTACACTTTTATGCCAAAAGGGACTGCCCCTAATTTGGCTTTCTGTCAATGTGTCTAGCAAAACATTGGTTTTGCTTTCTTTCTTTCTATTCCTCCCTCACTACTGTAATTTCCTCTTAGAAAATTGAATATTATATGCATGTGTAGTGTGGTATTGAAATCACTTTAAAAGACTGATATATATTAATTCAAGGTCACCAAGGAATTCAGCTATGTAATTCCTAAATGAAACACTCAAGTCAGCTGCCAACCTTTTTATGGTGTTTTAATTACAAACAGGAGGAAGAAAGTATTAGAGAGGGAGAGAGAGAGAGAGAGAGAAGGAAAGGGGAGCGAAGGGAAGAGAGTTTAAATACCCACTTTGCTCAGGCTGAGCCAAAGCGGGCCTAAGGGCCCTGGATAGCCAAGGCAAGAAAAGAGATCAGTCCTTATCACTCACATGAGCAATCTAAAGGGAAATAGTCTGCAGGGCTCCTCCACCTCAAGCTCCAGCATCCACACTCCTCTCGCCTTCCTCCACATTCCTCTCGCCTTCCTCCCAGAAAGTCCCGAGACCTCCAGAGGCTGTTCTCTACCTCACTTCCTGCATCTCACATGTGCCAATGGTGGCTCTCCCTTGACCTAGGACTGCCCAGACGTCTGTCCTTTTTGCACATCTCTGTTGAAGGCCATATTCTCAAATAATTAAATCTTGAGTTTGCTACAGCCCTTCCTAATCTTGTTATAATGAGTAGGGTGGAGATTGTAGTTTCCAAGAGTTGATTCTGTTATTCCAAGTATCTCTATTGTTATTGATCAGGAAATAGCTAAATCCAATCTTCTAAAGAATGGTCTGAATAGGGTGGAGTAGTTTTGAAATTCACAGTAGTTAGAAGTGCATTTAGGACTACAAGATGATTATGTTAAATGATCAATGGGGAGACTCCCAATGATCATAGGGGGGTTGTGAATCTTAAAATTTCTCAGACTCTATCTTGGAATATTATCTTAAGGTTATGGTTCAGGCTATTCCCCATTTAAACAATGGATGTACTTGATCAAGAATGTATTGGGAACTTAAATTACTCCACCCATATGTAGGCATACCTTAGGGGAAGATAAAGTTGTGAACTCCTTACTGAACAATGAAAAAGTACTTAACTCATACTTACAGTGAGGCAAAAGGCCTTAAGCTAGGTCTAGTTTTAGATCTAATACAAAAGGGTGCTAAGTACCTATGAAGGTCAAATTAATCACTAAAAGGTCAGGCAACTTACAAGGGCTTAGCAAAGAGTTGTGAAATACTCAGAAGGTTTAGTCTACCCAGAGAAGGTGATAACAAGATGTGAATTAAGAATGGTCAGTCCTTTGGAAAATGTCTACTGTGATTGGTAGATGTGAAAATTTAGGGGAGGTGACATAGGAGAAATTTCTCTTTAAAAGGAGGTCAGGAACTGAGAGCTGGGGCTCTCAGTGGTCTCTCAGTGACTGAACTTAGTTGAGCTCAGGAGCTGAACTGGAGGGTCTCTCTGAACACTAGAGTTTTGCCTGCAACAAAATCTTGTGGTGAGTGATTAAGGACTGACTAGTCTCTCTTAAAGCTCAGGCCTAGGCCAATAGCCTAGGCTCTTTCCTACTATATCCTCTGCCTCTCTCTCTCTCTCTCTCCCTTTCTTTAATTCCTTCATTCGTATTAATTAAAATCTCCATAAAACCCAGCTGACTTGGTTATTTCATATTTGGAAATTTTTCCCATGGCGACCACTGATTTTTTATTTAAATCAAGACACTAAAAATTATCTTTACAGTTTGGCAATTCACAGTCTTGAACCCACATTTTCGCAGTCATAGTTTATGGCAACCACTCTTTTGTCTGTAACAGTATGCAGTAAGGAGGTTTGAGTTCAGGTCTCAGTTCTCCCATTTACAAGATGAGTGTCTGCCCTAGTCATATTATCTCTGATATACAGTGATCTTTTCTGTAAAATAAAGAAATTCATGTCCATGATATCTAAGTTCCCTTCTAGCCTTCATGTTCTATAAGTCCACAATACAAGCAGACTTTATATATTCTAATGACATAGCAAATCCCAGTTTTAGAACAAGTTAAAATTCAAATGCATGAAGCCAAATATTGTTTGCATGATCATAGGCAGGTCTTTTTTTCACTTCTCACTACCCTAGCCAATTCTCTAAGATGCAAAAGGGAGCTGGTAACAGGTAGAGGATATGGTAGATGAAGTGTTGAAGCTGGAGTCTTTGAACTGAGTTCAAAGGCAATCTCAGACATTTACTAGCCATGTGATCCTGGATAAGTCACTTTACCTTGGTTGCCTCCATTTCCTTTTCTATAAAATGAGCTGAGGAAGCAAAAGGCAAACCATAACACTATTTGCCAACAAAACCCACAAAGAGGCAAACCATGACAGAAATGAGTCAACAATAACAATAGCATTGGTTAAAATTTCCTCACCTGGTAGTTTTATATGTCAATGACATTAGAGGTACATTTTCTTTAAAGCCAAATCAAGGGTTCAACTGAACTTTTCACTTTGCAAACATTTGTTTTAATCTTCATATGGGGATTTTACAATAAGAAACATTATCTTCACTTTTTAAATTAGTATACAAATGATCACCTATTAATAAAAAAGAAGGAATTAGTTTAATTTTACCAGAATATTGAAAAGGAAAGATATAGTCTTGTTAAATGTTCATTCTGTAGATAACGAAATTGAAGGCTAAAGAGTTTAAATAAGTTGTTCAAAGTCACATAGCTAGTTAAGGGCAGACCTAGAACTAGGATCTATGTTTATTAGTACCAAGGCTAGAAAACCATCTTTTACATCATATTACTTCTGTCATTAAAGCTGGCTATTTAATAATGGCATTTAGAAAATATTTATGAAATGTTCAACTCATTCAAGAGTTTCATTGATAGTTTGTATTATCATTGAATATCTAGAATAATTTGGTCACTTTATTGGTTTTTTCATACTAACTTAACATATACATGTGTACCAGATTATAATTTCATCTCCTGCCTATTCCACTTCATTCCACATTTAAACTACTTCCGGGCATATCATACAAAAATTAATGCAAGTAAAGGCCTTTTCAGCTTTTCCTTCTCTTCTTTTTTTTTAACTGTTCTATTTCTCTTTTTTTTTCCCCTTGGTGTTCAGAAATAAAAAGACAGTATGGTATAATGGAATGAGACACCAGAAGATCTGGGTTTGAGTTCTGCCAGTTGCTATCTATATGATACTGGGCAAATCATTAAGTTCTGTAAGTCTGTTTTATCTTTTTCAAAGTTAGGGGCATAGAGTAGATGAATAATAAGGTAGATCCTAGCTCAAAATTTGTTATTAAGTCATATGGTTTGGTCCTAGGCATGGGTTTGTTTATGCTGGTGACTATGGGAACAACTATGGATGAATGGATCACATGAAGAAGAAGGAAGAAGTTAATAATACTATTCATTTATATCTTTTTTTTCCCAATAGCTTCCAAATTAGTCCCCTTGTTTATACTCACTCCACAGTCCAGTATCTCTAATTCACTCTCTAATCCATTCTCCACACAGTCACCTAAATAAACTTACTAAAGAATATGTCTGGCTATGTTACTCTAGTTCTTACGAATCTTTGCTGACTCAATTACCTCTACAATAAATTCATGCGTCACATCTTGTCATTTAAAGACCTAAGCAATCTTGCTCTAGCCTATATGTCTAATTTCCCATTATTTACCTTTATATTCTGTGACCTAGCCAAGATGCCTACCTATAATATCTAGAATTTATTTAATGCTTTATGGTTTGCAAAATCCTTTATTTTATCTCAGTTGATCCTCACAAGAACTCTAGGAAGCATGTGTTATTATTAACTCTATTTTACAAATGAGAAAATTGAAGCAGACAGAGGTTAAGTCACTTGCCCAAGGTTACATTGCTGGTGAGTATCAGAGGCCAGATTAATTTCAGGTCTTCCTGACCCTAAACCTAGAGTTCTCACCATTGTATTGCCTTGGTGCCTAGATTTGCTATTCCCTTACTTTTCATTGGATTTTTTGTGCCTGTGCCCTTGCCCAGACTGTTCCTCATGACTGAAATCAAAAGTATGCTGAAATCAGCCTCTACTTCTCTTAAGGGACAATTTATTTAATTGTCATTATGAGCTTTTACATGTCAGAAATTAGCAAAAGCTACAAATTAACATTGTTTTGCCGATTGCCCAGAATTAACAAAGTGATCAAGAAAATCTTAATAATGTATATAAAACTTAAAAGTATACCATGTGCACTTCATATTTCCCCTACTAAGAGCTGATTGTTAAGAATTTACTAGCATACTCCATCTTTTATATCCTCATTTTTGCCTCTAATATTCACATCTTCTTTCAGAGATCAGCTCAAGGGCTGCCTTTTTCAGAAAGACTTTCCTGATCCTTTTAAGTTTTTCTTTTTTTTCCCCCTCTGTGCCTCCTTATTCCAAGTGCTTCGAATTTATGTGTTTGTTGCATTCTCTTCCCCTCCCCAGCCCTTAGGAGAATGTGAGTGTTCAAAGAGAGCATCTGTTCTCTTGCATTTTATCTTTATATCCAACATGGTGCCTTGCACATAGTAAATGTTTTAAAAAGATGCTTGCTGAATTATATTGTATTTACCAGGTCTAAAGCCTTATATATACATTTATTTTATCATCTGATCTTCCCTCACCATAGGTCAAGAGAAATAATATCTGGGAAGGGTTAATGAATTGCAAGTTTCTATGAGTCAACCATGTAAATACAATTGCCAAGAAAGCTAATGTGATATTAGGCTACATTCAGAGAGACTTAGTATCCAGGATTAGAAAGGCAATAGCCTCATTTTATCTGCCCCGGTCAACCCACATTTATAGTGCTATGTTCAGTTCTGAGCATATTTGGGGAAGAATGTGGATAGATTAGGGAATATCTAGAGAAAGGCAATTAGGTTGTATACGGGTGTCTTGGTTACCATCTCATTGAGCTTCATCAGCTTGGGCAAAGTTAACTTGAAGAAGAGAGGATGTAAGAGTGACATAATCACTATCTCCAAATATTTGAATAAGATTAGTCTTTTCTAAGAATGCTATCCACCTCCAGAGAAAGAACTGTTGGAGCAGAAATACAGATAAAATATGTGATTTATCACTTGTTTATTTGGGTATATGTTGGGGTGTTTTGGTTTTATGATTATTCATTTACAAAAATGAATAATATGCATGTTAATACGTGTATAACACAGACTGAATTGCTTGCCAGCCACTGGAGGGGGGGAAGGAAGATAGAAGAGAGACAATCTAGTTCACATAATTTTGGAAAACTTATGTGAACATTTATTGAAATAAAAAAATAGATTAGTCATTTCTTATTGGTTCCACAGTAAAGAATTAGGAGTAATAATGTACAAGTGGAAGAAAACAGATTTCTTTTTCTCAATGCAAGAAAGGGAGAAATATTCCCAAGTAATGGAATTTTCCAAAGTGGAATAATTTGCCTTGATTACCAAGAGTTCTTAACCTGGGGACTATGTGCTACCAAGTGCTACTGCCTTCTTCATAAGCCTCATACAGATCTTCTAGTTGCTGGTACCCAATCTACTCGCTGGGATTATTTTTTATTATATTTGCTTACCTATGTACACATTATTTCCCCATGGTAGAAGGGAAATTAGTTAAAGGAAAATGATTTTTTATCTTTTTATCCTCAGCACTTAGCCTGGTGCCATGCACATAGGAAACACTTAATAGATGCTTGTTGAAGAAAGGAATAAATGAATAAATAAAAGTATATGCCATTCCACTAAATTCCTATTCAGATAACTCATTATGGCATGAGATTAACAACAGCCACCAGAAGGCCAATCTAGGAGAACTTTTCTCATAGTTACCCAACAAGCAAGAAAAACTTAGAGTAAGGTAATGAATGCAGTCATCTTAGGTCCAACCAGTTAAGTTTTATGGGACGTAAGAGCAAATGTTTGGTCACCAAATGATTATTTTGCTTTGTTTATTTTGGCCCCAGCAACTCAGGAAAAAATTATTAAAATGGGGGGGGGGTGTTGTTGTGGTATATGTGAGTCTTTCTACTGAATGAAAACACAAAAACTTCAAGATGCTGAAATAGGAACATCTATAAATGCAAGGCATTGGTACAATGATCAAAATCAAAGAACTCTTTGCATCTCTAATACAAATCGAGGTGAAAAGAAGACACGAACCTAGAAAAAGGTAGTTAAATGCTCAATAAGTAGAAAGAACAAAAAGGATATCTCTATTTTATAAGACCATACATGACCTTTAAAATATCTTTTGAAATTCTATGCTTTTTCCTAGTCATCTAATCCTTTGTTTTAGTTAAATATATTTGAAATCAGCATCCATCCATTTTTACATTCATTCAATAAGCATTTATTAAACACCAACTATATTCCAGACATTGCTTTTGGCTCTGAGGATACAAAAAAATGAAATATAGTCACCAAAGGGATTGCATTCAATTGGGAGATACACAATTTACACAGATAGATGGATATAACATAACCTGAAAACTGAAACAAGAATAACAACTAGGGATCAATCTGCATTGTTTGTTGATTAGACAGACAACACATAGCTATGTGTATATTTTTTTACTTTCATCTTTTATCAAGGCTGATAGGGGCTTTAGTCATTAATTCAGCATATATCTGAATGCCTATTATGAAGATGAGAGACTATTGTAGGTACAACGACAGAGTCTAAAATAAAGTTATTTCTCTGCTATGTAACTTTAGGTATGCTACTCTTTCTTTCTTAGCCTCAATTTTGAATATATTTGGAATTTCCTGAATGAAACTCTTCCATAACAGAGAACTAGGCTGCCTCAGAAAATAGTGAACTCCCTGTCACTGGAATTGTTTAACTGGATGCTAGATAATCATTAGCTGAAACTATTATGGAAGAGATTTATGCTTTAGGTAGGGTTGAATTAGGTGACTTTTAAAGTTCCTTCCAACAATTACAAATGTTTCACATGATTATAGGTTTTCATAAAGAATGTGACGAACTAGGATTCCCCAAATAATGTAAAAAGCATAAAAGAAAACTGAGCTGATAATAGTGTTAGGACTGAGAATGTTAATATCTGGAAAATCATTTCAGGTTGCTCTTTTTAAAAGAAAAATGAAATCCAGATCTCCTTGTAAGAGAAGAGAGATTTTGCATTTTGGAGAGAGACCAGCTGAAGAGAGAGTGGAGGAGAGGGCAAAGAGGAAGCTGAGTTCTGAGATGGAATCAGAACCTTGGAGCCAAGTGACAGGATTACTTCTAGCCTGTAAGGTGGATGAGAAAGGTGGATCTCCTGAAAGATGAGAAGCCCATTCATTTGAGACCTGTTTTCCCTTCAGAGACCCTGAAATATCTTCACTAAGACTCAACTACAGCTAGCAAAAATCCTCAAGAGGGATTGTAGATTTGAACTTTTTTTTTAACCATTATCTTCTATCTTGTAATCAATACTTTGTATTGGTTCCAAGGCAGAAGACTGGTAAGGGCTAGGCAATGAGGGTCAAGTGACTTGCCCAGGGTCACACAGCTGGGAAGTGTCTGAGATCAGATTTGAACCCAGGAACTCCCATCTCTAGGCCTTACACTCAATCCACTGAGCCACCCAACTCCCCCCTAGATTTGAACTTTTGACTTTTGGCCAGAGCCATCCAGATCCTTCCCTGGGATATTCTCTCTCTCTCTCTTCCTTACTTGTCCTTTGAATTATACCTTTAAGGGCTAGTTACTTACTTTAAGAGTAGGGGCAAGAAAGCAGTTAGGAAAAAAAAAAAGGAGAGGTCAGGACTGAGAAACCTTTGGCCTCCAGACTCTGAAAGGCCAATATGAAAAAGGTGAAAATCTTTAGAATTTCCTTTTACCCATTTTCCATTTTTCCTACTTCATACCACTGCCCTTTCCTTCCTACTTCAACTTCAATAAATCATTTGAAATTTAGGACCTTGGGTTTGGGCCTGGCTCTAAATAATATTACAAAGGGAATTAGGATTTGAAATCATTAAGACAGAATTTTAATCTGAAATTCTGTCCTCTCCTGTGACTCAGTACTCTCTAGCCAAGGAAACTGACATCTTCTCCTTGGTAGTGACCATTTCTAAACCCCTGAAAGGCTGACAGTTAATGTCCCTTGGGGAAACAGAATTATAAGGGACCATCTTGCCTCTCAAAGACAGATTTGACCTAAGGAGCCCTGGGATCCTCTGAGGGAGGCATCTTGCCATCTCTTTGATACAATCCCACTCTGGTTTTCTGTCCTCCATCTCCAAGATAACTCCCCCATGGAGCCATACTCTTTTTCAAAGGGACAGGACTTGTTTTATCTCTCCACATAAGTAAAGGAGGAAAGAAGCAATCCTTTCATTCTCTCTCACCCCCATTTCCCTCCTTCCTCCCATCTGCTTCTTTACAAAAAAGAAATATGCATGATCACAAAACCATGTCCAAGACCTGAAAACTTACTAATTTGCAGTGTTAGAACATTGATAATGTTTTTTCTTAGCAATCTGTCTTTTGAGAGCTATATTAATATATTTTTAATTTCTGTAAACTTTTCTCCAAAAACATTCCACTCCATTGTTCCACTGAGGTATCAAAATGGCCTGGATTCTTGGTAGAGTTGGGTTCTAGTGGAACACAAGCTCTAATCTGTAATACTAACCATGTAAGAATTTAAGTATGAGTTTAGTAATAGACAAAAGGTCTTTGAAGTGAAAGTCCATTTATCTAAATGCCAAGAGTTTGCTACCCAGAATGCTTGGTCACTAAAGATTTTTTCATTCATAGAATTTCATGAATATAATCAATTAAAGCAAGGGTTTTAATTTGGGTATATAGGAGGAGTTACCCACATTAATAAAGTGTCTTGTCCTTTAAATATGAAATATGAGGTTTAATTTTTCAAGCATCAGGAATCATCTGGATTATCATTCTTTTTAACAATTTGCATTATGGCTATCAATTCTGACATTTAAGCCATCAAATTTATACCATTTGGTCTAATAGAAATCATTCTCTCTTTCACAGACCTGATGATGATCCTTGGTATTTCCACAGACTGGTCTAGGCTATAAGACCATGCTGGAATCACAGTTTTCCAGTTGATTTGGTTTTATCAGCCAGACAATGAACTATCTATGGACTCATTCATGGTCAATCCAATTCAGTTGTTAAGGAAACTGAAATAACATCAATCCCTTTGACTGCTTGACCATTGATGGCAATCAGCCATTATGATGACTGAAAATCCCTAATTGATTTGGAAATGGTCAATATCATTATAATCATGCCATGCAGATCAGGTCCATGTATTTCCTGTGGGACTTATTTTTTGGTCCTTAATTTTCAAAGGTGACCTTACTGGATGATATGTGTATTAGTTAAGAGGGCACTAAAAAGGTCACTTGAGAACAAATAGTCCATGTGAGGATTGACCTTTGATTAGTGACCATAGCCACTGTCCAAAGTATCTGTATCTGTTTACATTCTGTTTCCTAGGCACACAGTCCACAGAATCATTTGATCAAAAAAAAAATTAAGTAATATTTCTTGTAGCTGATTGCTAGTTCCCAAGATAATTTGGAAGAGGAAAGTAACATTTGACTATTTCATCAACAAAAAGAGAGCATTGGGTTGGACTGATTTGTCAGTGACCAACTATAAACATTAAAGCCCAAACACATATATTTGGAAAGCATTTATTCAATTTTTTAAACCTCTACAGGTACCATGACAGAAAAGACAATTAGTTTTCTTTGTAGTTAGGAAGATATAGATTGAAGTCTTTCCATTGATACATAGTATATGATTGGCTCAAATCACAGTTTTCTAGTGTCTGCAGGCAGGTACCAGTCTATTGTAGTAAAGGGAATATTTCACAGGGAAACTCCCCACACTGAGGTAATCATAAATCAAGTAATAAAAACATTCTTTTTTACTTGTAATTTGCATTTTCACAACATTTTTGACTCATTCTCAGCTCATTTTATTTTTCATGCTTCTCTGATTTTAACATGTTTTTGTCTCCTCAGTTCACAGATGATCCATCCAAAAGAAAGAAAACATATTTTATACTAAAAGTTAAAGTTTTCCTGAAATGGTTCTATGGTAAAATAATTCAGTTTGTAGGGAAGAATATAATAGAAATATTCAAAATGCATAGCCATTTTTATGATACAAAAGAAAATAAAGAAAATCATTGGCATATACCTCACACCTAGTAGACTGGATAATAAGATGGTAAAGCAAAATAATAAATGTTAGAGGGGATGTGGCAAAATTGGGATACTAATGCATTGCTGGTGGAGTTGCGAATTGATCCAACCATTCTGGATAGCAATTTGGAACTATGCCCAAAGGGTTTTAAAAGAATGCCTGCCCTTTGATCCAGCCATACCACTGCTGGGTTTGTACCCCAAAGAGACAGTAGGGAAAAATACCTGCACAAAGTTATTTATATCTATACACAAATCTTTGTAGTGGCAAAAAATTGGAAAATGAGGGGATGCCCTTCAATTAGGGAATGGCTGAATAAATTGTCATATCTGATGGTAATGAAATATTATTGTGTTGAAAGGAATGATGAACTGGAGGAATTCCATATGAACTGGAAAGACCTCCAGGAACTGATGCTGAGTGAAAGGAGCAGAGAGAACATTGTACACAGAGACTAATACATGGTGGCACAATCAAATGTAATTAACTTCTTTACTAGTAGCAATGCAATGATCCAGGACAATCCAGAAGAATTGATGAGAAAGAAGGCTATCCACATCCAGAGAAAGAACTGTGGAAGTAGAAACACAGAAGAAAAACATATGATTGATCACATGGTTCCATTGGGATATGACTGAGAATTTTGACTTTAAATGATCATTCTATTGCAAATATGAATAATATGGAAATAGGTTTTTGAACAATGATACATATATTACCTAGTGGAATTGCTTATCAGTTCAGGGAGGGGGAGGGAAGAAAGGAGGGAAAGAACATGAATCATGTAGACAAGGAAAAATATTCTTAATTAATTAGTTCATTTTAAAAAAAGCATTGGTGTAAAGAGAGCTGAATTGTAGTTCTTTGAGATTAGCCACTCAGTGTGTGACCCTGAGCAAATCACTTTTCTTTACTAGAACTCCATTTCCTCCTATATAAAAGAAGATCAAATAGATGATTTCTGAGATTTCTGACTTTAATATTCTGTGATTCTGTTGCACTAGTACAAGTCTAAATACTATTCCACAATCACTAATAACAGAACTTTAGAGATAACATTTATGGACATAATCTCACAATTTTATAGATGAGAAGATTGGGGACAGAGAGTTAACATGATTTACATTTTCAAGGTCAAAAGCTTTGAAAAAATAAAAAAATTATGAAATCTTTATTAATAAAGCAATTAGGAAAGTACAGCTGTACAGATGTCTCAGCTACCTATTTACTTTACACCATTTATGTCTCTCTACATACCCTTCACATTTTAGTTGGGATATATTTTTAATGGCCTGTCACACTCTATTATGCTTGATTACATTCCACCAAATGAGCAATCAGACTAATGAAAGAAAGCAGCATGAATTTATGACACACAAATAATCTGCTGTAACCTAGTGATTAAAGTTACTGGGAAATATTCATTTTCAGATCAAGTTTCTGCTTTTTAAAATGTCTTCTACTGAGTAAAACCTGACCACAAGATTCAATCCAGCTAATGCTCAGGGAAACACTAAACACCTCATTTCATCATCTTGATAAGGAATGCTGTTATTATTCAAAGAATTGGACAAATTATGTGGGTGTGTTGGGCTCATTAAAATACTATTTTAAAGTGTTATAGGAAACTGGCACCAAATTTCTCTAGTTAAATTCAAATTACATTTCAATGAAATCTTTGACTATAGAGTATACAGATCACCACATATATAGTATAATAGCTAGCTATAGTTATATTGTGCTTTAAGTCTACAAAGCACTTTTCAATTATCTCATTTTATACTAACAGTCATAGGAAATAGGGGCTATTATTAGGAACTATACCATTTGGGGGGTAAAGAAATAATTATTGAGGTAGGGGTTGGTTAACTGGTTATTTTTTTATCCAATTACATATAATAACAAATTTCAACATGATTTTTCCAAAGTTATATCACCCCAGTTGACTCCCTTCCTCATTTCCCTCCTCACTCCCAGAGCTGATAAGCAATTTAATTTGTATTATACAGGTATTATCATGGAAAAAATTTTTATATAATTCATTTTTATAAGTGAATAATCATAGAAAACCCAAACCTCAAAGCAAAAACCCAAATAAACAAGTGAAAAATCATGTTTTCATCTGCATTTGACTCCACAACTCTTTCTCTGGATATGGAGATCATTCCTTGTCATAAGTCACTTAGAATTGTCCTGAATCATTTTATTGCAGAGTAGCAAAGTCTATCACATTGATCATTTCACAATATTGCTGTTACTATGTACAATGTTTTCATGTTCTTATTTCACTCTACATTAGTTCATATAGGTCTTTCCAGTTCTTTCTGAAATCATCCTGTTAATCATTTCTTACAGCTCAATAGTCACCATCTTATACCACAATTTGTTCAGCCATTCCCCAATTGATGAATATCCCTTCAGTTTCTTTGCTACCACAAAAAAAAGAGCAGCTAGAAATAATTTTATACAAGTATGTCCTTCCCCCACCCCTTTTTTATCTCTTTTGTATGCAGAACTAGTAGTGTTATTATTGGATCAAAGAGTATGCATTGTTATATAAACCTTTGGGCATAGTTCCAAATTGTCTTCCAGAATGATTGGATCAGTTCACAACTCTACTAACAATGCATGTGTCCCTATTTTGACATATCCAACATTAAACACTTTCCTTTACCTTCATAATCACCCATCTGATAGGTATGAGGTGGTACCTCATTATTGTTTTAATTTGCATTTGTCTAATCAAGAGAGATTTAGACATTTTTCCTCTGGTTATTGATAGCTTTGATTTCTTCATCTGAAAACTGCTTATTCATATCCTTTTACCATTTTTCAAAGGGGAATGATTTGTGTTATAAATTTGACTTAGTTCTCTATATATTTGAGAAGTGAGACATTTATCACAAAAAATTGGCTAGAAAAATTTTCCCTCAGTTTGTATTTTCCCTTCTAATCTTGGTTATATAGGTTTTGTTTGTACAAAAATGTTAAAAATTTAATATAGTCAAAATTAGGTTGCACCATTTTACAGAGGAGAAAATTGATACAGGCAACAGTTAAGCGACATGCCCTGTGTCACACAGCTAGTGTCTAAGTCCAGATTTGAACTCAGGTTTTCCTGAACCCAAATTCAGTGTTTTTTCTACTGTGCTACCTAGCTGCCCATGTGTCTGTAATATAATATTATACATTTATTACATGCCTTTTTTTAATGGTATAATAGCTATAATACTAGATCTGGAGTTAAAGGGCCAGGATTTGAATTCCAACAATAAGATTTTGGACAAGGGCCCCAGTTTCCCTATCTGTGCATGTATTGATATGTATGAAAGTATATATGTCTGCATAGATTGAAAGACTCACATACAAGGAGAAATATAGCAAAAAGCAGCATGTCATTGTATATAGAGGGCCAGATTTGGATTCAGGAAGACTTCTGGTTCAAGTTCCTCTGCTTCTAACTCAAAAACCTTGTTTAAGTATAGGTAAGTCATTAAAGCTATCAGCACCCCACACAACTCTATAAAACTGTAAGTTATGTGAAAGTTGTGAATCTGCAGGTGTAGAAGTAGTTATAGGAATGTGCCTGATTCGGGTTCTACAGGCTTTGAAAAGCCAGTTGCTAAATTTTTGGTGTGAGAATTTACATGTCAGAAACTGGCAAATGACACAAATCAGAACTTGATTTATCATTGATTGTCTAGACTCAATAAAATGTTGGAGTAAATGTTAATAATGAGTATTATATTTAAAACTGTGTCCTTTGAGAGCAACTAGGTGGCTCGGTGACTAGAGAGCCAGGTCTGGAGACAGGAGGTCTGGGGTTCAGATCTCACCTCAGACACTTCCTAAGTCTTAACCCCAATCACCCAGCCCTTCTCTGTATTTTCAATCTTGGAAGCAATACTTGGTGTAAATTCCAAGTCAGAAGCCAAGATTAAAAAGAAAAATTGGGTCACAGATACATCATTTTTATTTTCTTCTGGACAACCAGCTCAACAATGGCAGATTTAGATACTTTCCCTACAAAATGTGTGTTTTTTTAAACTTAGGAAAGAGAATTAATAACACACATAAATATGTGTGTCTGTATATACTCATGTGCATCTATGTATAATACACAGGAGGTAAATGGTGGATGTAAGTGGATGCAGGCTGCAATATTTGAGCCTCAAAACAATCTTAGTCAGGTAAGTTTTGCCAACTTTGTTATTGCCATTTTACAGATGAGGAAATAGACTCATAAAGGTTAAGTGACTTGCCCTTGATGACTTAGCTAGTAAATCACAAAATAAAGATTTAAACTCAAGTCCTGACCTCAAATCTAGTCAATGATTCATCATTATATTTTCATCTTTAAAGTTACTTGTAGTGCTAAAGAGATAATCATGTAAAGACTTCAATGTTTATAAATAAGAGGGATAGAATCTGAGCCTGTGATTTCATTGCTATAGAAAACTTCCAAATAAGGAAACTTTGTTACCTTCTTTGGAATTTAGTCTTAGAGTGACCTAGAATCCTGAGAGGTTAAGGGAAGAAGAGGATCACAGAGCTCACATGTGTTTCAGAAGCCAAATCTGAATTCAGATCCTCTTTGTTTCAATGTTAGATCTCTATCCAAAACCTTGCACTGCCTATTAGAGAAAGAAGAAAAGGTATAGAAAGTCGTTTGTAGACCTTAAAGACCTACTTGAATGGTACAGTAGCTTTTAGTGGCAGAGATTTACAGGCATAAAAATATCTGAAGGGCTTTAGTGAATTTTTGCATTCTTTACAATCTGAGTGATGGGGCTATATCTGCCAACAAGAAGAGCAGCTCAGAATGTGGGATCCAAGTTGGTCCATATTGTAGTCAGAGATACTGTTGGAGCTGATAGTGGCATATAGGTCCCTCTCCTATTTGGCCTCTCACCCTCATCTCCCAGTTAAAAAGACATTTATTGGGTGCCTACTATGTACAAAGCACTGTTCCAAGTGTTAAAGATACACAAGCCCAAATAATGTATATGTTCATAATAAAAGAGGGCAACCATAGAAGTAACTGGGAGAGAAAAGAGTTGGTATCACCAGGAAGCAAAGATCCAGGCAAAGTTCTATGAGAATTTTGATAAAAGATAGAGAACTTTCAACAGAACAAAGACAGATAAAGTCTTCTGAAGCAGGTATTTGTGTGAAGCCATAATAGAAGGGAGGAAAATCAGCAGAGAGGAGAGAGGGGTGGGAATGAGAAATAGGGTATACTGCTTTTTGATTCAAATGAAGAGACTGTGAAAGGAAATAGAGTGAGATAATGCTATTTTTTTAAGTGATTTGGGTAGAGCATGATGAAGGACAAAGATGAGACAGGTCTGCAGCTTCAGAAGAATAAAATGAAGGCTGAATTAATGAATTTTTCCTAGTTTTCTCCATTTTTTCCCTTCAAAAGCAACAATCTTTGGATTGGGAAAGACAGAAGAAAAATAACAAGGAGTAGAACCCAAGATAACTGGACAGACAGACATCACCAGGCCTGGGAAAACAATGGACAAGAGTCTTGGGGAAAAAAAATACAGATGTGATCATTGCAATTATTTTTTGAAAACTGTTTGGAGAATTGGAGAGTCATCATAGGCCAGAAGAAAAAAAATTTCCTAATTTGTTTTTTAAGGGAGAGACAGTTGACTAGAGTATGATAATTATAGAAGGGTATAATAAGCTTGCCCTCTATTCCTAACAAAATTATGGAACAAAATTCTTAAGGGGATGGTTTGTGAATGCTTAGAAGCAACAGCAGTGATTACTAAAAGCCAGTATGGCATCACTGAAAAGAAGTCATTCTATACTACCATTTCCTTTTTAAACAGGGGAACTAGATAGGTTGATCACAGTTATGCTATACTTTATACAGAGATTTTATCAAAGAATTTGATAAGAGTCTCAGACTACCCTGATAGATAATATGGAGAAAGTTAGGCTAGTTGGTAATGTAATTAGGCAAATTTGTCACTTAACAAATGACCAAATGTTACTTGGAAAGTCTCCAGTGGAAGGACTCTCTCCATAATATGTTTAACATTATGCAATGCAACATTTTTTTTCCCATAAGGCACATTCTTCCCACAAAATATCCTCCTCCCACTCCTGAATCAGATCTTCATAAAGAAACACAGAGTCAAGAATACAAAGATGGAGCCAAAATGGGCTTTTTAAAAATAGGTTGACTCCTATACCAATAGGGGATAGGACTTTTGCTTGTTTGTTTAGGAAATAAAACAAGGTCATCAGTGCCCTCTTACCATGCATGGGCTGCCACCCACCCTAGAAAGAGGTTTGCTAGACTGAATAGGCTGTGGTAAAATAGAATTCATTAAAATGAGATTTTACCTGTACAGTGCCTTTTTGAGGCATGTAACCCAGCCTCTGAGGCAGCTCCCAGCAGAACAGCCTGCCGTTTGTGATGCCTCCTTCAGGTTAAACATTTTAGATAATCAATAAGTAAATGGCAAATAAATGGCACAGGCCCCACATCCAATATAAATGAGATCAACTAAAGAAATAGAAAAGGGCAGATTCCAAGTTCCAACCATCCTTAAGAAGGGCTGTCTTGGTCTGTGTCTACCTGAAGTGAAATTTCCAAATGAGAAGTGAAAAATGAAGTCAGTCACCAGATGTTTCTGAACATCTGGCAACTTGGCATTCTGGATTCTAACGGGACTTTATTCTAAGGAACCAGAGATGCTGTCATTCTGAACCTCTTAGAGAATAAAGGTTATAGCTCTAGTGAATTACTGTCCTTTTCATATTATAAGTATAACCACCTATTTTTAACAAGTAAATCCTGGGTTACAGCAGGATGAAAATTCCTGGGCCTACTCAGAGGCATTGCTGGTGCCCCAGAGAGCAGAGTTTACCAGATATTATCCTGAATATGGTTTTCTTAGGGATTCTACTCATTTCTCCAAATCTGCCTACTAATTAACTCCAGTTACATTTTTCAAATGTGCAATATCTCATTTTAAGGACAAATATCTTGCAGCAAAAAGAGCTGACCTTCGTTAGTTTTCAGACTCGCCGCTCAGTACCTGACAAATGAGGCACCGAGGTCCTTCCATATTCTGTTTGGGGGTCTATTGGCTGAGGAATCCTTGGTCATCCTACCTGCCTGGCGTCTATGATCATGATGAATTGTCTCCAACTCTAGCCTCAGATTGTTTTTTAACATTTAATTTAGTTTCTTCCTGTGCTTGGATGAACATGGCCATGTTATGGATTTCTGCTCTAATGTACACCAGCAGGTTGGAAGAACAAGTCTCAGCAAGCTGTGGAAATTAGAGAGGCTGGATCAATAGTCAAGGTCATGACCCCCTGGCTCTGATTCTGTACACTGTCCTGAAATTTTCTCCCTTGAAAATCTTCTTGCTGCCTCTAATGTGAATCCATGTGTATTCTCCCTGAGAGTAATTCATGTAAACAAGTTTCCCCCCACTCTCACACAGAGACATCCATGTCCACACATCATAAGGATTTTGCATCAAAGGCAGTCTGGGATCCAACATTTATGTGTTTGCTTAAAATGTAGTATATTAACATCTGTATTCAGAGCAATCTTTAAGAGAGAAGAGAGATAAATACCACTAAAGCCAATGTGTTAAAAAATATGATCCTTGCAAATACCTTAGACAATGGGAAGAGACTTTCTACATCTGTGCCTTTAACTTATTTTACAAGACTCAGATTAAAAAAAAATACAACTTTAAAAAAATAGTGTATGTTTGATCACCCTGACCGAAAAGAAGCCACAGAAGATTGTTTACAAAAGATGGCAGATGCTAATGCCACTGTATGTTCACTAAGTCCTTCGAGTAGCTGCAAATTTCAACAACCCACATTTCCAAGGAGGTAGTGATTTTCTTAACAAACTAATTTTCCATCTCTCCATCTGGAGATTTAGGACTTGATGCTGTTTGGAGTTGGAATTTTCCTGGGTGAAAATAACTAATGTATCAAAACTTCAAAAACAGAAAGCAAACTGGCTCCTAGTAATTTGTCATATTCACTAATCTCTCCAACTGCAAAATGAGCTGGCATCAAAATGATCAATTTTGGAGGGGGGTTGGGGAAATCAAAGCTTTGTGTCTTTTTGGGGTGGGGGAAGGGAGATAGGAGTCAGGGGAATGAAAAAGGATTCAGACCTAGAAGAAAGGAAACACCAACACATGACCTTTCATTCTGGATTGTGTGCCACATTCACATTGTAAAATTGAAATAAACAATTCCAAAGTAGGAGGAGATAATAGAGGTAATGGGCAAATTTAACCTTTGATGGCCTGCTTTCTCATTTCTACAATAATAGAGGCACTTTGAGTAGAACACAGGAATTCAGCAATATTATCATGGCTGTTACCATGTTGTAATTTGGAGAATTGGGTTCCATTTTTTGAGAGTGACCTATTTGTAACTCTCATATACACTTTTCATATCTTCATGTAATGGAGAAAGCATTGGATGTGGAAATAGAAAAATCCAAGTCTGGATCTTCACTTCAGAAATTATCTGCTGTATGTGTCACTTTTACCCCTCTGAACCTAAGTTACCTTGTCTGTAAAATGACAATAAAGATAATAGTCTCTTCCTTCAGAGGGTGATTGGGTCAAATGTGATAATGTATGTAAAGAGCCTTGCAAACCTTAAATTTATATTTTATCTGTGGAAGTCAGAGATGGTCTAACATCTTTAATTACATTTAGTGACTTGATTTGTGCTTGTTCTCAGTTATCCAATGTCACATTTTGAGGTTTAAACAAATTAACATGCTCCTACAGGCACATTTCCAGGTTCAAATCAAGATATGTCCTAGGTATCTATGTAGCATTGATTATGAGAAAAGTAACATCATCTCCTATTGCTTTCTACCCAGGAACCGCTGGGGGAGGGGGGAAGCAAACAATGTAAGTTCCTTCATTTTCTACCTTCATGTTTTTGCCTCCTGGTTCTAGGTATCTGGCCCAAGGAAAGCCCAATGTAGAAGTTGTCTATGATCAGATTACTTCCACTGATGCTCTCTATTAACTTTTTACAGGTTCATTCTACAACTGTGGAGGAACATGGGAATATTGTCCAATTATCCAAATAAGTGATGGAGTAGAGATGCAGAATAAGACATTTGATCCAATGTCTTATTTGGATCCATATGATCCAAATATGGCTTTTTTATGCATTAGAATATAACTTACTTTTATGAGAGGAGCAAAAGGAATTAGTAGGTAGTGAAAGAGATGACCAAAAAAAGGAAGAAAAAAAAAAGCATCCATAAACACTAAAATATAGAGGAAAACAAAAAGAGGTTCAAAAAATCAATCCAAAAAGAGGCAGTTTTACCGCTACTTTAATTAAAACATTCACTTTTAAAAGAAAATAAACTATATAACAAGTCCAAAAATACACATGCAATTCTTTTTATTAAATTTGGGATTTTGAAGTATTTGTATTTTTAATAATTATTAATCTCATAATTTTTAAAGAATATTGTGCCATAGTCAAAGGAATTGAGATAGAAGACTGAAATAGGAATGAAAAAACATGCATTCTGCTCCCAGCTCTTCAATGAACTATCTGAGAAATTCTCTTAACTTCTCTGGTCTCAGTTTCCTTATCTATTAAATGAATAAAAGGCAGATTAAATGATCTCTACTATCCCTTGAACACCAAATATTCTACTGAAAGAGCATGCTTAGAATATTGTGTGCAGTGATGGCCTCCACTTTTTAAGATACTAACAAATAGAGAATGCTCAGAGAAAAGTAAATATGGTCTCAAGAACATCTCAAGATCATGCTCCATTGACAGCGAATGTTAATCAAGAATGTTTTGCTTTAAGAAGATAAATTTCAGTAGGAACATTTTATCAGTTTTTAAGTATTTGGAAAGTTATAATATAAAAGAAAGATTAATTTCTTCTGTATAATTCTAAAGCAGAGAATTAGCATCAATGGGTTTAAGTTACAGGAAGAAATATATTAGTGTGGATAAAGGAAGAATTTTCAAACAATTAGAGCAGCCAAGAAAAAAAATGAAATGGTCCAACTTTCAGACACTAGATTTTCCACTAGGGAAGTATAGAAGTAGGGTGTTAGCCAGAGAGGCAATTCCTACATTGGATAGAAGCTTGACTAGTTGACCTTATAAAATCTCCTACAACCATAAGGATCCATGATTCTGAGACTGTGTGATAAAATGAACTAAACTCACATGACTTCATGATACCCATATGTAGAGATGTACAAAGAAAAGAAAGACCAAAAAAGAACAAGGAGTCTAGGGTTCAAAAATAATATTTATTGAGCATCTTACAGGGCCAGTGTATTATGCTAAGTACTAAGGGATATACATAGATCAATAAAATATGGTTCCCACATTCAGAACGTTGTATTCTAGTCCAGGGAGTGGGGAAAAACCAAATACCAGCTAGCAGCCAGAATATGATAATTACATGAACATTAGCTATGAGAATCCTGAGGAAGTGGGGGGCTCACATCTGGCTAGGAGGTGAGGAAAGATTTCACAAACAGCATGGCTTATGATTTGGACGTTGGAAGAAAAGTAGGATTTCAACAATTTTCCAATTCAAAGTTCAGGGACTGAGAATCCAGGTAAAGGAAAACCTGCTCAGACAATAGTTTGAAGCATAATTACGTTCAGTTCTTTTGATTTCAACAAGCATTTCTTAAATGTTTACTATTCAAGGTATTATGACACGTTCTATGCCTGCCCTTTATTGACTTATATTCTATCAGAGGTACAGTGAGCAAAAGAAGAAAACATAGATAGATAGATAGATAGATAGATAGATAGATAGATAGATAGAGAGTGCTAGGTCATTTAAGGAGGAAGGGAGCATTCATCACTGGGAAGCAAGAATAAGAGAAGTCTTAGAGGAAGTAGCTCCTGAATTGAGCCTTGAAATAAGAGATTTTCCTTTAATATTCTCATTTTTCTGCTTTCAAAAAGTTTTAAGTTATTTTTAAGCCAGAAAAGAAGTGAAATTATTGTCCAAGGAGAAAGAACTTTGCTTTTCCAGAGATATAAAATAGGAATGTAAATCAGGCTAGCAGAGGAGATGGAAAGAAAAGACTAGTACAAATAACTATAACTCTCAGGCTCACTCATTGAAGCAGCATTGGTCACTACAGGTATTCCTTCCACATCTCAATTTTCCTCATTGCAATTTCGATATATCTTGGATTAGCACAAGAAATTACATGGGAATTTTTGGAGAGTTTTTCAAAAACTGCAAATGACATGAGAAGGTCAGTATATGTCACAAAAAGTGTTTAGAAACCAAGAAATTCATAATATATATATGTATATATATATAGTATTATATAATATCAACACATTTTATCTTTTAGACCATAAATATACACAAATTTTTAAAAAGTTAAAGTTTGTGAAAAGAATTTAAAAGCCAGGAAATGACACAAAAGGTTAGAAATATAGATCTCTTTAAAAGTGTAGAAACTCATAAATGCATATAGGTTACTGAAAATACCTCATAAAAGAAAAAGTTTAGCTTTCTTCTTTGGTATAGTGAACCAAAAAATTTCATGTAGATTTTCTAACTTGCATGGGGCACCAATCCAGGTTCCACAGTATGGAAGGGACATCTGCATTTTTGATCTGGGACATGCAAAGACTATAAATAAAAGACTCTTTGTATTTAAAGAATTTGCATTCTAGTGGGAAGAACAACATGAGGTAAGTAAATCTAAAATATACATAAAGCAAACACAAAATATTTTGGTAGGGAGGACTTTCACGACTGAAGGGTACCAGGAGAGATGGAGCTCAAGATCGATACTAAGATTGAATAAATTGATGTGGAAGTCACTTAAAGATGATAGTTGAACCCATTGAAGGTGATAATATCTCTAAAAGAGAAAGTTCATAGAGAATAAATCTCAGATCCAGGTTAGATCTTTGAAGTAAACCCACAAAAAAAAATGAATGAGGAAATAACAAATGACCCAGCAAAGGAGACTGAGATAGAATAGTCAGATAAGTAGTTGGATCACTAGTAATGAACAATGTCATAAAAAAAATAGAGAAAATAGAAAAGGGTTGCCTGGAGTTACCCTTTCAATAGGGATGAGTTTTAATTAGTATATTTGCCTCCTCTCTTGGTTTAATAGCATGAATGGGCAAAGGCTCTTGCCATAGGTTAATGGAGTAAACATCAAATTGCTCCATATGGGTAATGAACATGAGAGTTGTTCTCATTGACACTGTATTACAAACTTGTCTGGACAACCTCTTTTAAATATGATGGTATATGGATCAAATACTAGGCTTGAACTAGGGGTAACAGCTTCAAATCCCACTTCTGACACCTCCATGATCTATAGAAAGTTCTATGTACCTCAAGCCATTCCCTATGAGTTATATTACTTTAGAGCAGTGGTTTTCAACCTTTCTAATGCCGTGACCCTGCAATACAGTTCCTCATGTTGCAGTGACCCGAAACCAAAAAATTATTTTGGTGGCTACTTCAAAACTGTAATTTTGCAACAGTTATGATTCAGAATGTAAATGCTGGATATGCATTATGTATTCTCATTGCTACAAATTGAGAGGTTGAGAACTGCTGCAGAGGGATGTAAATCTCCTGAATTAGTATTGAGTAGGTGCTTTTCTGTGAAAACTTGTCTCAATATTTTTGGTTAATTCAAACAGGTTCATTAAAATATTAGCTGGTAAAAATAGGGAAAAGGAAAGTGCATTGGACTTCTTGTACCTAAGATACCCAAATTCAACTCCTGGAGATGAAACTTTATAATAATTAGGGCAAATTCCTTCACCTAGCTTAACTTCAGTTTACTTATTTGCAAAATAAGAATAATACTTGATCACTAATGCAACCTTAGAGGTAGGCTAAAAAAAAAGTGCTTTTTAAATCTTAAAGTACTGTTCTGTATCATCATCGTGGACAAAGGTCAGAACCCATTTTTCAGAACCAATATTTCTTATCGCATACACTTCCAATCATTTTTTTAAATTAAGTGCTTTTTCTGCTACATTTTAATGGGCCGACTTCCAAGAGAGCCTCATCCTGGAAAGGAATGTTACAGGAAAATTAATAATTCAGGGGTTTATACTTTACATCTACCAAAAACACTACAAATAAAGAAAGGGTGATGCCTATGACTTGGCAATGTTTTTCCCTCACCCATCATAAAAGATGTTCAAAATGTATTTCAGTTTATAGGAACTGTGCCTAGTAGACAATATAATACTTTAATGGCAAGACTGAGACACAGACATAATTTGCTGTGACTTTGAACTTATAATTATGAGAGATAAAATCCAAAGTTCCCTAATTCTCATCATATTTCTGTGCTCTTTATGACTAATCTGGGAAAAAAAAACCCATAATAGATCTTTTTTTTTTTTTAAAGCTTGAGTTGTCTTTGATTTTTGAACATTTTCATTTATCACTAGATGAAGGTAGCAACATAAGTCCTTGGCCAAGTACCATGTTAACTTGTAGTTCTTTAATTAGGTCTACTATATTACATACCCACTTTGAGACAGCAATATAAAGAGAGGCAGCATGGAATATTGGATTGAGAACTGGTCTTGAAGCCAGGAAGAGCTGGGTTGAAGTCTTGTTTTGCACACATTCCAACTATGATTCCTTGGTCAAGACCTTTAACCTCTTGGTGTCCTAGTAAACTCTTTAAAACTAGATGTCACAGAAAAGCTACTGACTTGCATTGGTCAAGGGATTCCCTCATCTATAAGTTTCCAGTATCAGTGAAATCACAGAGCTAGTCACTATCCCTAAAGCTCAAAGCATTGTGAGTTTGTTGACTTGAGTTCTTCACTTCCTCATCTCTCCATGCCTAGTCAAGAGTTTAATGGGTTAGGACAACTACAAAGCACAATGAATAGAGTGTCAGGCCTACAGTCAAGAGGACAAGGACATGGGCTCAAATATGGCCTCAGATACTTCCTGGGTGATCCTGGGCAAGTCCATTAGCCCTGACTGACTAGGGCTTGCTACTCTTCTGTCTTAGAATTGATAGTAAGAGAATAAGAGTTTAATGAGTTGTTGTGGCCAAAAAATAAATAAATACCATTTCCTAGTGGCCAGCCTTCTAGTGATGAACTGTCTTTAAGAATTGCTTGAGGGGACAGCTGTGTAGCTCAGTGGATTGAGAACCAGGCCTAGAGATGGGAGGTCCTAGGTTCAAATCTGACTTCAGCCACTTCCTAGCTGTGTGACCCTGGGCAAGTCACTTGACCCCCATTGCCTAGCCCTTACCACTCTTCTGCCTTGGAGCCAATACACAGTATTGT
Source organism: Monodelphis domestica (assembly GCF_027887165.1). Classification (NCBI taxonomy): domain Eukaryota; kingdom Metazoa; phylum Chordata; class Mammalia; order Didelphimorphia; family Didelphidae; genus Monodelphis; species Monodelphis domestica. The sequence continues at coordinate 189,428,841 of NC_077227.1, forward strand.
CCAAGACGGAAGGTAAGGGTTTAAAAAAAAAAAGAATTGCTTGATTGTCATATGGTTTTCAAAAAAAAAAAGATTCATAGTTCTTCATTGGCACCTGTTTGCTTTTCCTGTGTAGGAGGGAGTATCAGAGTTTGTATTGCCCTGGAATAGGCTTTGTGAACACAAAGTCTTCCTTCAAGCCACAATGAAACATTACCATCAGCTTTTAAGAAGAAGGTATAAAATACTAAAAATCATTCTGCTCTCTAGGTAACAGTTAAGAAAGGTCTCAACTTACGGTGACGAAAAATCCTGTTTCAACCAGCCATGGGACTGGGGCAAAAAGCTGTCTCTGCTTTCCTGGAGCTCACAGTATAATGGAAAAGGTTACATACAAAAAACTAGTATAAACATGATATGTTCAGGATAAATTATAGATAATCTTAAAGAAAAAGCAATTGCATTAAGGTGGATCAGGAAAGCCTTCTTGCAGAAGGCAGGATTTTGGTTAGAATCTAAAAGAAATCAGAAAAACTTGAAGAAAGTCAGGGAAACCCCATGTCCAATCTCTCTTCCTCTCCTTCTCCTTGTAAAATTCCAAGTGGGCTGAATAGCCGCATTCCCTCCAGAATTCCTTAGAACCTGTTACCTTAAAAAAGGTAAACATAGATACAAGTCATTTAGCAAGACTGTAAGTCTGAAACACTTTTTTTTTTAAGACTGCAATCAATACAATGACCAAATAATGGTTCCAGACAATGGCTGATATAGCATGCTCTCTCCTTCCTGACAGAAAGGTGATGAACTCAAGCTGAAGAATAAGACATGCCTTTTCAAATACTGTCAGTTCAAGGATTTGTTTTGCTTAATTATGTATTTTTGTTTACTACTAAGTACAGTGTTTAGCACATAGTAGGCACTTAAATGTTTCTTGATTGGTTATTTGGTTTATTTATAATAAGGGTTTGGATTTTTTCCAGTTTTTTTTCAGGGAAGGGAAGGAATAGGGTTTCTTTTTTTAAAAAAGTTTATTTAATTGATTAATTAAGAAAAAAATTTCCATGATTACATATTTCATTTTCTTTCCCTCCCTTCTTCCCACCCCTCTCTCATAGTCAATGCTCAATTCTACTGGGTTTTGCATGTATCATTGATCAGGAATAGGGTTTCTGAAAAAAAAAAAGGAAAAGATAGAAAAGAGTCATTGAAGATTTTTCAATACCCACAAGATGAGACAGAAAAGAAAGAAAACCAGGAAGGATCACAGATAATCAGGAAAGATTTAAAAATAACTTTTTGGAATTATTTTCTACTTAAAAAAGAAAAAACATGCTTTATAAAAGAGATTTGCAGTTTTATATATTGTTTTCTTTTTCTGTTCTGTACATATGGAAATTTTACTTGGTGTTTAATTTTAAAATAAAAATAAATAACTAAAGATGGGTAGCTATGCATGCCTCTAAATTTTCATCTTAAGAGTTCTATTTGCTGATCTCATAATTAATCAGAAAATAAGGGTTTTTTTGACAGTTTGTGGAAATTTCACATAACTAGAATATTCTTTGTCATATATGATTGGATGAACAAGGTATAATAGTGTGGAGGAAGAATAACTCAAGGAATTCTAGAGTAAGGTAAAATATGCAGGGAAAAATCTGGAAAGGAATAAAAAGGGAAGATTAGTATTTACAGAGTAGAAGGAAGGACAATTATCTTCCAACCCATGGTAATTTATTTAATATAGTCATTAAACACCTATTATGCACAAGATTCATAGGATAATTGATTTAGAGCTAAGAATAATCTTAATAAGGCCACAAAGTCCAACATCCTTGTTTTACAAATGGGAAAACCAAGGTACAAATCAGTTAAGTGACTTGCCCAGGGCCACACAATCAGCAAATGACTGAGGAAGAAATTGAACTCAGGTCTTCATGACATCAAGTCCAGTTAATCTACTAATCCAGAATCCTTTGATAATGTAGTTTAGATAAAGTGAGGACCTGAGGGTTAGAGAGTAAGGGGAGGGCAGGGGGAAGAGAAATAAAATATAGTATTTGAATTCATGCAGATTTCACTCATCCACATCTTCATCCATTCCCTTAGTGATCATCTTGCACCAATGGTGATTCATGTTTTATAACATAGACTAGCATAATTTCATGACATACCCTCTCTATGTCTTAGTATGTTGAGAAAGTCTTAATGTGAGCCCAAACCATCTAACTTTAAACTATACTTACCAATTATTTATCATTTTAAAAATAGGCTTTTAAGGACCTATTTTAAATTTATATTTTATCTTATTAACTTTTCAATACTGTATATCATCCTTGCCAGGAATCTTTTATGGATCTGTGATCTCATTATAGTGGCTCTTCCTTCCAATGATGCAGCTGCAACCCAACCATGCATGCTCATCTGGTATGACTTTTGTCCAGTCCTCTCACACGTTTATTACAGGAAGTCAAACAATGGTCTCTGGAGTCTTCCTAATATTCTAGGAGAAGACAATCTATGCTGTCACATAGAAATAATATGCATTAAAGGACATCACGTTGGAATTCACTAAATACCTCATTAATATCAACTGAATATCCTCCTCTCCCAAAACTATATAACTGCATGAATTTAGTACAAGATGACTTAATTCATTGAGCATTGGTCAGAATATCATAGACATTACAAAATTCAAGCACATATCAAAAGGCAAGCTATTTTTAAAATCATCAATTGTGATATAATATCAATATGCCAACCTCTAAATTCAGTATTTTGATAGTTTCTGAAGCGCCCCAAGTAAACAATACTTACACACACAATTTTGAAGAGCACAAATCACATCTGTGATTATAGGTGTACCATGGAAAATAGCCTCAAAGTGTGTAATCTGACCAAATCACAATGGATACTGGTCTATAAAATGTCCATTTCATTTATTATTTGGTACAGGGACCATATGAATTCATGGAAGATGGGATGCATCCCATCTTCCTGTAACTTTATAATTCTTTATTTCTCACAATGAAATGTAATCTAATTATTTTATTGATCCACTGAATAAAAAAAAAAAACAGAAAACAGACCATTTTAAAAATTCTTTCCTGGTTTCTAAAGATTTAGTGTTCCCTGGTTAGGCCTTTTGAATAAATCTTGCCTCTTTGCTAATAATTTAAAAGTTCCATTAAAACAGCAGCCCACAAAGTGTGATGCAGGGAACCCTGGGGATCTCTGAGACCCTTTCAGAGGATTTGTGACGTCAAAACCATTTTCATAATAATACTAAGACATTTTGATATGTTGTAAGTTAAATATTGATGGATATAATGCATGTTGTATATAAACAAAAGCTCTTTGGGAGTCTCTTCAATAATTTTTAAGATTATAAAGTGGTCCTGAAACCAAAAAATTTGAGAAGTACTGCATAGAATATCACTTATGGATTAATTTCTTGTAAGATGACCAAAAAAATGTCATTCAATGAAGATAATAAAGGATCCTTTATCGATAAAAGGATTTTTTTTGGTTTTCTTTTTTAAAACAAAGGCAATGTAGTATAGTAGAGTGCTGGACCTGAATCCATCTAGAAAGTCCTAATTCTAAGTGGTAGGCTCAAATTCTACCATTAATGGCCACTCACTGTGTGTCCATCCACAAAATGCCTAAACTTCTTTATGCTTCCATTTCTTCATCTAAAAAAAATGTTTTGAGGTTCAAGTGATAGCATGTATATAAAATCTTTTGCAAACATTAAAGTGCTATGTAATATCAGTTGTCACTACTGCCAAAATTGTCTTTCTGTTTCAACCCGATCTCCCTTTCCAAAAAGCCTTAAAAATAGGCAGCTAAGGGGAAGTTAGGTGGCACAGTGGATTGAGAGTCAAACCTAGAGACAGTCTAGTCCTTGGTTCCAATCTGGCCTCAGATACTTCCTAGCTATGTGACCCTGGGCAAGTCACTTACCCCCAATTGCCTAGTCCTTACTGCTCTTCTGCCTTAGAACATATACACAGTATTGATTCTAAGATGGAAAGTTAGGGTTGCTGTTTTTTTTTTTTTTAAGGCAGCTAAGAAGCACAAATGAATGAAGTACTAGACTGGGAGTCATAAAGATAGGAGTTCAAATCCTATATCAGACTCTTACTAGCCACATGACACTCTGGGTAAGTAACTTCATATCTCTCATAATCATTTTCTTCATCTGTAAAATGGAAATAATAACAGCACCTACCCTGCAGAGTTGTTGTGATAATCAAATGAGATAATACATGTAAAGCATTTTGCAAGAGGTTTTAAAGTGGATCAGAATATTATGAAAATAGAATTCAGACTCCCAGCTTTTGCTTTAAAGGACTTTTCTAGGTCATTCAAGACAACCTCACTTCCTTCCCTACTTAAACTGAGTTTCTTAAATTTCACATCCCCTAGGAAATCTGACTTCACTCATGGACAATGATGCTACAAATTTTCTTTTACTGCTCCCCACCTACACATACAAAACTTCCATAAATTTTGCTCCACTATCCACAAAATGAAATATATGATGTCCCCTTTTTTAGATGCTTATTTGCTTCAAAAGATAGCATGACATGGTGACTGAAGCCAGGAGAGTCATTTGTTTAAGTCCTTGCTTCCCCCATTTACACATGCTGGCTCTGTGACCTTGGGTGGGTCATTTAAGATCTCAATGATCTCACAAAATCTCTTAAATTTCAGACTCTAAGTTATAAAGAAGATACTGACCCACATTGGTAGTGGGAATTTCCATACCTTTAAGTTCCCTATACCAATGAAATCACAAGCCCAGTTTCTATGTCAAAAGGTACTACTTTGTCAGTGTTGTTATTCCTCCCATTAACACAGCTCTGAAGCTCTGCACACTTTAGTAAAGGACCTTCATGATTTGTGGTATCAAGAAAAAAAATTCATTACTTGACAACCAACCTTCAGGTGATGAGCCTCTCCAGACTGAAATGTGCCTGTTCTTGGGTGATAGACCTACAGTCCATTATCTGCTTGTTCATTTGGCAGCCAAGGTCTATTAATGGCAAGTTTCTGGCACTACACCTGGAATACAGACAAAGGTATTATTTTATTATTGTTATATATGTATATATATAATATATTATAATATAATAATATATTAATATATATTAATGATGCAAATTGATATGAATGACTTTAATATTTAGTACGTGTCCATTATCATGGTCCATATCTCTGTTCTCCAAAATACAAACCATATATTTAATGAGCCTCATTTGAGGAAGAGACCATGATTTTAAAAAGGCTAGGTTAAAAAAAAAACCCAACTTTTTATGGTTTCTTTGAAAATTCATCTTCCTATTTTAGTCACTCTGTAATTGCTCATCTATTGATACTTAAAGTCCAGTTCGCACAGCAAGATTTATTCTCCTTGGACAAAGAAAATTATAGCTTTGCAAAAATTCTAAGTGGTACCTACCATATTTCTTACAGAATGAAGTGGTTTCTTTCAACAAACATCTGCATAACCCTTAGCAGTTCTATGAGTGTTAATCCAGTTGTGCAATCCAGTTGTGCAATGTAGTAACCATTTAGAATAAATGCACAGGTATTGCTTTCCTAATACAACATTGTGATTATAGGATAGCTCTTCCGCATTATTATTAGGCATGCTCAGTACCTTTGGATACAATAAGGAAACTATCTTGGCTTTACCATAAGGTCAACAAATTGGAAAAAGCCACAATTCACCCTTGGGAGGGATTAAGCACTGCTGACATCCTCCAAATTGATTTACCCTGATCATACCACATGTTAATGAGGCAGGCAAGTTACTCTAATTCATTGTTACTATTCTAAAAAGCAAGGACCAGTGCACACTCAAAGAGGTGTGACTATAGATGCAAATGGGTATCATTCACTTATCACTCCCACCCTGCCCATCAAAGGTCATCAAACCCATTTATAATTGCTGCCATTGGGATAGCACCACAAAAAAGGAGATAGATCCAAAGATAACTATTCACAAGGGGGGTAACTTTCGAATGACCCTATTATGTCAAAGAGTCCAGATTTTCTTAGACAGCATTATGTAAGGATTCAGATTTCTTCTTACCATTCATGTGTGAAAAGACATACTTACATTTTGTCTCTGACACTGAAGTCCTTCAGGGAATCTGATGCCATCACCAATGGCATAAATATCACCAATAGTTGAGATTACAAATCAGTTTCACTTTCTGTTTCTCTATAACTTTCATATTTTTTGTAAATTTTCCATGAGGGAGTGAGGAAAGGTGAAGGGTTCCACCTAATGTGCTGGGTATATTATTCTATGTGTATCCTTGGAGAATGCTGGCCATCCATTTGTTTTCCTTTTTTCTTGCCACATCTGGCACTTCTCCTTTTATGATCATACATCTCTTTGATAATATCTTTTTTTTTTTTTACATTTCTGACCAAATTCTTCATTGGTAATGTGCTTCAATCTTCTCATGTTCACCATGTATCTTTCCATTGTCCTTTGAGTGACCCTCCTCATTTTGATTCTTCACTTTATGATAATCTACAATTTGCAAATCTATAACATCATAAGAAGGATATTGTTTTAAAAAGATGAGCCTATATTCCAAGGAAAAGATTAGAATCCTTTAATGTACTACACAATTTCTCAAATTCAATCCAGCTTACTTTCCTCCTATTGGTTTCTGGGACCAGTAAATTATTTGCTAGCAATATCTGTTCAAAATATGTATTTATATCAACTTTTTAGATTATGCATAACTCCAGAATATGGTCTTGACAATAGGCAGTTTTCGCTCACTTAGTTTTTCCTGTGTGTACAGTAAGGTGTAACTCTTTTGAGTGACTATGCATCTCATTTAGGAGGATTTATTACAATCCACACAATATCAACTGCAAAAAGAAGCATTCAGAAGGCAACATCATTGGCAGGAAAACTGAGCTGGATATCACTATGATGGCAAATAGATTTGATGAGCAAATCTGACTGCTTTTTATGCCTTCCTTGACCTAAATAGTCAGTGATCAAAGAAAAGTTCCCCATTTTGAAATCATTTGTTATTTCTGGAATATGTATGGGAAACATCTTGTTGAAATGAAGAAATATCTTGAGGGCCTTCAAGGTGGCACTTTGCTCCATCAAATCAAATGTTGCTGAAAATAATTAAAAATAACAAATGTAGTCTAATATTGTATTTATATACACTTTAGACAAATGTACACTATAACTATAAATATATAGACTAACACATAGTAACATAATTTGGATTACAAAAGCCTACATAATCCTTTCTCATGTTTTATTAAAGAATGTATCCTACATTTGTATAAATTACTCTGCTAAAGATTTTATAAAAATGGAAAAGTATTGGTGAGTAGTTGCAACCATTTTCTTTTCATCTTATTTTGGGAGTAATAATATCCATCATTTTTTCTAGACATTTGTTAATCTCTCTTTTGGATTATCATGATAATCAATTTCTCAATGCTATCACCTCCAGCACTGACCTTCTATGTGTATGCTTGGTCTTGTCCAGCTGCTCTTCCTGACTTCATTTTCTTAAGTGCCTTTTTTCACTTCCTCATATGGCACATCAGGGACCATGATGTTAAAAGTCTAAATATGGTGGCACTAATGGCATTAAAAAAGAAAAGTAGTTTAATACAGAAATCTAAACGAAACTTTTTTGGGGGGTAGGGGGAGGGGTGATCCTTTTTGCTGTCTTTCTTCTAGGTTTATCCATAAATACTATCAGGAAATTCTGTCTTAATTAAACCTCTCACTAGGCTTTCCGTGAACTTATCCTTTGCTCCTTTCTGGTTGTTTTACAAAGTAGAACTGCTTATCATCATCCAACAGCTTCCCTCATGACAACTTGCAAATGAGTTTTTGTTCTATATTGATATTGACTACCATATCTTTCTATTTGTCAACAAGATCAACTATTTTTTGTTTGTTTGAGGCTGTTTATAAGCTGAGAAATAGTGATAGTCTGTGCTACTTTACTTTTTATCCATTTTTGCTTTTATCTATCTTTTGGTATGGATAATGTCTTTAAATATATCAGGTTAGAGTGTTTTAAATACCTAGCATATCTTCTCTTTTTCATTATTTCTTCTAATTTGATGTTGATTTTGATCTTTGCTCTCTAATAAATCAATCATCTGTATGTGCCCAAATAGCCATGCAGAAATGGTTCCCATATCACTTGCACTGGTGCTACTCTATTAAGATATAATCAGTCTCCCTTTTTTTTCACAGTTATTTGTTGTTCATATATCTAATGCCTCTTGACTCTCTTCTTGAAGAAAATATTCATAAATACAGAATTTGGTCCATTTCATTTCTTAATCCTTTGCCTTATTTTCCAAAATGTTTCAGCAGTTCCCTTACTTAGTTGATGTAACCAAATATTTACATATAGAATGACTTAATAGAAGATCCTTTTGAAGTTCTTTTTAGAATTTCTCTGCCATACCAACCTCTGCAGCAGCTGTTTCCACATGAACTTCCAGAGTCTCTTTGATTTGTCTTTTTACAAATGTTCATCATGGGCATTTCAACATGAAATAACTATGGGTCTTATCAAATATTATTCCTTGTAGCCTTTGAACACATTATTAAATAAATTTCATCAGCTCCTTTACTTGCTGCTCTAAGAAGAATCTGTTAACCAGGCTTCAACTTAAATGCAACTTCTTATTGTCTTCTCATTTTATTCATGAGATGTCAGTAATGGTATGGATCAGGGCCATAAGTGATACAATAACTTGTTGGTCATTGGACAAGAATTTAACATTTAGAATAACAATAGTTTTTAAGTTAATGTTGATAGTCTAAACTGTGAATGATAGCAGCTTTTACTCTGCCACTAGCACTGCAAGAAAGGGACCAAATAAGACTATGGGACAATTTAGGTTATTTCTATTTCTTGGGTTTCTCTGGCTGAGGAATTTGTCACTGAACCTTCTAGTGACAAAACCCTGCATATTTTCTTAGGCTGGTTTTGAAAAACAGACAGTCTATCACCTGGACATTGCTCTGAAGTTTTCCCCAATATTTAAAGGTTTCTCTTAAAGATGCCTTCCATTTTCATGACTGATCCCTCATTTGGCAGGAAATTATATCAGAAGGCTCAAAGCAGGTGCCATGAACCTATTAACCTTAGTCTGATCTAAAGGTCTGCTAGAAATTGTCTTTTGCTTAGGAAATTTCCCTGGTGGTTTCATATGACTCAATAGGCTTTATCCATAGCAAAAGGTAGTATTATAATGCCACACTGCCAACACCAACAGTCCAGCAAATAGGCATACATATGTCAGCCAGCTAGGGTTTATTAAATACCTAATAATAATTAAGCACCCCAAGCACTGTGCTAAGTGCTGAGATGCAAAGGGAAAAAAAGTAAAAAGTCCCTGCTCTCAAGGAGCTCAATCAAGTAGGGAATAACATACAAACAACTATGTACAAACAAGATATATAACGGATAAATTAGAGTGAGTCTCAGAAAGAAAGAAAGAAAGCAGAGTGTTTATGTATGTATGTGTGTGCATGAGGATTTCTACTTAATTCCTTTTCTGATGAATCACAGAGACAAAGGTGATTCGGAGTTTTTAAACACTATGTTAGTGGAGATGGTGTAAGGTATGCTTACTCTTGGGTCAGAGGAGTTAGGTTCAATCCTGCCTCTAATACTTGGGACCACGGGCATTTACATATATGTATGCAAATGTGGGTGAGTGCCAACTCCTTTGGGCTTCAATTTTCTCTCATTGAATGATAGTTTGAACTAAATTTCCTCTATGCTTCCTTTCAACCCTATCTTCCTATGATCCCTAGATCTAACAGATTCTACCAAGCTAGAAATATTTCAATGCTATAGAACTTGATTGTGTGTTTGTTTTCCAGAGATTAATTTACATAAATTAGAAGAACTTGTTCCATAAAAGAAAGATAGAGATAGATGGACAGATGCTATATTTACATGTATATTCCTCGACTTTTTAACAACTACAGAATTATTTTAAATAATTTGTCTGTAGACTTGACTTCATCTCACGAAGATCCTCTGGGATGTTGGTAGAGCACAGACTGGAAGTCAAATAACTTGCTTCTGTCTGGCTATCCCCTTGTTTTCTTCAGCTGCTTTGGGTAACACATTTAACCTCTCTGCTTCAATTTCATCTTCAAGCTCTCTGTCAACATTAACTAATTACTTTGACTCACAGCATCCAGTGAAAGAGAGTTGTACACAGAAGAGTTCAGATCTTATTAGGACAGCCAACAATAGCACAGTCAATACACTATAACCTCCTAAAATTTCTGGTTGCTTTTGACTTTAGCCTTTATACCTGAGGACAAGTAAATGCAATATATACAGAGGGACCCTTAATAGAATAATATTAAATTCATTTCTCTTGAAATATGTTCTTGGGCAAGTTTTGCTTCATTCTTAAGAGTAAACTTACTCTGTTGCTGTCAACTTTTTTTTTTTTGCCCAGAAATATAAAGTGAATTTTATAATGACTATGCATAATTTTGCTTTGTAGCCAAATTTTCAGGGGAGCTTAGAGGCACATTGGATAGAGGATTGGCTCTGGAGTCAAGAAGACTCATTTTCTCAAGTTCAAATTTGGCTTTGAACACTAATTAGCTGTGTAACCATAGACAAGTCACTCATTCTTATTTGCCTCAATTTCTTCATCTGTAAATTGAAGTGGAATGGGAAATAACAAACTACTTCAGTATCTTTGGCAATAAAACCCCAAATGGGATCATGAAGAGTCAGACACAACTGAAAATGATTGGATAAAAACAAGCCAAATTTTCAGGTACTTTCAAATATTTTTACTATCAATTTATATTTCCACTAGAAAATTATCACAAATTAAAATTGGGTTTTTTTAAAAGAATGATGGATAGACACATTATACTTCTCTTATATAAGGACTCTCCTAATCTCCCCAGCTATTAGTACCCTCCCCTTAAAAAATACTTTCTTATTCATGTTGTATATACTTCTCTATGTATATTCTCATTTCTCGTAAAATGAAAATGAAACTGAAATTTTTGAAAATAAGCTCTTTAGGGTCAAGGAGTATTTTTTTTCCTTTTTATTCCCAATGTGTGGTACCTATCTAGCACTAAACTTTAGAAAATGTTTGGCTAGAAATCTTATGTTAACCCCATATTTCAATCTGGAATGAAGAGAAGGCCATAAATTCAGAATATCTGGTGGCAAACACTGCTCCATCAGGTGCTTGGAAGTCTATTTATATCAGTCTGATTCCAATATGGTAACCAGCAAAGAGCAGTAAATGGGCCCACTAGCCAGAGAGCAGATTGTGCACCTTTGGGCAAAAAAAAATGGTTTGTCTGACCAAATATTCCAAGAGAGTCTGTGAATGTGTTCATGACAGGTTCACTAGGAATCAGAGGGCCTGCATGGGTGTCACTCTGAAATGGAGATACTTGAGAAACAGTGAGAAATGTGACTTACTTTTTTTAAGTCTTGCTGGTCTGTTGGCAACACTCCTGTAGCTTTTCTTTAATGGGAATATGATCACTTAGAGAGACACTGTAGATTTAAAGGGGCTTTCTTAAAGCAAATTCAGCTCTTCAAAAAAAAAAAAAATTCTTTCCCTCCAATACTTCCTCCCCACAGTGCCCACCCCCTTAAAAGAAAACAACAGGCAGGCCAGATGTTTGTGAAAACTGCAGTTTCCGCAATCAAAAGTACAACATTTACCATAGCTTTTATCAAAGATTTCAATTCCCCTCATCTTAAGGAAAATGACCCTTTTATTTTGTTGTGGACATAAAATTATGGCCCTGAGAAAATTGGAAGCATTTCTGTTGAGGGAAATCAATTTTCTCACTGCCATATATGATCAACATGTCACAGCCATCACCCAGATAATAATAGTAAAGTACAAGTAAAATGGTTGGTAATACTGGCTTTAGAAAAAAAAAAAAAAGATAGATGAAAGATAACACCCTTTTTTTTTTTTGAAACATGTTTGCAAAAAAAAAGGAGGGGAAAGAAAAGAAAAAAATCAAAGGGTTATTTTGTGCCTTGTACCCTTCTCTTTTCTCTTCCCTTTCTTTCCCCTCTCCCCTCCCTCCGTTCCTCATTTCATGAGGGCTTTTTAGAGCATAAGCATTTTATTTTGTATACTAATCGGCCAAAGCATTAATGAAACTGTAGAGATATGTGTTCTTCCTGGAAAATAGTAAGCACTTTATGTGTAAACCACTCTGGCTCCTTTTCAATCAGCCTGTTAATGGGTGGCTAATAGTCAAAAGATGTGACCAGCCTGAGATGACCCAAGAGTCTGTTTAGGTGGGAGGCAACAGCAAGAGTAGCAAAGCCGCTTCTTAATTTGGATCTTGCAAACAAAAGGAAGCATCAGATCTGACCTTGCTGCTGGAGTGTTAATGGCTTTCTACCCATCATCCCCCTGCCACTTAGCATCTTTTGTGCCCCACCCTGGGAAGCTTCCCGGCAGAAGTGTGCATTAGCAGAACTCTATAGTTACAAAACCCTGCTATAGACAGGGAAAGGGGTGGGGTGGGGGTTGGGGCAGGCAATTAAATGGCCATTGGACAAACAGGGCCATAGCCATAAAAATGCCATTTTTATTTCAAGCAAACCTCTCAGTGACCTTTCTTCCATGGCCATTGGCACGAAGAGAAGAGATACATCTAGTCTGGAGCCAACGTCTTCCAAAGGTAGTCTTGCCCTGTTCTTGTTGCTGCTACTGCTATTGTTTGCCCAATGTGGAAAACTGGCCATAATATACTAAGAGGTAAAAGCAGAAACATTTTTAAGAATGTCAGATGCATTCCAGTAAAGGGCATGTCAGGAGGAAAGAGCAGGTATAGTTGTAGCAAAAGTTTAGTTTTAAATGATTCAACCAGTTGTTGAATGTATCTTTGTTTCCTTGATGGAAATGGGGAGAGAGGGCTAGTATTTGGCTATTGCGAACCCCAATGGCGATTGGCTTGAAACTCGCTTTAATCCACCCCTCTCTGCTAGTTGCAGTGCTCAGGTAGCAAGATAAGTAGTTGGAAACCCAATGAATTCTTTTAGTGCCTTAAGAAATACTCTGTGGTCTTGGGTAAGTCATTTAACCCCTATTGGGTCCATTTTCTCATCTATAAAACAGCAGAAAAGGCCTGACCAAGTTGAACTTTAAGAACACTTTGGGCTCTAAATTCAATGATCCTAAGAATTATGCCCACAAGGCTCAAGTAGGCTCCCATTGGCATTGTTACAAAAAGTATTTGTGTATCTACTTTTACGAAAAGAGTAGCCAATGTTCTAGTATATTGAGAGTACGGAAATTGGGTATCTCACAGCAATGTGCAATTACATTTCACTTGTAATCAAATGATGACTAATTATTTCCTTTTATTTTTTTGAATTTCTTTTCTTGCAACTTCTTGCCTTTTTACACTATGCTTAATAAATAGAAAGCATTTTAAAACTCTAATGAGCTATATGCATGTTAACTATTATGTCTTCTGGAAAGTGCATTGAATTTGCAACAGAAAACTTGGATTCAGCTCCTAGACAGTTACTAGCTAAGGTCATCAACCTCATAGAACCTCAAGTTTCCCATCTGAAAAAAAAATGGGCAAAACAGTATTTGTCCTGGACTATCTATCTCATAGACCCTTTGTAAGGAAAAGCATTTCATTAAAAATAATTCCCATCCAACACTTTAAAAAAAAATCCTTACCTTACCTCTTGGAATAAATATTATGATTAGTTCCAAGGTAGAAGAATGGTAAGGGTTACACAATGGGGGTTAAGTGACTTGCCTAGGGTCACACAGCGAGGAAGTGTCTGAGGCCATATTTGAACTCAGGACCTCCCATCTCTGGGCCTGGCTTTCAATATGCTGAGCCACCCACCCAACACTTTCTATCTATAGTTTATAATCTGTACAGTGCTAAATGTGATCTGTTACTCTGCAAGTTATTTCTCTCTAGTGTTCAAAGTGATTTTCTAACTAAACTTTTTGGTTATTTTTGGAATTTTTATTTTTGTGAAGAATCAGAAACATGAGAGGAAGCATGGCAAAATACATAGAAAGGTAGTTTTGGGACCATGAAGCTATTGGTTCTAATTTTGTCTCTGACCAGTCACAAACAGAAGGCTAACCTGTACTGGCAGGAGTTTCTCCAAAGGAGTTCCCAGTACAATGAAATTATCGATTTTTCTATTAACAGTTATTCTATCAAAAAGAGATAAAAAAGTTCTACTAGGTATAGGAAGTATCAGTCCTTTTCCGTGATCATGTTATTTATGATAGTTTGCATTATTTTCCTTTTCAGATCTTAGATTCCCTCCTTTCTGAAGCTGAATAGTTTCAGCTTGGAGGCACCCTTAATCCAAGGAAGCGGAATCCAGGTGTTGCTTGGCCTTCCTTAGTTTTGCCAGAGAGTAGGAAGGACCATGTTTTTGAGATGATGAAGCTCAGTGGTTTATTGGAGTGGAATAGTTGAAAGAAAGGTGTTCAAAGAATACTTCCTGTCAGTTAGTGAAAGCGCGTCAATAAAAATAAATCAATGAAGACTGGTTTTCTAGGAATCTGTTTCATATTCAGCAGACTAACACTATGCTGCAGTGAGTTCAGACATAGGTATAGATATCCTTGAGGCACATGTTCCCTTAATGTGCTGGAATCTGTCTACCTAGGGCGAAACTAGAAAGTTCAAAGAAGTTTGCCTGAATGCAAGGAAAAAGGCAATGTGGTATGACAGAGTGAACCCAAATTCATTCCCATTGTGTGTGTATGTGTGTGTTTCTCACCTCTGTGTGTGTGTCTCTCTGCCTTTGCCTCTCTTTCTCTCATCTCTCTATCTCTGTCTCTCTCTTTCTCTCATCTCTCTCTCTCTGACTCTCTCTCTTGTAAAAATTAAATTTAAATCTCAATAATAAAAATATAATATTTTAAGGGATTTATTAATGATCATTAGAAATCAAGGAATAAAGAGGATAAACACCACTTGCCCATGGCTGATTAGCCATTTCAAAATCCCCACTCACTAGCATCACCACGCTTTCTGTACACTTCCAAGCAAGAGAGCAGAACCATCCACTCAATATTTATCTCCTATCTACAGGAAGTATGTAATGAAAGGAAGTTAGTGCGCTCCCAGGAAATGTAGGTTGTTTTTTTTTAGGGTAACAAATTTTCAATTATACACTCTGTCTCTCTCATCTCTCTCTCTCTCTCTCCATCTATCTTTCTCTCACCTCTCTCTGTGTCTCTCTCACTTCTCTCTGTCTCTCCACATGTGTATTTGTAAATATGCATATGGGAATATATATTTTATTAGGTATTATGATATATAAATGTAATATAAAATAGCTAATATAATTATATTTGTATAAACTATAATATAATTATATTTTATGAAATCATATATACTATATCACATAAAACTGTTACATAGGATATAACTATATGTTCTGTTTATCATATATTAATATATCTATAGAGTCTCTCCTTATAAAATGAAAATTTCTTCTTGATACCCTCAGTGCCTGGCATGTAGATATTTGATAAATTCATGATGACTGACTGTGAAGACAATCAGTTAGTGTCTACTGTGGTCAAATGTTTGTCTAGAAATCTTACAAATTAACTATGTGTTGAGATCTAGGATGAAGAGAAGGCATCTAATTCTAAATATTTGCTTATCACTCAATAAATCTATAAGCATTTAAGGAGTATCTACTATGCTTCAGGTCCTATGTTAGGGGCTAAGGATGCAAAAGCAGAAATGAAATGGTTCTTGTTCTTAGGGAGCTTACATCTATCTTGAAGACATATTTATTATATTTATATGTCATGTAATTTTATAAATTTATATGTCATAAATAAGCATATATAAAATACATATAAGATATATGAACCACTAGTGTAAGCAAGACAAAAAGCTTCATTAAAAAGGTGGTGCTTCTGTTGAACTAACTGAGTAGTGAACTAAGCCAATCCTTCTGGAGTATGATTTGGAATCATGGTCAAAGGGGTTTTGTGCATACCATTTGATTCAGCAATACCACAACTAAGGCTATATTCCAAAGAGATTTTTAAAAAGGAAAAATACATGTCTATATAAAAATATTTACAGAAGCTCCTTTTGTGGTGGCAAAGGTTGGAAATTGTTGGGATACCCATTAATTGGAGAATGGCTGAACAAATTGTGGTACATGATTGTAATGGACTACTACTATGCAGTAAGAAATTATGAGATTTAAGAAAAATCTGGAAAGACCTACGTGCACTGATGCAAAGTGAAGTGTGCAGAACCAGGAAAAAATTGTACACAATAACAGCAATATTATATGATGAATGATTTAGCTATTTTTAGCAATACAGTCATCCAAAATAATCTTCAAGAATTCATGGTGAAAAATGCCATTCATCTCCAAAGAAAGAACTGATGGAGTCTAAATGCTGATTGAGACACACTATATTTCACTTTATTATATCAGATTGCTTATTTTCTCAGGGAGGGGAAAGAAGAGGGAAGAAGGATGCTTGAAAATTTGACCCAATCTTATAAAAATAGGTTAAATTGTTTTGGTTTTTTTATGTAATTGAAGAAAAAATAAAATTTTATTTTTTTATTTTTTTTTAAACCCTTACCTTCCGTCTTGGAGTCAATACTGTGTATTGACTGGCTCCAAGGCAGAAGAGTGGTAAGGGCTAGGCAATGGGGGGTCAAGTGACTTGCCCAGGGTCACATAGCTGGGAAGTGTCTGAGGCCAGATTTGAATCTAGGACTTCCTGTCTCTAGGCCTGGTTCTCAATCCACTGAGCTACCCAGCTGCCCCCTTAAAATATTATTTTTAAAAGTTTGTACTTACAGAGGGTTTCAATGGAGATAAAAGGGGATGGAAGTAAGGAGAAAATGTATTCAAGGTATAGGGATCAGCAAGAAGGATGTTTTGGCTGGACCTCAGAGGACCAACCAGGAGTTTTCTTCATGTATGCTTTTCTAGGAAAGCATACTTCCTTTTCTTGCCTTCTAGCAGAGTGATCACAACAAATAGGTCCTTCACCTCTTCCCTCCACCCTCTTAAGGAGAATATGTATGGCTATGGATTTACAACTTCCTATCCATCTATATCCAGCTCATAGTCTTCAGATCAACCCCTACTTCCTTTGAAAAATTATAACATTTTAGTTCCTGAACTTCCCCAACTCCTATGACCCCTTTCCAGTCTACCTCAATCACAGATCAGGATCTTAACCCACTCATACCATCAGCTTATTATCTCAAATTCCTAGTTAACAACTCTGGTTATATAAATGAAAGGCAAATAAACTTGAAGATAGGACACTAGAGCTCTAGAACTAACTAGGTGGTAGGCAGAATGGATAGAATATGGATTTAGAGTCAAGGGGATTTGAGCTCTACTCAGCCCTCAAACACTTTTACCTATGTGGCCATAAGCAAATCACTTAATTTCTGTTTACCTGGATTTCTTCATATATAAAACTGAGATAACGATAGCACCAATCTCCCAGAGTCATTGTGAGAATCAAAGGAGATCATAATTGTTAGCTAAAGAATAATAATTTCTATTAGTTTTCTGCTACCAACTCTCTGGGCTTCAGGCTCCTTGTGGCCCATGAAATGAGTAGGTTGGATTCCAATGGTTTTTAAACCTTTTGGTCTAAGGTCTCCTTTATATTCTTAAAGTTATTGTGGAACTCAAAGACCTTTTATTAATGTGGTCATATCTAGTGATATTTACTATGTTGGAAATTAAAACATCTTAGTATTATTATAGAAATAGTTTTGACCTCATAGATTTCCCCCAAAAGGGGGTCTGTGGACCACCACTTTGAGAACCAATGAATTAGATTATCTCAAAATCTCTAATTGACCAAAAACTCTTTGTCTCTGGTTTTTCCCAGTCTTCAGTAGAAAAGAACCAAGATGGGTCTTCATCGTCCATGTTTAACAATAGCTATAGGTTTATAGATGACCTGCAAGCCTACTAACTTGCTATTTCACCCAGGCATTATACAGGAAAAATTAAAAATTAAAAGTTGATAGTGAAGCCAATTGTGGGCAAAGGCAAGTAGTAAGTATTTTTGCTTTGGTTTGTTTCTGGCATATATATATATATATATATATATATATATATATATATATATATATATATTACCTGACAGTGTCTATCACAAAGATCTTAAGCAATGCTGAATATAATGCATTAGTAAGTCTTCATAAGTAAATGGTAATTTTTATTAATACGTTATTTTTAAAACTGGAACATAATCATGTACATAATTTTATTTTTTCCTCCTAAACTCCTAATAATATGAAGATTTATTGACTTTCTATAGATCCAACTGGAATATGTTCCAGAACCAACCTACATGTTAATAGACACAATCTATAAAAGGAAATTCTAGTTTATGCTCAGAGGCCTGAAGTTGCTCACTGATGCCTCCTTCAATCTAAATCCTTTTGCCATATCCTTTAGGGTCTACTATCTGTTAAGAAGCATCGTGGTATGCTAGAAAGAGCACTGGCCTCCTCATAGGAAGCCTTGGATTCCAGTGCTGATTGGAATTATAGGCAAATCCCTTATCTTCTCTGAGCCTCAGTTGCCTAAATATTATAAACTCTGGTTATGCCCCTATAAACTAATCTGTTCTATAAACTAATCAGGTATATTGTTTTCAGAGCACAAGTATAATGGAAGCTATCTTTTTGGAGTAAAGTTGGCAGTCTCAAGGAAGGAAAAGACTGAAGTCTTTCCATTTTACTCATAGATCACAGTTCCTTTAATCCTCATCTCTAATGTAAAGACAAGGAGTAAGAGAGAAACAGAGCCATGAAGGTCAAACATTCCACTCTCCCTTGAATCCTGAACTTTATAAGGGTAGAACTGAATCTTTAAGCTTTTTTCAGCTACATCTGAATAAAGGTGTTGTAGATAAAGGGCTAGCCTCAGAATCAATAAGACTTGGCTTCAAGTCCTGCTGCCATTCACTCATTCAACAAGCATTTATTAAGTACCAACAGTGTACCCTATTAAGCACCAGAGTTACAAAGAAAGGCAAACAGGGCAGTGAAGTGGTGCAAAGGATAGAGCACCAGACCTGGAATCAGTAGGACTTGAGTTCAAATTTGACCTGAGACACTTTCTAGCTGTGTGAACTGGGCAAGTCACTTACTCCCAAATGCCTAGATCTTAATACTCTTTTGCCTTGGAACCAATACTTAGTATTGATTCTAAAAAAGTAAATTTTAAAAAAAGTAAAAAAAAAAGACTTACTGTTCTCAAGGAGCTAACATTCTAATGAGGGAGATAGCATGTAAACAATTAATACAAACAAAATACATACACATCTAGACAGACACAGACTGGCTGTATGACTCTGGGCAAGTGGTTTAACTTCTCAGTTCCTCAGTAAACTCTGTCAAACTGCAAGTTTTAAAATTTTAAAGGATTTGGTGAATGGTATTTAATAGAGAGGATTTCCTCACTGGGAGTTCCATATATTGTGGAAATCATAAGTCCAGAGCAAAATTGGAATTTTAAATTTTGAAACAGTCAATAAACATGAATGCCAAAGGATAGTGTAGCTAAAATAATTCTAATCTTAGACACAGAAGGTCTTACTCTGGATCATTACAGATAGTGAGTTTTAGCCAGAGTGAGTGAGATAGTTTTGGCCATGTCTGTGCAAGGATCCTGTCTAATCATTCATTTCTTCACCTGTAAAACAAAAATAATAAGACTTCCACTAATGCTATGGGGGAAAAAAGACTTCCTAAACTTCAAAAGTAGGGTGGAAATGGAAACTACAGTATGAACAGCAGGATCCACTCCCCTAAAGGAAGTCATCTGAACAGGAAGCCATGTCTGGCCATTGTTGCAGTCACGAAGGCTACTCTCCTATCTCTCCTTTAACCTTACAATGCTAACATTACTGAGTTTTGCCCTTGGCTCCTTCTTGAACAACAGCCTCCTTGTGCAATAGCTCCCAATTTTGAGAGATGCAGGTTATATGACTAACCTTCATCTCAGGTAGCCTCATCACAGCAGATGGAATGACACTTTAACCTCCATCACCACTCAACATTATGACATACGAGCTCTGTTTTCTTGAAATATCAAGGAGAGGGACTAAAAGGATGAGAGGTGGGGGGTGGGGAGAGTGAGGGAAATCGTGTTCTTTTTTTCCTTTGTCCTTTCAAAGAAAGTGGGGGAAAGATTGTAGGTCTTTCTGCTTTACTTGTGTGAAAATTCATGCAGAAGTCCATTTGGGCTTAATAACTGATATAAAACATGAAATATTTGTAAATATTCTATGGCCAATAAGGAATAATAGGAGGAGTGAATACACACACACACATATAAATATATATATATATATATATATATATACACTCTAAAGATGTTTTAAAACTAAAACAAAGGGATAAATGTTTCTTTTTTAAAAGAGATACCTCTTTTTGTATGTAAGTAAAAGGTACCAAGGTCACTATGAAGATCTTTAAAACATTTCTCCACCCATTCCACCCCCAAACTTTAATTCATTCTTTGGTGATTTTTCCCTTTTAAATGAAACCAGCAGAGCTATATCTATCATGAAGTATAACCTTGAAATGAAGTGTTTTCAGACATGCACAGAAAACATGAGTGCCTTCTATTGCAAGACGACACCTGTGTGCCCATAAGTCCTGATCTCAGAAGCTATAGTTCAATGTATGGACTTATTCTTTCAAAAATGCTTCATTTGATTTATGCCAAAGTCCTGGCTTCCCAGCAACAGAGACAAAGTAAATGTCTAACTCAGACAGTCAACATTATTGTCTCAGAAATCTTTCATTCTGGTGCATTATCACACATTTGTCATTAGGAGGGCTGCATACTCTCATATATCCATAAATATTTGGTCTTAGATAGACCCAAGTTGACCTGCTCATGAATCAGAAGGAAATCTTATCTCTGCCGTTAGAGAAAGTGAGATTAAATGAAGGGAAAGTTAGAGGACAGACCTCTGAAACACTTTTTTGTCTCTCAAATAAGTCATTTTCCTCTAGTCAATCAATAACTTTACATGGTAAATGAGAGTGTTGAGCTCAGGAAAAGGTTATCAGTTGTTACATTTCTTAACACTTTCATAATGTTATCAGGAATTAAAAAGTAACATTTATCAAATATTTACAATCTGCATGGGATACAGCAAAGAGTAAACATATGAATCTGATAATATCTGAGCTGCAGTCCTAACTCAGATCCAAAAATCTCAAAAATGTTTGCTCTTCCATGATGCATTCTCTCTCATGTAAAAATTTAACTATGGAAATCCTCAAATGTCTCACAAAGTAAATTGTACAACTTGGCATGTATTTCCCCCCATTAAAAGTAAACATCAGAGTGAATACAAGAGGTTGTAGTACATGGTATTCACTGGAGTGTTCCATTCTGTAAGGTATTTAGGGGGAAAAAAAGGCAAATTCATGAATCATTTCTTCTAATCATAAATGGAGATGGAATAATTCCTTCAAACAAAGGCTAAAAGACTGCTTGAGTAGGTTATAGAAGTGGTTGTTCAAGCACTAGATGATTTCTGAGGCCTTCTATGGCTTCCTTCAATTCCCAGCTAAAATTTAACATTCTATGAGAAGACTTTTCTAATCCCTCTTAAAGCTAATACCTTCTCTTTGTTGTTTGTGTTCTATTTTCCAGTAAATTTGTTATTTGTACATAGTTGCATATTGGCTCCTCAATTAGATTGGGAGCTCCTAGGGAGCAGGTACTATTTTATGCCTTTCTTTGTATTCCCAGCAGTTTGGTACAATGCCTAGCACGAAAGGGTGTTTAATAAATGTCTCTTGACTAATTCTGAGAGGTCCCAGCCAACTCTGATGTTCCATTACATTTTTTTAATCATCTAACTCATTTAGAAGTTTAATCCTGATGTTATTTGTCCCGACCAATTCTCTCTCTCTTTCTTTTTAAAAACCCTTACCTTTCACCTTAAAGTCAATATTACATATTGTAATTGTAATTGTAAGTCAGAAGATCAGTAAGGGGTAGGCAATAGATGTTAAGTGACTTGCCCAGGGTCATAGAACTAGGAAGTATCTGAGGCTATATTTGAACCCAGAACCTCCCATCTCCAAGCTTGGTTCTTTATCCACTGAGTCATCTAGTTGCTCCACTCCCCAATTCTCTTCTTGATATTTGTGTCTTCTCCAAGAATAGAGTGATCAGGAATCTCTTTTACCTACCCCCTGTGGAGGAGATGGGTAAGAAAGATCTCTCACTAAGTACATAAGTATATATACATTTTTGTATGTGTATATGATATATATGTATATAAATATAATCGTTCACTATAGTCATTGACTATATGTAGAATTATTGACAAAATATAGATGATAGAGATATTTCTAGAGAGACAGAAAAAGTGTGTGTCAATGAATCAGACCAGAATTCACTAAAAGTTCAACTATGTCTTTCTCATAAGAGATAACTGACGTTTTAAGAACAAGAGATTCCTTATTTTCTGTGGCTATCTACTTTTCAAAACTGGAGCTTTGTTGTGTAGCATGAAGCTCTTAGCCTTTAATGAGAATTTGGCTGAAGGACAGTGAACAGGGAAAGGAAAGTCATTTCCCTACAATCTTCACTTTTATATAATATTTCTAGAGGCAAAACACTACTATTTCTAAGTAGACCCTCCTACCTACTTCTACACCCTGATCTTTCCTATATTGAGCCAGAGATTGGGTAAACCTATGTGGAGATAGATTAGAAATAAATGCATGAAGGATTAAAGAAGGGGGTGTCATGGAAATCTATAATATAATTCATTTTTATAGCCTTTTATGATTATTCAACACTTTATTTTATTTTATTTTTTTAAACCCTTGCCTTCCGTCTTGGAGTCAATACTGTGTATTGGCTCCAAGGCAGAAGAGTGGTAAGGGCTAGGCAATGGGGGTCAAGTGACTTGCCCAGGGTCACACAGCTAGCTAGTGGCTGAGGTCGGATTTGAACCTAGGACCTCCCGTCTCTAGGCCTGGCTCTCAATCCACTGAGCTACCCAGCTGCCCCCTATTCAACACTTTACACACAGTATCTCTTTGGATCCTAAGGAAATTAACTGCTCAAAGGACAATAAAAAGTTTGAATTTGTTTGTTTCTGATACTCTAAAATATTTTAAGAATTTGTTTATAAAATATTAAAATATAAATTTGGTTAGAATTATGTTTTTATATATTAAAAATTTACTGAAGAATATAGTAGTTTGTAGAGACTAGAGTCAGGATAAGAAAGAAGAGGGCACTTTGGCAATTCAAAGTATTTGGTAAAAAACAAAAACAAAAGCTTTTTTCCAATTGCCAGAGACCCAGGGAACTTTGTGCATTTCCAATATGAACTACATTGGTTTTCCTTATTTTCCAAGTGACTTATAGTAAATATGAAGTCTTTAAGTTAGCAAGTATATGGAAATGCAGGGGTGCAGAAATATAATATAACAAGATCATTCAGCAAACATTTATTAATGTTCCTACTATGTGTCACCCACTGTGCTAGGCACTGGGTATAAAAACACTTCAAATCTTTGTATGTATATGCAATTTTAACCCTTTTAGTTTAAATATATTTAAACATTTTGTTGTATGTAACCACTTTTTCAATTAAGTTATAAATCATATAAATTGTCAGTCAAAAAATTTTATATGTTTATTTTTAAACCCTTGCCTACTATCTTAGTATCAATTTTAATACAGAAGAGTGGTAAGGACTAGGCAATTTGGAAAGTCACATAGCTAGGAAGTGTCTGAGGCCAAATTTGAATCCAAGACCTACCACCTCCAGGTCAGGTTCTCTATCCACTGTACTCACGATACATTTAATTAAATGCTTTCATTATGTGCAAAGAACTGGAAGTATGGAGGTAAAAACATGGTCCTTGCTCCCAAAAAATTCACATTCCAATGAAGGAGACAACATGTTAAAAATTATGTATATTATATATGTACATAAATAAATATATACATTCATGGTATATTTACACAAATGTATATGTACATACATATACATACATATACATATGCCAAATAAGTTTAAGATAATTCTCAACTCTGTATAAGGTAAATTTCATATATATACAAATGTGTGTATATATATATGTGTGTGTGTGTGTGTGTGTGTGTGTGTGTGTGTGTGTGTGTGTGTATACACACATACAAATATACTTAGATTGTGGGGTTGACTTTTAAAAATAAACTTGGAGAATGATGAAATAAAGGATGCCAGTTTCTTATATTGGGACTATTATACAAGGTGCCAAATTTTAATCAGCATTTCATTAAATAAGGTCTTTAATGAATGAATATATCATTGTGTATAATTGGGGGTAGAGAGGAAAGACTAATAGCTAATTGACTTCCCGCTCTAGGCACCCAAATGTCTTCCTCCACTTTTGGATCTATCCCTCCAGGATACCTCTGCCAAAATGATCAACACAAGGCCAAAAAATAACAATTTATTCTGCCCGAAGGACATTACACCCTCAGTCACCTGGCCAGATGAATTGGCACAATTACATCCTTCTCTCCTGCTTTCCCTCAGGATAGCCTAAGTGTCAGAGCTTTACATGCCTTAGATGATTCAGAGCAGAAAACATACTAGGAGGAATGACAGAACTGCTGCAATAGCTCCCTTAAATCCTCAGACCCAAACAGGATCCTTCTTTGGGAAGAACAGTGACAACAAATTCTCTCTTGGTTTGTTTCATTCAAAACCTGGGTGAACCCCAGCTACATTCTGAGACCAATTGAAACAGTAAATCCTTTCCTTCTATATGAATGTAGGTACTAGAGCTAACAAGCAGCCCATCCTGAATTAGCTAATCTGCAACGTCCATTCCTAGGATCATAAGAGCATAGATTTAGAGCTGGAAGAGACCTTAGAGGTCATCTAGTCTAACCTCAATTTACAGATGAGGAAACTAAAAGTCTATGTTAATTATAGAAGACCTGCCTGGGTTAGAGTCCTCTCTGACAAGGATCAGCTTATTCAGCTGGGCACATTATTATTTCTCCTTCGAAGACAGCCTGAATATAGGAACAGGTCTAAATAAAATCATAGAATCTTATATTTAAAACTGGAAGGAACCTTAGAAGACTGAAACCACAACCTTCTCATTTAACAGATGGCAGTATGCTTGTTTGAGATCGTGCTTATCTACCAGAGATCAGGGAGGTGAAGTTCATCCTAAAAAATATTTGTGGATGATGGATGTATTAGAAAGAGCACAGAACCCTGATTTGGGATATCTCAGTTTGGATCCAGACTTTTGACACATTAGCTATATGATTCTAATCATATCAGAATCAGGTAGGATTCAAATCTTGGTCTTCCTAACTTGGAGTCCAGTACTCTATCCAGTAATTCGTGGCACCTCTGTATCTTTGGGTTAGAAAATAGATACCTGCCTCCTACCACAATTTCTTCTTGTTAACTTAATTCTCTTTCCTCATTTATTATGTGCCAGACATTGTGTTAGGCACTGGGATTCAGAAACCAAAAAAATAAAAAGTAAAAATAAAAAAGGAAGAAAGAGAATTCCTCTTTGGGTGGTTTACATTAATCAGGAAAGATAAACTGTATATCTAATGGCTGAAGGAATCAATTAGAGCTTCCTTTAGAAGACAGAGTGAGTTTTGAAGGAATTAAGGGATTCTTCAAAGTGCAGAGGAGGAGAGAGAACATTCCAGGCATAGGGGATGCATGTATACACAAAGGAGCAAAAATGATAGATCGAATGTCTTGTGTGAGGAACAGCAAGATGGAAAATTTGGCTGATCCTAGGGTTCATGAAAGGAACCAGTAAATGGACTTTACGGGCCACACCAGGACTGTTTTATCTTAGAGAAGTTCTTTTCTTGATGTCTCTCTTCTATCGATCTGACCAAAAAAGAAAGACATCAACTCTCACCAATTTCTGTTTCTAAAGCCATTTAACTGAGCTCCCAATAAATGAATTATGCTTCTTTGAAACCCTCTGACTTCTTTTGAAATTAATTTTGGGGGGACTGAATCTCCTTATCTCACTCACTAGTGCCAGTAGAAAAACTTGACCCATTCCATTTCTAAACTGAGACAATTTGCTTCTCCTTAAGGAACCTAGTGTTCTTTCACTCACCCTCCCCTCCACCCCTGGGATCACCAGATTGGTGCTAGATCTACTAAGAACACCAAAATAGCTTAGCTCATTGTGGCTCAGAATTCTGGAACTCAAGAAGTCCATAATCTCAGCTTCCCCAGTAGCTAGCCTCTTATGACATTATTATTCAACAGATATCCTTCCAGTGCAAATATATTCCCAAATATAAATCAACAGAAGTTATAGTACTTAAATATAGGCATCTCTTTCTTCATAAAATATTTAGATTCACTTTCTTAGGCAAATAGTGAGCCTTTATGTATCCCTATTATTACCACTTGGGTCAAATAGAGACTCCTTAGTTAAATCCATTTATAGCCCTAAACAACCTGACTACAACCTTTATTTCCAAAAATAATATACATTATTTCCTTTCATTCAACATACATTCCAGTCTAAGTGGCATTTTGCCATTCTTCCATGTGATCATTTGCCTCCCATTCCTACACAATTTCACAAAATGCACCCCCCCCCAGGCTCAAAACACATTCTTACCTCATCTTGACCTCTAAGAATCCTTTATTCCCTTCAAAACTCAGTTTAAAGCACTGCTTTCTATCTGAGGTTTGATCTGGATTGTCCCTCAGAAGTGAGTACCTCCTCCCAAATTACCTTCTATTCATTTTGTATATATTATGTACATATTTATATATATTCTGTAATGGATTCAAAAAAATACTTAGTGCTTGACTGTGATATTTAAAGGAGGATAGGACTTGGAAATAGGATATCTGGATGTGTGGATTTAATCTAAATAGTACCCCCTCTTTCCTTCTTTAAAAGGAAAGTTTCAAAAAGCCCTCTCAGTCTCAGGTCTTAGCCCTACTCTTTTGATTGGGTGGCCATGGGTACTGTAGGAGGACCCCAGAGTCCTTGTGACTCCCTGGCATCTAGGAAGATGCTTGCCTCCTGTCCCCCATGATGCCTGGCATCTAGAAGTAAGGCCTATGACTGAAACTGAGGTCAAGTCCAAACAGAGAGACTCAGAAAGAGTGATATCGCTGGGTTTATAAGAGAAGGAACTGAGGATATGTTAGGGGTTTTTTTGTTGTTTTTTTTTTAAGCTTTTTGGCTCTTGGCTCTTGGTCTGGAGACTTACCTTGTAGAGATGCTTAAACCTCAGCTTTGGCATGCAACCCTTTAGACTTTCTCTGGCACCGGAGCTCTTAGCTAGCAATCAGAGATATGAGATGAGGAACATGCAGATTAGCTAGGCATGTCCAGGTGATTATGTGACTATTTCTTTTTTTCAACTCCAATCTTAAATATCTAATAAATAGTTATAAATTAATATACAGTCTCCAGAGAAATTTATTCCTAACATGAGTTTGAATTTTTATTTTTATTGACACTTATTAACTGTGTGACCCTGGACAAGCCAAATAATTTCTCTGAGCCTTATTTTCTTCATCTCAATAATGAGTATTATTTTAAAATGCTTACACTACCTACTTTGCAGGACTACTGTGAGGAAAGTGCTTTGTAAACCTTAAAGTGCCAAATAAATGTGAGCTATTATTATGTTGTTGTTGTAAAATGGCCTGCTATAAGTTCTATGGCCCGCAGTGGAGCTATACACACAGATTGGTACTTAAATGCATTTGTTTTGTTGATGGATTGTGGATTCTTCTTACCAAAAAGTTATTTTTAAAAGTTGGTGCTATTTGTTGGCTAAGAGATAGAGGGTGCTTACCTGAAATGTAAGTTTTTGCCTTTTTAATTCTCTATACGTCTTTGAAACTAAAATTTGCTCATAAACCTTTCAAATGAAACCAAGAAAATAGAGCAAGCAACAAAGGCAGGATCTCCCTTCTCCCTAGGCAGCTGTGGAATATCAGGTAAAACAAAGGAGCAAAGCTTCACCAATCTGGAGCAGGCTTGACCTTTAAAACTTCGTAGGGATTAATTAGTTTGAAGGTCTTCCCCATTTACCCTGAAGTACTAGCAAGCTATCAAGAGAATTTTTAAAAAAATCAGTAGTCTGATTGGTGAAAGGAGGGTCTCTTGCCAACCACTGTTCTCACTAGACATTAATCACAAAGGCTACCAATTTTTTCAACCATTTTTTCCAGCCAATCGGATCTCAGTTTTTGTTCTAGGCATCGTTTATGTAGCCTTACATTACACACAGAATGCCCAAGGGCCCATCATTCCCTGTAAACAAATATGTTTCTCTCTTTTTTCCTCTCTTTTAACTCTTTGAGTTCTATTTGTGGGAGTTTTACTCTACCCAGTAAAAAGATATGTAAGTAAACCATTCATTCGTAGTACTGAAAAATGACTGAACTGATATATTTTTTAATTTACAAAGAGACCGATTCTATGAAAGTTGGGTAGAGAGGTCTATAGGTGAGAGTTGTCTGAATTATACTTAGAGGAAGCTTGGCCTTGTGGAAAGAAGTCAAACTACCTCTGACACCGAATAGTTGTATGTACCTAGGCAAGTCACTCAGCCATTCAATGACATGGACAGATCTCTAAGATTATAATTATAGGAGTTAATCTATCTGCAAAATAGTGGTAGAAGCTCCCACAATGAGCTGAACAGATGAAATCATGGTTCTGTACAAAGCAAATAAAACCAGATTTTGAACAGAATATATAAGGGAAAATTGCATGTGTAGATGGAGGAGGAACAGGAACAGTATTTAGAAAATGTGCAACACAGAACAAATCTCTTATTCCAAATTACTTGCTTTCTACCTTCACTTAACCTTCAGAAAATGGGCATGAATGTGGACAGCTAGTGACTCAGTGGACAGAGCATTGAGCTTGGAATTGGGAAGACACTTACTAGCTGTGTGAGTCCAGCCAAGTCACGTAACCCTGTTTGCTTCACTTTCTTCATCTATAAAATGAGCTCGAGAAGGAAATGGCAATCCACTCCAGTATCTTTGCCAAGAAAACCCCAAATGGGGTCAAGACAAGTCAGATACAATTGAAAAATGACTGAACAATGACAACAGCATGATTAAGGGAGCATGCTAGGAGGGAGTCTGATCTTGAACCTAGGGAGAGGTTTAGGGAGGAGAAAGATATCCACATATCTGCTTTATCTTTCAAAAGAGAGGAGGCTGGAAAAAGATCCAGAATTCATTCCCCAGGGAGAATAAACACAGTCTTATCTACACTTTGCATCATATGTTTGCAAGGAAGTTGGGCACTGATAACACACACCTTCTTCTACACAGTTGGAACAACAGAAACACCACCTCTAGACTGACTGGGTGCTGGGAAAGAAAAGAAGATACTGCTTCTACTGGAGCTTTATCATAAATTTCCCCTGAGATAGGGTTAGGGGAAAGGAACATCTACAAACTTTACTCATAGCCATTTCTCCAGCAAATGAGGGCATTGTCACTGGTGAGGTTGACCGCATGATGCTAGCACTGGTTAGTGTCAGGAATCACCAGAAGTGAATAAATTTGTGTTGTTTTCAGGGCAAGAGATTACCAAAGTGAATCTTTTCATCTCCCTTTCCCCTGCTGAGAGTAAGACCAAAGAAATCACTAGCACAATTACAGAATGTCAAAAATAGAATTACAGGATCATAGATTTATAAATTTAAAAGATATTAGAAGGCCTCTTGTGCAAATCAACTAAATTCACAGAAGAAACATGGGTCTAGAAAAATTAATTTCAAGGTCATATAATAAATAGCAGAATTGGGATTTGAACTTATATAATCAGACTGTAAATTCAACAATGTTCAATAACAAGTGGAGCCCTTCTAAACATCTATACATACAGACATCTGCCTCACTTGACAAGTTATTTAAATCTACCTCCAACTAACTGCTTTAGAGCATGACAGGACCTGAGGGGTCGTCTAGTCTAACCTGATCATGATAAAGATGAGGAAAGGAAGGACCCCACAAAGGCTAAGTGACTCTCAGCATCTTTGAGGGAATAAGGGAAGATCTGGAATTTGATCCCAGATCTTCTCAATCTAAATTCAGCACACTTTCCATTGTACCACATAGACTTCTAATATTTGTGACCAATTATGATTTGCAATAACTAATAAACAAAAGAAGTTAATAAGCAGTAACAATGTATTAATTTGAATTTATTTATTATTAAAGGAGAGAGGGAAAGAGAGGAAGAGAGACACAGAGACAGAGACAGAGGAGAGAGAAAGAGAGAGAGAGAGAGAGAGAGAGAGAGAGAGAAAGAGAGAGAGAGAGAGAGAGAGAGAGAGAGAGAGAGAGAGAGAAAGAGAGAGAAAGAGAGAGAGAGAGAGAGAGAGGACACTAGTTTTCCCTAACTAAAAAGAAATCTCAAAGCTATGCCAGTCATGCTTCCTCACTTCCTGGGCTCCAGTGCCCAGGCATAACTCTTTGTTAAATATTCAAGAAGCTGGGGAAGGTGTGATACATGAGCTAGACAGTTCCAGAATAAGCTGGAATATTCAGAGCAATTTTTTTGATGGTAGCAAAGAACTGGAAGCAAAGTGTGTGTTATCAATTTGGGAATGATTTAATTTATTATAGTATATAAATATAAGGGAATATTAATTATGCAGTAAGAGATGACAATT
The DNA here is from genome assembly GCF_027887165.1 of Monodelphis domestica. Taxonomy (NCBI): domain Eukaryota; kingdom Metazoa; phylum Chordata; class Mammalia; order Didelphimorphia; family Didelphidae; genus Monodelphis; species Monodelphis domestica. The sequence goes on from NC_077227.1 coordinate 189,459,605, forward strand.
ATGAATTAAGAAAAGCTTATGAAGATTTGAATAAATTGATAGAAATTGAAATAAATGTAGACAAAAGAAATTTATACAAAATGACTAAAACTATATAATTGGAAAAGATAACTAAAGGAAGCTTAGTTCTAAGTAACTGAAAAACTAATCATGGTTAAAGGCAAAATCAGTTATTTTGATATTGGCAGAAAGTGGGAAATTTTTAGTGAAGGAAATTGTATAATGAGAATTTTTACTTAATTTATTTTCTTTAATTCAAGATAAAGGAGCAGAGTATGGGTGTGTATGTGGGGGAAGGAGTATATTCAGAAATGACCAGGATATTTAAAAAAATTACCAACCTTTCCCTCCTCCCCCAGTGGAGTTGAGTATGAACCCTCCTTTTCTCTATGATCTTGGAACCTTATAGGGCTTTGTTTCTAGATTAAGCAATTGAGGCCTGTGTTAATGGTTGCATTTTACAAAGTCAATTAGATATCTGATATAGAATAAAAGAGTTAGACACTATGATCCTATGACTCAAACCCAAGGCTTCTGATACTGAGTTGTTCATACCTCATCATGCAAATTATCTAAATTGTCTAAGGCAGTGATTAATACATATTAGTTTTCAACATCCAAGGGTATTCTAATTATTTCAAAGTATATTGGGGAAATTCTCCAAATGTCTGCAAAATGATATTAATTTAAATTTAATTTATTTGAATCTACATGTCTTTATCATCAGTAATGTCCCATGGTCTTCACCAGGGTTGAGAGAATCAGAAGATAAAAGAAGTCAGAAAATCAAAAAACTCTGACAATAGTAAATTTCAATCAGTAAACATTTATTAAGTACTCATTAAATGCCAAGTATGTATAAAGCACTAGAATTTGAAAAGTGCTTGATATAGATGGTATATGGAAACCCAACTTCTCAATTCAATTCTCTTTATATTTATTCATTGTTTACTATATGCTAGGTACTGGAAATATGAAACAGGTCCTCGGAGAGTTCATCAGGTCAGAAAGAATCACTAATAAGTACCATAAAAAGGAGAAGAAGTAGAAGAAGGAGTCAAAAGAACATGGAAGTATTCCTTTACAATCATATGCTATCACTTGTTTAGTCATTCCCCAGTTGATGGGTATTCCTTCAATTTCCAATTCTTTGCCACCACAAAAAGAACTGCTATAAATATTTTAGAACAGAGGTTCTTTTCCCTTTTCACTGATCACCTTAGGAAATAAACCTAATGGTGGAATTGCTCAGTCAAAAGCTATGCACAATTTTGTAACTCTTTGAGCATAATTCCAGCTTGCTCTCCAAAATAGTTGGATCAGCCATAAGACAGGACAAACAGGTTAATTTTGGAGAAAAACCATGGAAAAACCTACATGAAATTATGAAGATTCAAATAAGCAGTACCAAGAGAACATATACAAGAAATATTGTTTGAAGAATGACTTGTATATGTCCTCTTCCAGAGAAAGAACTGATAAATAGCAATAAGGCTTATTATACCTCTTACATATATCCAGTGGGGGGAGGGAGAAGGAGATAACTGGGTATTCTAAAATTACATGGAAGTCTTCCTGAATTTATGTAAAGCTTCTATTCTTCTGAAAGACCTTAAAAACTCAAGGGAGATGTGTGGATGTTCCTTTACTTTTTAAAGGTTTCAGTTAAGTAATTGGCACTTTTTAAGATACCACAAAAACAGTGGGAAGTATAAAATCTAGAGGCAAACCTGTAGAGGTTTATCCAATTCAATAAGCTTTCCTTAAACACCTATTACATGACAGAAGCTGGGCTTGGCATCGTGATAATGCAAACAAAAATGGCAATATCTATCCTTGAGGAGATTACATGTGGGCGGGGGACAGAAATAGTACAAACATATTAGTAAATGTAAATGATAAAAGTTAAAAGTAAATGATTAAAAAAAATTCACTATGGGAGGAGAATCAAGAAAATTTCAGATAGGAGGTGGCATCTGAGCTAGCTGTATAGAGCTAGAGATTCTAAGAGAAGGAGAACTAAAACAGACATAACTGCAATCAAAAAGATATTTTTAATGGAAGGGGAAATTTTTTAGAGGAAAATATAAAGGAATAAACTTAGCAAAGTAGTTTTTTGAGAACATGGTAGAGTTCCGGCTAAATATCCCTTCTCCAAAGCCTCTGTAGGTTGAATCTTTCCACCTGATTTCAAAAAATGGTGCCTCATATTAAACAGCTGTACTGAAACAACATTTTCCACCTGCTAGATTTTCACTAACCTGGATCAAGAACCTGGAGTCTTCTCTCTTCTGTGCTCATAGCAATTATACCAGTTCCAAATGGGACATAGAAAGAAGCCTTGCTCATGGAGGGGAAATGAGCTAATGCAGAAAACACTGCCATTTTATCATTCAGGAACACTCCATTCAGGACTACAGACCCTGTAGTCAGTTGACAACAAGTGTTTATTAAGGTTTGCTTACTTTGTGACAGGCACTTACAGACAGAAAGACATCCATGCCCTCAAGGGGCTTATAGTCTAACATGAGTAGATATATGGAAGTAAGCTAAAGGAGCATTAGGCAGAGGAAGGCAAACTTACAAAGAGGGGGGACAAGATAAGGCTCAGGACTGCAGCCTAGAGAGAAATGGTTTATGCCTAGCCTGATTGCCCTCCTCAAATGGAGGTTTTGACAGGAGCCATCTAATCAGAGGAAAATGTTGAGGGCACACAACTTGACCCCCTTAGCCTAGCCCTTACTGCTCTTCTGTTTTAGAACCAAAACACAGTAAGGGTCTCAAAAAAAAGTTTCTGGAGTACATTACAGGAAGTATGGAGTGCAGCATGGAAAGGAATCTGGGCAAGAGGATGATGGAAGGTTGATTGATACAAAGAAACTCAATAAAGGTAGCTCTAATTGTGTTCCTAGGGACTGGAGAAGGTTGACTTGCTTTGGATTGGGGTTGGGGAATACCTCAAAGAATATGTTTGGAATCACAAAGAAAATTCCCTCATTTAACCATTTCCTTACTAAGCTAGAATCCTTTCATCTATCTGCCCTAGGGAAACATCTTTTATCAAAGGTGTAAAAAAAAAAGAAAGAAAGTTGGACTAGAACTGCCTCAAGATTAGCACAGCCTCAGGGGCAGAACAACCCTACAGTCAGTACAGTTAAGATTCCACTTTTCAGTTTTACACAATGTTGGCCTTTCTGTTACCTGCAAGCTTTACTAAGCATCTAAATCTTCCTCAGAATTTAGCCTTAAGGAAGCACCCCTAGGGGACTACAGAGGGCAATGTCAGAGCATTGGGGAAAATGTATCCTAACCCAGCAGAGCAAATTTCTTTTAATCCTATAGCACAGTCTTTGTGTAAATTCTTTTGGGAAGAATCTAAGCACCTAAATCCCCTTGGATTAAATAGAGTCAGTCAACAAGCATATTAAGCCCCTACTATGAAAAAGCTCAGTTTAATAGGGCAGACAGCATGAAAATAACTATATACTCACAAAATGTCTACAGGGTAAATTAGTGATAATCAACAGAAGGAAGTACTGGTATTGGTTGGAATGAGAAAAGGGCTTCCTGTAGAAGCTATTATTTTAGATGGGACTTAAAGGAAGTCAGGGAGAGCAAGAGAAGGAAAATTCCAGACTTGGGAACAGCTACTGAAAATGTCCAGAATCTGGAAATGGAGTGTTTTGTTTAAAGAACAGCAAGAAGGCCAGTGTTGTTTCATTCTAGAGAACATGAGGAAGAATAAAGTATAAGAAGATTGAAAAGGTAATATGGGGTCAGGTTATAAAGGGCTTTGAATACCAGAGGATTTTATATATGATTTTGGAGATGATAGAAAACCACTTGAGTTTATTGAGTAGGGGATAGGAGTTGTTACATGATCAGATCTGCATTTTAGGAAAAAATAAATCTTGAGCATCACAGTCTTAGGGACATCTAGGAGTCAGGAACACATGAGCCATTCCTTCCTCTTCAGTGGTCTCATCCAGTAGAAGAGTAGATTCCCAAGAAAGATCTGTCAGAAACCAGCTTTTCTCTTCCCTCAATAACAGAACTGGAGGCAGAGGCTCAGACAATAGCAGAAGAAGATTACTACAGGCCAGGCTTGGAAACAGTTCCCAAAAGTAATAAAACTAGATTCTTACCATCACCACAAAGCTAGAGTCAAAAAATAGAGGGTTTGGGTTTCCATAATTGGTATTTGGGATTCAGTTCCATAGTAGCTTCTACATTGTAAAGAGTCCTAACAGAACTATATATGTGGGCTTAGAATCCACATTTAAGGGACAGGCATGCCTTGGTTTGTGTCTGAAAGGCAGAAATCATATGGGGTTATACAAAAGCCGGTAGAAACTCATGGGAGATAATCTGTCCTCAGGAATCCTGAATCATAAAGTTTATGAGGAATAGTAGGACACTAAAAGAAAATGTCCTTGGATCTTAGTAGCAGTGATACACATCACCCTTTTCTGCCAATTCATCTTCTCAAGGAGTTATCCAAGACTATAATGCTGCAGGGAATAAAATTAATATGGTTTGACAAAATATAAGAGAATATGGTCGCTGATATTATAATTCAAGTCAAAATGACCTTTCTTTTTGTTTCCAGTTTACTTATTTGTTTATTTTTTTATTTGGTCAATTTCAAACATTATTCCTTAGTTACAAAAGTCATATTCTATCGCTCCCTCCCTTTCCCCCCATCCTTCCCATAGCGGATTCACAATTCCAATGGGTATTACATGTGACCTTGATCAGAACATATTTCCATGTTGTTGATGTTTGTACTAGGATGTTCATTTAGAGTCTACATCCCCAGCCATATCCCCATCAACCCATGTAATCAAGCAGTTGTTTCTCTTTGGTGTTTTGTTTCTATGATTTGTTCTCTAGCTGATTTTGGAGACTCATATTATTTAATTTCCAATTAATTTTTGATTTGGCTCTCCATGTACCCTTACTGATCATCATTCTTATTGCCTTATGATCTGAAAGGGTTGCATTTATTATTTCTGCTTTTCTGCATTTGTTTGCCATGTTTTTATGATCTAATACATGGTCAATCTTTGTGAATGTACCATCTGCTGCTGAAAAGAAGGTGTATTCTTTTTTGTCCCTATTTATTTTTCTCAATATATCTATGAATTCTAATTTTTCCAAGATTTCATTCACGTCTCTTACCTCTTTCTTATTTATTTTTTTATTTGATTTATCTAAATTTGATAGTGGTAGGTTCAAGTCTCCCACTAGTATAGTTTTACTATCTATTTCCTCCTTCAATTCCACTAGTTTCTCCTTTAGAAATTTGGATGCTATACCATTTGGTTTATACATGTTGATTACTGATATTTCCTCATTGGCTATACTGCCTTTTATCAGAATGTAGTTACCTTCCCTATCCCTCTTGATCAAGTCTATTTTTACTTTGGCTTTGTCAGATATCATGATTGCAACTCCTGCCTTCTTTATATCAGTTGAGGCCCAATAGGTTTTGCTTCAACCTTTAATTCTAATCTTGTGAATGTCTACCCACTTCAGGTGCCTGTCCTTTCTTTTTTTCCTATATCCTTTTAAACCAGTGGTTTGCTTTTAATTAATCCCCCCCCCCCAATTCCCTCCCTTAATATGCTTCCCTTTCTGGCCCCTCCTTTTTTGTTCCCTTCTTATTTTTTTAGGGTCTGTCAATTTTCTTTCCCTCCTGTTTTGTACTCCCTTCCCCCACCCTCCTTAGTTTTCCCTTCTCACTTTCCCTGTAGGATAAGATAGAATTCAAGACTCCAAGGGATCTAGATGCTCTTCCCCCTCAGAATTTATTTCACTGAGAGTAAGGTTTAAATATTACCTATTAGCACTCTCTTCCTCTCCTTCTTATAAGAGTATTCTTCCCTTCCCCTTTCCAAGTGTATCTTTGTGTGACAAAGATTATTCTATTTATTTTATTTCTATTTCTTCAAGTATCTCTTGGTACCATCATCAATTCCCTCCCACCCTTTTTCTTTTTTTTATATCATCTTATATCCCTTAATGCCCAATATTTCCCTATGAGTGATTCTTCTAATTACTATAATAATGAATACAATTTTGAGAGTTACAAATAACATTTTCCCTATATATAATATATATATATATAATTTGATCTAGTTATAGCCCTTATAGAATAGAGTTTGAATTAAAAAAAAAAAACACTTTTCTCATTTCCCCTTTCTTTCATATTTACCTTTTCATGTTTCTCTTACTCTTTGTGCTTGGATATCAAACACTGAGTTCTGATTTTTTCTTTACAAATACTTAGAAATCAATTTTGTTGAATGTCCACACTTTCCCCTGGAAGTATATAGTCAGTTTTGATGGATAGATGATTCTTGGTTGAAGACCCAGTTCTCTTGCCTTTCTGAATATTGTGTTCCAGGCCTTTAGTGTGGAAACTGCCAGATCTTGTTTAATCCTGACCTATCCTCCTTGATATCTGAATTTTCTCTTTTTGGCTTCTTGTAGAATTTTCTCCTTAGCTTGAAAGTTATTGAATTTGACGATTACATTCCTGGGAGTTGTCTTTTCCGGATTTAGTGTAGAGGGTGTTCTATGAGCTCATTCAATGTGTATTTTGCCCCCTTGTTCAAAAGCATCAGGGCAGTTTTCTTGGATAATTTCTTTTAGTATGATGTCAAGATTTCTGTTTATTTATGGATTTTCAGGTAGACTAGCGATTCTCAAATTGTCTCTCCATGATCTGTTTTCCTGATCTGTCATCTTCTCAATGAGATATTTTATGTTTCCTTCTATTTTTTTCAGTCTTTTGACTTTGCTTCATTAATTCTTGCTGTTTTGCAAGATCACTGGCTTTGAATTTCTTAATTCTGTACCTTAAGGTCTGATTTTCCACTATAATCTTTTGATTTTCCTTTTCTGTTTAGTCTATCCTGCTTTTTGTGGCTTCCAGCTATTTCTCCAATTGGGAGTTCTTGTCCTTTAAACTATTATTTTCTCTTTGAACTATTTCCCACTTTTCTTCCAGAAAGCTTCCATCTTTTTGATAAGCTCCAATTTAAATTCTTCAAGAGCTTGTGGAAAATTTCCATTTTTTAGGAAGGTTTTGGTGCATTTATTTTAATTTCTTCTTCTATTTCCTGTGTAGCCTGGGTTTTTCCTCCATAAAAGTTTTCCAGGGTCAACCCCTTCTTCTTGTTTTTGTTGGTGATGCAAAGTTGTTGTTCCTGGGCACTATTTGCCATCACTGTGGAGGTTTTTCCTTCCCTTTTTAGTCAGAAATCTGAGTGAGATGGGCAGGCTCTCTGTGTATGGAGTTAAGGAGCAAAGATTTTGCCTGAGGCCAGCTCTTGAATCTCCGCAACTTCTGCTGTTTGCTGCCCTTCTCTGTGCTCTCTTCCCGTGAGAGCCCACTGTCTGAAGTCTTCAGCCTGCTGGGGTTTCAGGTTTAGCTGCTCTCAGGAGTAGGCCTTTGGTGGTCTTAGTCAACTGCCAAGGACCCAGAGGTGCCCCTCACTCATTCCAGAGGTGCCCCTTGCTCACTCATTGATTCTAGCATGCACTGGCTCTGTCTCTGGCTCTGTATGTAGGGTGGGGGAGGGTAGATCAGCTCGCTTTTTGGTGGGAGCTTTTTTACCCCCTTATAGTATAGAAATGCCCAAATGCCATGTACCTTTAACACTGAGCCCTACTGTAGAATCCCTTTGTTCATATAATTTTTTTTTTGGTCTTTTGAGGTAGTCTATATCAGTAGGTGCTGAGGAGAGGAAGCGTCCTGCATCTAGACTGATGCCATGTTTATCTGGAAGTCTAAAATGACTTTTTATTTAGCAACTTTATTTACAAAATATAGGGAAAGAGTAAGTAGAGAAATGTGAAAGAGGGTAGAGTAAGTAGTCTACCTAATCACCCTAAATGTTTCTCCAGTGCCTGGTTCAACTGAGGCAGGGCTCCTTAATGCTCCACCAGAGGACCCTCAGCCAGAGGACTATTTAGCCAGAGGACTGGGTGGTGAATAACCATGTGGCTTCCTCTGGAAACTAATCTCTCTCCAGAAGCCAGGGAAAAGAGTCAGCTTTTCACTCACCCACATTGTAGTTCAAAGGGGAAAGATCCAAGAGCAGTCTTGCCAAATGCTAGAATCCTAGGTCCATGGTGAGGAAGGTCCTCCACCAGCCTCCAGAGCCTTGAAAGATTTTGAAGACTTTCTGACAAGAATTTTCAACCACTTTTAAAGACCTTTCTTTGCATCACTTCATGCTCCTCCTTCCACTTTAGGGGATCAATTGTAGTCTTTAAATTTGCTTAGGAGTGCCCAGAGGGCAGTCAATTGCTTTTGTAGGGGAAAACCCCTTTAGTAAGTAGTTTGTGGACTTCTCCTACTTTAGGGTTAAGTAGGGGTGTATTTTCTTTTTGTTGATTAAATGTACAAGTAAGAAGGGTAGAGTTACTCTCATCTTCACAATTCCCTTTTCATAAGAAGAGGGTCCATAACTATCCACTTTGATTCTTCAAATCTCTTCATTATCCTCACCTACACTTCCTTTCATCCCTTTGGCCACTGAGAGATAGAGATTGGAGTAAGAAAGACCTGTTCCATGCAGAGCCCTGGTTATAGCTCCAGCTTCCCTTCTTAGAGCCAAATACTTTATTTCCATATGCCTTTAGAATTTCTCTTCCTGGATTTTCACTTGCACCTCAAACTCAACATTAACCAGCTTATTGACTTATCTTCCATTTCTTCTGGCTTCACTGCTCCTCTAATGTTCATTTACTTTTCCATGTTCAAATTTTTGGATTGTCTTTGGCTCTCCTCTCTCCTTTACCTCTTATGTTTAACCAATTACCATATCTTGTCTATTCCACTTGCATGACCTTTATCTACTCACCTTGTCTCTATTACCTCAGTTATTACTTTAGTTATCACCCAAATATTGCAATAGGCTTCCTCCTCTGCCTTCCTACTTAATTCTTTATAAGATAGGATTAGGGACCAGACCTGTGATTTCATTGATATCAAGAACTCCCAGATGAGGAAACTCCCTCTACAAATTCAAGTCAACTCTTTCCCTACAATATAGAATCCCAGGGAGTTGCCTGGAGCATCGAAAGGTTATAGGACTTACTTAGGGCTGAACAAACAATATATATCAGAGATAGGACTGGAACATGTCTTCCTAGTTTCAAGGTCAGCTGTCTAACCACCATGCCTTATAAACAGGAGGTACTTAAGACATGTTTTTTTTTAATTGAATGAACTTATTGATGATTTGTAATAAGCAGAGATCCATGGGACTCAGGGAGACCTAGACTTACTAAAACATGAGATTTAGGGAGCTAGGAAAAAATTGTTTTGTACTCATAGCAAGAAACACGTTTCTGAAAAATGCATTAAAAACAAGGTCTGTGAGTGAAATTTCAAAAGGCAAAAGCAAATTTCATCATTCAAAATATGATTTCATCTTTCTAAAACATATGTGCAGTCTGCTAGATGGATCCATGGAAAGCTGAAGTGCTCAGAAACTTAAATTTGTATCTGATGTTATGATGAGAAATGTATCGATGGAAGTTACAAAGTGCACAGAAGCTACAAAGAATTGAATGACAGCCCTCAAGCCTCAGAATTCTCCAAGAGCTCCCTGGGTGAGAGTTCCAAGCTGTTGAAGGGACAGGTTTCCAATTGTATGTCTGCAGCAGAAGGTCAAGCCTTAAGAGTGTGGATTCGGACTCTCCCTGGACAACCTCATCTTGTAAGCTGAGTGCCTTGAATAAGATAAAAAGGATTGAGAAAAAGATCCTCATACATTTCTGGTGGACAGAATGATTTTGGAGGAGTCTTTCTCTCTCCTGGAACATCTGAGGACTTAACATCTGGATTCCTGTAACCTGACCCACCAATGATTTTGTGTGTGAGATTCTGGGTTCCCTTTTGGACTTATCCTTAGAAATCTTTAGGTGAGTTATTTAGACAGGTAAATCTTAGGAAATTAACTATAGTGGGTTAAATATCTTGGGGCAAATAGTCAGATGCAAACCTTTCCCCTTTTCCTTCCCCATCATCCCTTTCTTTGTTAATAAACTTATTTATTTGTGTGTTTTTCCCTGTTGTATAAACCTTTCCCCCTTCCTAAGTTCCCCATAACAGAAACAAACATCCTATCACTTATGTCATGGCTACAAACAACTCAGTGGGAAAGGCAAATTAAAGTTTGACCTGAGTTCAACAGGTTATATTTGGACAGGTTAATGTGTTTTCTCTCAGATCTATGATAGGGAAGGTGGACAGCAAACCATGGATTTTGATACAAACTATCTATCACTAGTGAGCCAATGTTTGTTTCCTGATAATTTCTCTCATCATTGCTTTCAGTCATTCTCTAATGAAAATGAATTTTTTTTTTTTTGCTTTTTGCTGTGGTCTTTAATTGTGGTATCTACATTCTTTGTACTTTTATACAAAAGCTTCAAAAACATTGTGTAAAGGGAACATATTAGATTTAGAGGAATAAGACCTGAATTTAAATGTCTACTCTGCCATCTTGTACCTGAGTGACTTTGGGCAAGTCAATTCCTTTTTTGGGCTTTATCTGTCTGATTTATAAAATAATAGGGTTGAACTAGATTAACTTAAGTTTATTTCCAACTCTAAAAAAAATTGTTCCTATGATCTTTTAAAACCAGCAAGATTTTTTTCCATGCCTCCCTAAATTACACCAGTAGTCTTTTTAGAATTGGGAGAGAATAGTTCTCCCTTTGATAATTTCAAAGGATCAATAGCATTCCAAGAGGGGTTTGGGACCTGAAACATATTACACCTTGTCACTTTCAACATTTTTGTACCTGTAAAAAGAGCATGAAGGCATTTTTAGAGAAGTGATTTCACCCACCTTGCTTCAGTACTGATTTTGTTGCTCAATAAAATAATATAAAGTGATTAACAATCTTTTAACGGCTATTTAAATGCTACATATTATTATTATTGTTTTACCCTCAAATTTTTTTAGAACTAGCTGGTTAGAATTTCTTTGAGTTACAACTACATATTAGGAAGGACAATAACAAATTAGAATGTGTCCAGAGAATTAACATCAATACGGTGAGAGGCCTGGAGACCATGTCACATAAGACTGGATGGAAAGAACTGGAAATATGTAGACCATAAAAAAAGTCCAGCATGGTAGTTGTCTTTAAGTATTTGAAGAGCTGTCATTGGAAGAAGGATTCAATCAGTATGGCTTCAGAAGGACTGCCTAGAAGCAATGGATATAACTGATTTAGGTTTGATGTAAGGAACATCTTCCTAATATGTTGCGATCTCTCTCCTTCAGTAGAATAGAAATTCCTTGAGGACAGGAAGTGTTTGGTTTTTTTTTTAAATATCTCTATATTATTCTATAGAGCTTGATACATAATAAGTACTTATTGAAACATTTCTTGCCTAGTCCAATTCTTTGTGCATAGCTGAAAATTGTAAGGGGGAAATGGGGATTTTTTTAATAAAAGTTTGGACTGGATTATTTAAGAATATGGTCACCAGGAATTTTATGAAATCCCAAAGAGATTTATTTATGATTTATTTACAAATTATAGAAAGAGAGTGAAGTAAGAAAATCAGAGAGAGGATAGGGTAAGATATCTAGCCTATGCACTATGTAGTTTTGCTCCAGCCCCATGCTCAACACAGGCAGGGGAATTCAGTCCTTAGCCAGAGAGGCCTTGGCTTTGAGCTGAGGACCTAGGGATGCAGGGAGCCTCTCTCAAGAGGATAGGTCTCTCCTGAGGCTACTCTCTTCAGAAATACGGGAAAGGAGTCAGCTCTTTTCACTCACCATGTGTCAGTCCAAAGGCAGAGATTTAAGAACAGTCTCACCAACTACAGAGTCTCAGGTCCAGTCAGCAGATTCTTCTTCAGCCTCCAACTCAAACTCAGAACTCCCGAAGAAGTCGAAGTTCCCACAGGAAATTGTCACTCCCCTTTAAAGACACTTTCTTTTCTGTCACTTCCTATGCCTTCCTCTACTTTTCTGTCTACCAATTACAGTTGACGTTTTGCTTAGGACTGCCCAGGGGGCAGTTAGTTTGATTCTGATTCGTCACCTACTATCACACATGTGGATCACAGACCTCTGCCACTTAAAGATTAAGTGGAATGTTTATACTTTTGGTGATTAAATCTAAAAATGGTCAGAGGAGTTAATTTAATCTTCACAGATTTTATAGATGCTGCTGCAAATGAATGAATGACTATCAAAAAATGGAATAGGTTGCCTTGAGAAATAGTGGTTATCCACTGATTAGATTTCTTTAAGTAGAGTCTGGATGATTACTTGTCTAAGTTGGTGGGCTAGGCATGGGAGATTCTTATTTATTTACAAGTTGAATTTAGGTAGCATCTGAGGTCCTCTCCAGATGAGATTCTGTGGTTGTACTCTGTTACCTCAAAGGAATAAACCATTTAATCATTACTGTAGACAAAATGGGGGGCGGTTGGTGTGTGTGGGGTAAGACCAATTCAATTCAACATGTTATTACTACATAGCGATAAAATCTGGATCTGTGATTTCATTGATATGTGGCTATAATAGGAGTGGAAACTCCTTCTAACAATCCAGTTTTGCATGTTTATGAAACTTGGAATCCTAGAAAGTTGCCTGGATCACAGAATGGTTAAGTGACTTCCCAAGGTCACAGAGTTAATGTGTGTCAAGCATTAAATAAGTAGGACTAGGATAACAATTTATATAATAACAATAAACATGGTAAAAATAAAGAACTTTTTAAAAAATTACAATCAGTGCAATTACCATCCATGATTCCAGAGAATCAGTGATGAAATAGGGTACTTATTATAGAGAAGTGACAGAATTTGGAGAAATATATATACATAACATACATACATATAAACACATGTGTGATATATGCATGATGTGTGTGTAACACTCTCTCATACACACACACAGACACAGTCACATACATGTATAACAATTGAGGGACTGTGTTAGAGATAGAGACTGTTTTCCTTTTTCATCCTTAGTCTAACATAATGCTTTATATCCAGAGAGTTCTTGCTAAATGATTGTTACATTGGGGAGGGAGGACAGTGTGGAACTGAAATAGCTAAATTATTTTCCTCCCATCAAGTGTCACCCCCAATCTTAAAATTCTCCAAACCTTGTGCTATTTTTCTTTTCATAAGCCATATAACATGATTTTACCTTGTGTATAGAAAATTGTGAATCAGGTGTCAAAAACTGACAGGAAGAAAAATATACAAATGTTTGTGGCAGAAGACATGATGGAAGCTTAGGGGCTAATCCTGATGTTTAGTTTATTTTCTTTTTAATGGGATGTCAGTTCTGGAGAATAAACAGTCTTTCCTGTATCCAGCGATATAAGCACTTATTGGGCTAGATAAAGTACAGAAAAGAAATATTATGTACTTGAGCCCATAAGTCATCATCATTGCTTTTCAGGTAAACTACCAAAGGTTTTTGCAGTGCAACTTACTGGAACACCAATTGGTAAACTGAGTGCTAACAGATCATGGTCAATGAAGCAGGTCAGAGCTGACATTCAAAATTTCATCTTAATCTGAATGGTAGCAGAGAGGCAGATAGCTGAAAGGAGAGCCAATGGGACATGGTTCCCCTGCTATTTCTGAACTTGGAGTTAAAAGGCTTGGATTTGAATCCTGATTCTTTTACTTCCTGGCTGGGATATTTCAATAAGTGATTTGGCAGCAAGGAGTCTGGATTAAGCTGTTTCTGCATTTGTAAAATGAGGATAACACATATTTAATCTGTTGCCAATGCCTGTTGGTTTCATCTTTTCATCATCTCTTGTATACTACTACTTCTCTCCTTTGACACTGTAAGCCCTCTAGTGCAGACCCTCATCACCACACACCTATATCTATTGTAAGTCAGGTAGTGAGTCTGCCTACAGTCTCTCCTCACTCCTATCAATCCTCCAATCCATCCCAATCAACCACTAAACTGATTTCCCTCAATTGGAGATCTGACCTTATCACTCCCTCCTCAATAAACTCCAGTGCCTCCTTTTTGCCTCCACATCAAATACAAAATACTCTTTCTGGAATTCAAAGCCCTGCATAACCTAGCCCCCTCCTACCTTTCTAATCTTGTTATAACTTGTTCCTCACCACTAATTAGTTGATCTAGAAACACAAGCTTCTTTATTATTTCATAACAAGACATTTCATCTCTTGACTGAGTATTTTCTCTGGCTCTCCGCTATACCTAGAATATTCTTCCCCAACTCTGCTTACTGATTTCCTTGACTTTCCTTTAAATCTCAACTAAAATACCATCTTCTATAGGAAGTCTTTCCTATGCCCTATGAATTCTAGTGCCTTCTCTCTTTTGTTTGTTTCTAATTTATCCCATAAATACCTTGATTTGTGTATATTTGCTTGCATGCTGTCTCCTTGTTTCAAGTGTAAGCTCCTTGAAAGCAGAAATTGAATTTTTCTTTCCTTTTTCTTTCCTTTCCTTTCCTTTCTTCCCTTTCCTTTCCTTTTCTTTCTTTTTTCTTTCTTTTTTTTTTTTGCATCTCTTGGGCCTACCCCAGTGTCTTGCACTTAATAAATGTTTATTAATTGATTGGTGGAAAGTTGAGTGCAAAGTTGTATATCTTAAATAAGAAGCTTATGGATTTGATGTGAGAGCTTCTTTGGAGAGACATAAAAACAGAAGATACTCTAAGGAGAAATACTTTGGAATGGCATGCATGATGGAAAGCTGACCATATCATGTTTCCAAACTTAATTGAAAAATCTAGAGAATATTAGAATATAACTTTTTGAGAAGATTATTCTTTTTCTCTCAGTTTGAGCTGGGATCTCATAGACCTCCCGGCAAAAATGCTTATTCACTTTTGTGAATTCTGTGGTATAGTCTAATATGTTTAATTTTGGTGGTTTCTATTTGCCATTTTGATTAAATAAATGTGTTATTTGTAATTTTTATTTGTTATTGTCTTTTGTGTAATGAGCATTTGGTAGAAAGGAGCTAAGCTGATGAGGGCAAACTAGGGATTCCTTTTCCCCTTAAAAAGGTTTTCTCCTGGATCTAGATTCTTAAATCTTGACCAGAGATATATGATATGGGCAATTGCTATTAATCTAGCCAGATACCTATTCTAAGATTGCAGGTAAACACGATCAGCTTCTATTGAGCTCCTAGAATTTTCTAATCCTTGTCTATATTTAGTGTGCTGTTGGTGCCAAAATTGTTTCATTTTTGTCTTTGTAGTCCTGGTGCCTAGGATATTATACAACATGTAGTAGGAACTTAAATGCTTGATGATTGGTTGATCAGGTTAGAGATAATATAAGTGCCTTTTAACCAAGAGATGCTTTGCATGTAAGGTCTTATGTAGAAGCACACAGTTCTAGTGCCCTCTACACAAGAAAAGACTGTGAAACCAATTAATTCAATTTCCTGTAGAAGGAAATGGCAGACCACTCCAGAATCTTTGCTGAGAGAATATAGAATATGTTCCCCTAGTTGGATGTGACTGAAAATACCTGAACAAAACAATTCAACCATATTTTATATATTAGGAAACTAAAGTCCCATGACATTAAGTAACTTGACCAAAGTTACACAGATAGTAAGGGGTAGAGTCAGCCTTCAAATGTAGGCTCTTTGAGATCAAGTCTAAGACTGTTTCTATGCACCAAACTATATTGTTGACTTAATGAGAGATAGTTTGGTGTATAGTAGAGGTGTCAAACTCATATAAAAACAGATCCTTGAAGACTACATACTGACTTAGGAAATCACAAATTAACATTATCTATTTTATATTATAGGACAGCTAGTTGGTATAGTAGAGTTCATGGACCTAGAGTAATTTAAATCTAGCCTCAGATACTTAATAGTTGTATGAACCAGGACAAGTCACTTAACTCTATTGACCTCAGTCTCTTCATCTGTAAAATGAGCTAGAGAAGGAAATGGCAAACCACTTAAATATCTGTCAAGAAAACCCCAAATGCGGTCATGAAGAGTCAGACCCTACTGAAAGCAACCAAACAATAACAATGAAATACACATCTCCTCCAGCATTCACTAATTTCCATTGCTGTCATGTTAGCCAATCTGCTACTTGTGAGGTAGTACTTCAGAGTTGTTTTGATTTGCATCTCTCTGATTATGAGAGATTTAGAACACTTTTTCATGTGCTTATTAATAGTTTTGATTTCTTAATCTAAAAATTGCCTATTCATGTCCCTTGCCCATTTATCAATTGGGGAATGGCTTGATTTTTTTTTCTGGACAATTGATTTAGCTTTTTATAAATTTGAGTAATTAGACCTTTGTCAGAGATTTTTGTTATGAAGATTGTTTCCCAATTTGTTATTTCCCTTCTAATTTTGGTTGCATTGCTTTTGTTTGTACAAAAACTTTTTAATTTGATGTAATCAAAATTATTTGTGTGAGATATTGATCCAAACCCAATCTCTCCCATACTGTCTTCCAATTTTCCTAGCAGTTTTTATCAAATAGTGGATTTTGGTTCCAAAAGCTGGGATCACTGGGCTTATCATAGACTGTCTTGCTGTTCTCTTGAATTTTTTATTTGGACATCAAATTTTCCATTTAGTTCTGGTCTTTTCCTTATGAATGCTTGGAAACCTTCTATTATATTAAATGCCCATATTTTCCCCTGAAAGTATATAGTCAGTTTGTATGGATAAGTGATTTTTTTTTTTATTGTAGACCCAATTCTCTTGCTTCTTGAATATCATATTCCAAGCCTTGAGGTTCTTTAGTGTGGAGGTGGACAGATCCTGTGTAAAACTGAGTTGGGCTCCTTGATACATGAATTGTTTATTTCTGGACACTTGCAGTATTTTCCATGGGCTTGGAACCTCTTGAATTTGGCTATAACATTCCTGGGCGTTGTCTTTTGGGGATTTAATGTAGGGGATGATCTATGCATTCTTTCAATGTCCATTTTGCCCTCTTATTCAAGAATAACAGCAATTTTCTTGGAAATTTCTTGTAATATGATGTCAAGGCTTTTATTTTTTTCCAGGCTTTCGGGTAGACCAATAATTCTCAAATAGTCTCTCCCATTTCTGTTTTCCAGGTCAGTTGTATTTTCAATGATATATTTCATGTTTCCTTCTAATTTGTTATTCTTTTGATTTTGCTTTATTAATTCTTGTTGTTGCAAAAATAATAACAAAAAATAAAAATAATAAAGCAATGAATTGATTATGGGTTATAAACTGATATAGTTACTCTGCTTGCTGTGCTTTCAAACTATCTTCAGTTTCTATCAGTGAAGTGAAGCTCATAGATGATCTCTTTAGGGCCAGAGACAAGGAAGCTAAGGAGACTCTTGTTATACAAAATAAAGTATTTACTGAAATTATAAGGATGAAAAGGATTTTTAACTCCACCCAAATAAAACTCCCTGGTTCCTCAAGGAACTACTTCTCCTGTGCCCACAGGCTACACTGATCATTCCTGATCTGACTAACCAAAATTTATCCTATTCTACAATAAACAAACACTTTTGTTCTTATAATTCTTAACTTTGTCTTGAAGTTATAAAAATAACAAAGGCTATCTTAATGAGTCTCAGCAAAAACCAAGTTAGGACTCTGAGCCTTAGCAGACTCAGGATTCAAACCAAAGACCAGGTCTTTCTTTGTTCTTCTCAGAGTTAAAAGAATCTATAAAAACAGAAATAAATAGTCACTAGTGTTTCATAAGTTGGGAAAGGAAAACACTTAGTCCCTTCAAGTCTTTCTCTCCTTTCCTTCTACCTCAGACAGTGAGAGAGAGAGAGAGAGAAAGAGAGAGAGAGAGAGAGAAAGAGAGAGAGAGAGAGAGAGAGAGAGAGAGAGAGAGAGAGAGGGAGGAAGGGAGAGAGATTGAAGGAGATGTTACCTCCTCCAAGCCCCCAGAGAGTCTCACTCTGCCAACTTCTAGAGACCAACTGCCACACAGAAAAACTGTTAAACTTGAAACTGACACTCTCAGCTACTATTGTAGTACATTAACATCAAACAGGAAAAAAATGGAAAATTACAATAAACACAACATTGCATAAGTTTTACACTGAAAATCAAACCAAACATTAAACTCATTTATGCAAATACATGTAACAATAGATATGTGAGCTCTATATATAATTTACACACACACACACATATAATATATACAGGTAATTTATACATATGCACATACATGCACATCATATTTATTTATGTTACATATGTGTTACAGATATACTATAATGCAATTAATTTGCCATCCTATTATGCACGATATTTACATATGTATTTACAATTTTTTTTGGTATGTGAGGTCATATGTTATTTGTGTTGTGTAATATATGATGTAGTACAAGTCAATATCTAATTTTCTTATCTACTTAATCCTACCTAACTAATCCCTATCTTCAAAATTCTGACTAGATTTCTATGCTTAAACTAAATC
Source organism: Monodelphis domestica (assembly GCF_027887165.1). NCBI lineage: Eukaryota > Metazoa > Chordata > Mammalia > Didelphimorphia > Didelphidae > Monodelphis > Monodelphis domestica. The sequence continues at coordinate 189,478,072 of NC_077227.1, forward strand.
TGTGTCTAACTACATTTTGTTAGTAACTTTGTTTCGCTCATTTAAGTTGTGTTTCAATGTAACCTAACCATGTCTGTTTTGTGTTTATGCTTTGATATGTTGTTACTTTTGCTTTGTTATATTGTTTTGCTAGTGTAATGTCAGTGTTACTGTTATGTTTCTGTTATGTCACTGTTGCATGCAATATATATACTTACTACTACTTTGGATCTTCCCTTCTCTTCTCATCTCCTCTTGCTTGAAGAATTCTTCTTCTGCAATTCCATAGTGGCAAATATATTTGTGTTTGTGTGTGAATAAGTGCTATGTTATTTTGTGCTATACTACATTACCCCAAAGTATTGCAAATTTCCCAAAGTCTTTAAATTTATAAGTTTTCAGTCCTTTAACAATGTCCATTAAGTCATGAATTCTCCCCTCCATTTGCATTGTCCTTCCACTGGAATGGTCCTCTCCTTACTGATCTTTTCGACTACAGACTCAATTTGACTGATGATCCTAACTTTCTATGATCTCTTCTTCATTTTCTTCTTCGATGATTTGTACATTTTCATTATTAATACCATGTACTAATTTTATATGTGAACAATGATACCATGAATCTCTAACCAAATCTTTTCCTGAAGATGGAAAACTAACACAAAAGTGTAAGGACCTAACCAACTCTCTTTTGTTACTGATGTTTTAGCATTTTTTTTTTTGATATATACCACATTTCCTGGTTTGTCATTATGGAGAGAATAATCCAAAGGACGAGTTTGAATTAATACTCCCATATCATGTAATCCTTTGAATTTTTGTTGTAAAGCACTTAAGTAAGAAGCAAGTTGACAATCTCCTCCTAAGAGAGATGTATAGACTGTTTTACAAGTTTTTGCCTGTAGTGGATCTGTCCAAAGAGCATTTCATAGGATGATATATATAAATCTGCTCTTGGTCTTGTACGTAGGAAAAACAAAGCTATGGGAAGAATCTATGGCCATTTGAGATGAGTTTCAGCACAGATCTTCCCCACCATAGTCTTGAATTCCCTGTTTATGTGCTCCACCTAACCTCAACTTTGTGGGTGATAAAGAACATATTTAAGTGTTATTCCAGATTCTCATACTCTTTTCAGGATGTCTTGGGTGAAATGAGATCCCTTATCAGAGTCTATGGTTAGTGGTACTCCAAATCTAGGTATAATTTCCTTAATCAACACTTTCACCACAAAGCTCTCTGTATTTGCATTTGATGGAAAAACTTCAGTCCATTTGGTCAATCTGTCAACAATTACCATACAAAACTTGTATCTTCCAGCTTTTGACATGCTGATGTAATCAATTTGCAGACTCTCAAATGGAAAATATGCTAAAGGTCTACCACCCTAAACCTTTATGTCTGAATGCCTTTTGATTGAATTTTTGGCAAACAGAACAGCTTGAGTAGATCTTATTTGCTACAGTACTTATTCCAGGAACTACCCATTGTCTATTTACAGAGTCTACTATAACTTGAGTATCAAAATGACCTTTTATGTGGATGGCTTGACATAGATGGATATACAGGTCTGTTGGTAACAGTGGTTTTCCAGTATCTGCTACCCATATGCCATGTTCTTTTCTTAAAACTTCTCCTTCCATTTTGTATTTCTGAGTCTATATAAGCTTTTTCTAGATCATCAGGTTCTATAGTTGGTAAGTTCATGACAGATACTGGAGCATTTTTAGTGGTAAATTTCAGTTACATCAGCTCTATGATTTCCTTTAGAGATTGAATCCCTGCCATAAGTATGACTTCTACAATGGATTACCGCTAGCTGTTTAGGCTTCTGTATAGCATCCAACAACTCAATTATTTCTGCATGAGCAATTGGTTTCCCCAATGCAGTAATAAAGCCTCATTGTTTCCATATTTTTCCTGTAGCATGACAAATTGAAAAAGCATGATGAGAGTCTTCTGTATAAATATTTGCACTTTTACCATCAGCCAGAAGACATGCTTGCTTTAAAGCAACCAACTCTGTACCTTGAACATTAAGATTACTAGGTGATGATCCATACCACAGTGTTTCAAATTCTGTGATCACTCTAGCACCTGTACATCTAATTCCATTACACAAATATGAAGAACCATCTGTGAATAAAACCATCTGGATTTTTGATTGGGGTGTCTTTTAAATCCATCCTAATTCACTAGATCTACTACTTCTACACATTCATGTAATGGTTCACCATTCTTTGGCAAATCAGGAGGAAGTATAGCTGGATTTAATACACTACACCTCCTCAACTCAATGTTTTCACTACCTAGAAGTATAATCTCATACTTAGATATTCATTGGTTAGAATATGTTTAAGTGCAAAATTTCCTCAATTGTGCTTCTATTTGGTGTGAACAATACAGAGTCAATGGACATCCCAAAACTAAATCTGATGACTTCTGGACTAACACAGTTCCAGTTGCTACATCCCTTAGACAATGAACACTACCAGCAGCTGTTGGATCAACCTGACAACTATAGTATCCAATTAGATGATAAATTTGTCCTAAAGTCTATGAAGCAATTCCTTTGGTCTCATTCACAAACAATTGATAAGGTTTAGTATAGTCTGGGATTCCAAGGGCTGGTGCAGATAAAATTGCTTCCTTAGGCTTAGTTAAGTCTTGCAGATGTTCAGGTTTGAGTTTCAGAGGTTCTGGTTCCATATTCCTGGTTAAATCTGTTAAATATTTAGTAATTTCACTCTACCTAGTTATCCATTGTCTATAGAAACCAGTTGTTCCAAGAACAGCTCTGAGTTGCTTGGATGAATCTTTAGACAATTTTGCCATTTTGATCTAGTTTTGGCTTTTTTATCGGAAGTATAAGTATATTATACTCTGAGAAGCATGATATTACGATCCTTTGTTGAATTAAGGATTCAATGATGGGTCTGATACCTTCTATTGCTTCTTTACTCAAGATATTGAGGAATACAAGTAACTGGTCCTTCCTTGGTTCTCACTCTTACTGAAGTAGCTAATTTCAATAGACCTACATCTGTGGAAGACTTTTACCATAAATATTCTAGGATATCCTCAGGAATAGGATAGATAGAATCCAACTCATTTTCTGTACTGACTGAATCAAAGAACAGCAATAGAAAAGCTTTCAGAGATTCTTCTAGGAGTTGTAATGATATATTACCAGTGTCAGTACATTGAATCATTGCTCAATAGTTTATACAGTAAATCCCTACCAAGAAGGTTCATGGCACAGTCTGGCATACAAAGGAATGCATGCTCCACAGATAAAGGACCTAAAGTTATCATTTTAGGTTGTGATTTTGCTATTCTCTGGTTTTCCTGTAGCATCAATCACTTCCATAGTACCAACAGCTTTACAATCTTTATGAAGACTTTGAAAAACTGATTTACTGGCTCCAGTATCCACCAAAAGATCATATATCTGATCCTCTATAGTTATAGAACATAGGGTTCGATGCTGTTTGGAATTTGGAAGGTTTCAAGAACTGGTGCAAACACAGTAATATAAGTACAAAGCTCAATTATTTCCTGTCCATCGACGGTTACATGACTTTCCCAGGATTTAGTATCATCAGCTTTTATATTATTCTCATTAGTCCTTATATTCTGCATCTTAGTATCAGTATTCTCATTTACAATTTCATTATTATTATTATTATTATTCAATTTATATTCTTCAGTAATTTCTCCTATTTTAAATTCATTAGAATTTTCTATTAAATTTATATTACAATGCTCTTTCTCTGTACAATTATTTACACTAATTATATTATCTTTTGAATTAATTAATTCATTTGTATTGCCATCGACATTATTTTCATTGCATTCAATTTTATTTTTCCTCAACTCATTTTCATTTATACCACACTCATTATTTCCTGATTCATTTTCATATGGACTTAGGGTAAACCTTCATAAGCTACAAGCCCCCTTACTCTGGTCACCGTTTATTGTACTTTGGTGTAGCCCCAGAATTTACCCATGATGGCATTTTTGTGACATCTGGTGCTTGTTGGCCCTGGCAGCAGGCATTTTGGCATTGATTGAAACCTCTGTTCTGGTAATTAGTGTTGTTATTCCATCTATTATTGTTCCAGTTGCTATTACTCCAGTTGTTATTATTGTACTGCCTATTGTATCCTCCATTCCCATTCATCTGCCTTCTAAACTGGTTTCTGAATCTGCAATCTCTGTACAAATGTCCAATCTTGTCACAAAGGAAATATCTCCTATGACCTGATCTTCTTTCACTAGGTCTATAGTTATTATTTTTTCTTGGCTGCACAGATCTCAAAGTAGCTACTGCTTTTATCTACTTAATCTCACTTTCCTTTGCCTTTAATTCAGCTTCCCTCAATTTTCTTTTTAAATCCTCTACAATGGAATCTCATCATTTTTCTCTTCAGGATCATTGGTTAAATATGTGGCTTTTCTCCTCAATTCCTCCAAATCTAGCACTTCCAAATCTGAGTAATTGGATTTAAAGAACAGCATAATCTTGGGCACAGCATTCTTGACAGAAATATGCTTGATGTGGGCAATGGTGCCTTCATCGAGTGCAACCATTTTTAGGAGAATTTCAGCTACCTCGGTAATCCTCTCAAGGAAAATCACATGTGCTTCTGATACCTTTTGTTTAATGGCCTCAAACTTGGATCATGCATTAGGCCATTTTGTATATTGCCCCACTATCTCCAATATGGCCTCCCTATATATATTCTTCATATACCCCATCATCAGCTGTGTCAAGTTTTTAATTTTCTGGTCATGAATGCAAAAGAGGGTCTGATCTAGTCTCCTCTATAAACTTATTCCTCTCTCTCTGTGAGTACTTCTTTCATAAGGAGGGCAAAATCATTGAAATCTGGGTCATAGAGTTCTATGGCCCATTGCATCTCCTTAATAACCTTGTTAGGTTCATCACTAATGGGGTTCTTCTCTTTATTGATTCAAGGTCCTCTGAGGAAAATCTCTTATGGGTTCTTACTTTGTGTATTTCATTCTTTGTTAGTATTGGTAGATCTCTAAGGGGACATCGAATGACCTTTCTTATTGCCTTTTCTTGTTCTACTCTGCTTAATTGTTTATTATTGTTGTTATCATTATTTTTATTATTATTGTCAGCATGGTTTCCAAACCCCTGGTTTATATGTAAGTTGTTTATATAATGTTCCATATTGTCAAGTTGGTATCTCATATGGATTACTATGACCTTTAACTCAGAATCCTAAGTGAACCATGTGATTATTACCTTTAGCCATTTCCCCAAAACAAACACCGGTGCACAGGACTTATACAGGACAAAACAACAGATCACACTTAGGGGAACATGAGCAAAAACATCAATCAGCTTGATATCCATGATGCGTTTCATCCAATCAAACTCCAATATCAGGTGACATGTGTTTGGGAAACCATCAAATATAACATAAGGGATGTACAACATGTACTCCCACATGAACAATAAAATTGTGCCTAATATGTCTGAGGACATCTTTACATCAACCAAAAATGAAGAATTAATAATAGCATAGGTGGCATTACACTATCCAAGAAACATACAATATATAAGATGTTACAAATTACAAAACATTTTTTCAAAATGGCCACTCCAAGATGGCTGCCCCATAATGGCTGCTAGAAGCATGGGGTGGAGTCAAAATGGCTTCCCTGGGCAATCTGAGCTCCCATAATACCATTAGGGCTTCTCTCTGAGGTCCTGGCAGTTCAGAGAGATTTTAGAACAGTGGTTCTCAACCTTTCTAATTCCGTGACCCCACAATACAGTTCCTCATATTGCAGTGACCCCAAACCAAAAAATTATTTCGGTGGCTACTTCAAAACTGTAATTTTGCTACAGTTATGATTCGGAATGTAAATACCTGATATGCATTATGTATTCTCATTGCTACAAATTGAGAGGTTGAGAACCGCTGTTTTAGAATATTGACTCAACTGAATTTTCCCCTAAGTACATTCACTACACTTAACTTACAATTAAACAGACAATAATAATTAAAATATAACCTACCCACCTCTGCCAACTATTATTATGGGATGTTTAAGGGAAAGAAACAAGAGGTAAACAGAAATATTATGAGTTTATTAATGGGGAATCTCATCCCCAAAACTAATTTTCCCAAATAACTATCCTATTGGCTAACTTCCTAAGCTAAATAAGTTAAGTCCCACATAAATAGTATCTCACAAAGTTGAGTCCAAGATGGGCCAAAGTCCAAAAGGAAAGATAACAGTTCCCAGCCAAATAGATGAATCATCCTTATACTCTCCAGTCCAGCTGACCAGCAGTCTGGCTGAACTAATCCCTCTCCACAGCTGATGTCTTCCAAGGATCAATGGTATCTTTGTATAGTTGAAATTGTAGCTACTAGCCACACTTACTGCTTTTACTTCTGCTCCAGAAGGAAAACCTGCAGTTTAGTTGGGATCACAGCTCCCCTTGGAATGTTGACCCAGGCTTTCATGAGGTTCTAAGTCACATGTTTATGCTTTGTTTAATGCACTCTTTCTTTGCTTACTACACCTGGCCCTTGCTCTAATGGGTACAGTAGGTAGTGTGAGAGAGGAGTGGTTAGCTTGCATTTTGATTAGTGCAGTTTTTCACCCTTATAGCATGGGAATTACCATTCACTTCTACCTTTCTTTTGATGACCAGTGGGAGAACCCTTTTATTTATCCAGTTTTGATTTCTATCCTTTTGAGAGGCTTTGTAATTAATGATCAGTTGGAAGGACATTCTGAAGGCTCCTCCTACTATGCTGCCATCTTGGCACTGCCTTTGTTTTGCTTTCTTATAAGACACCTCTCAGGAAATGAGAGTAATCTGTTCATGTTTGTGTTATAAATACAAAACTTATTAATAAAACTTCTTTAAAAATGCTACACGTATACATCAAGGTGAAACTTTTTTCTGCCTAAGAGGCTCTCTATAGTCTGGATTCAGTTTCATTATTATATCATCTACTTCTACTTCTGCCCATTCATTCAATCTGTCAGTTATTTAAGTGAGCAATCATATATTAAGAGCTTCCTCTGTACCAGGGGGCACATGTGGTATTCTAGTATCTTTCAGGTGAGAGCTTACTGTATTCTTTTTAGGGCTAGTCATCCACCTTTGGGGGTCTACCTCTTAATCAACTCTCACCTGTGGCTCCTAGAAGCTATAGCAGCTATACCCTGAAAAAAATTGTCTTGGAAAAGGGATTAAGATAGATTGACAAGCCTCAAAACTGTTGACAAATTAGGAGCTCTTTACTCCAACCATTTGAAGATTTCTCTCAGCAAAAAGGGTAGATGGAAATAGTTAGTTCCAATGGCCAAGGAAGTGGTTGAAACCAGTGCTGTGGAACAATTAGAGCTTGGTCAGACATCTAAGATATCACAGTCATCTACTGATCCTGGGACATCACCAGACTTGCCTTTTGTCTTGCCACTAAACTTTGATGACTGGAAAAAAAAAGAGTGAGGCTGATAATTTTGTGTAACTCTGCCTCACTTAAATCCAATTCACACATAAGTTATCACCACTGATGTCATTGGTCCTTTTTGAAAATGAAAGACAAAAAATAACAACAACAACAACAACAACTCTGGAGCAAGCACTGTGCTAAGCACTAAGAGTACAAAAAAAGGCAAAAACAATTCTTATTCTCAAGGAGCACACCTACTATGTGCCAGGCACTGTGCTAAGCTCTAGAGTTATTAAAAAAGATGAGACACTCCCTGCCCTCAAGGAGCTCACAATCTATTAAAGGACACAATATGCAAACAAATATATACAAATAAACTATACAGTACCCACTTCCCATTTTTAGCAGTCTCTCTGTTGCTTAGAGTTCAAGAACTAAGACCCAGGAAATATTAAGATTCTATGCATGGTTGTATATGCTTATGAGTATAAATGTATGTATCTCTGTAATACTCTCAATAATCTCAAAACTTGTGGCCAGAAAAATTGATTGGTTTGAAATAAGATTAAAATGTACTTGGGAGAGGGAAGATAGGTGGCTCAGTGAACTGATAGGGAAGCCTAGAGACAAGAAGTCAAATCTGGCCTCACACACATCCTTGCTTGTGACTCTGGGCAAGTCACTTTATCCTCTTTGCCAAGCCCTTACCACTTTTGGAACCAATATACAGTATTGATTCTAAGATGGATGGTAAGGTTTTTTTTAATATAATGGGGAGATTTTACACAAAATAAATAAAAATGTTATATAATAAAACATTAATTTGAGGATTTCTACATCTATATGCAACCCAAAGAGATCCTTTTCTATTTCAGTTTGACACCATTGGTATACTATATGTGTATATATTATATTTATATAAATAAATGAATAAATATAGGCATAAATTTATGTAATTGCATATAAATATTATATGTCAGTACATGTATATATGTATACAAATGCATATATATGTGTGTATATATATATTTATTTAAATATGGCTCCAAAAAAAAAACCTGAGAAAGGGATCATTAGAGAGGGAGGAAAAGCGCTGCATTTGGACCTAGGAAAAATTACTAGCTCTGATGTCTATAGCACGTGGCCATGTAAAAATATTTACTAGTTCTTCCTCAATTTCCACATCTGGAAAATATGGAAAATGAGACTTCCTGTATACCTCACAAGAATGTTGTCTAGAAAGTACTTGGTAAATCTTGAAGTACTCAGTTAATGTGAATGATTATTGTTGCTCATCTTTTGTCCAATATTTAATAAAATGACAAGTGGTTTAAGAATGGGCTCAAATGTCTCTCTGAGTGTATGCACCTCTCACACATATCTTTTGCCAATTTCTTTGCCCTTTTCCCTGAGACTAGTACTTTTCTTGGATTTTGTTTTCCTTCTCTCTTCCCCTTGTGTTCCCCCTTTTCCCCAATGACAAGAGCTTCATAGCACTGATCTTGAGCTCCTACATAAGCAGTTAGGGGGCTCACTGGATAGAGTGCTGGGTCTTGAATCAGGAAAATTTTATTTGAGATCCAGCCTCAGACAGTTACGAGCTGTATGACCTTGGGCAAGTCAATTAACCTGTTTTTGCCTTATTCTACTGGAAAAGGAAGTGGCAAACCCCTCTAGTGTCTTTGTCAGTATATCCCCAGGATTCAAAGAGTTAGATCTAATTGAACAACAATAACATCAGTTAGGATTGCTTCTATGGTAGAAATTTAAGCATCCTCTTAATTATTATCAACTCTTACAAATCAGCGTTGTCCATTATCATTTCAATGTGAAATTATTCTTTTTTTTTTTTTTTTACAAAAGCTGCTGATATGTTTCTCAGGCCTTTAATATACCTGTTAGTAATCATTTACTATTCCTAGTAACCTTGAATGTTAACATTTTGTATACCTTATTTAACTGATTAGGTCTTGCAACTGCCTCAGTTATAAGGTTAAAGGCAAATAGTATTTCAGAATAGTCCCTGTTTTCTGCCCATGAAGAACTGAATAAAGCTATTTTATAGCATATAAAGAAGTCTATTGACTTCATTATTCCTGGGCTTCTTCCTGACTTTTTGACATGGTCATCTCAAATGATCCCAAGTGGAAATCTTCTGAGACATCACCCAAATGTAACTCTCTTTTCACCTATGATAAAAACACTTCATATTTCTGCTAACAAAAGCCAATCTGGTACATAGGATAGGGTTCTTGGCCTGGAATCAGATGATCCTGTATTTGAATCTTTTCTCTAATACCTACTACCATTGTGAACCTGAGTAAGCCCTTTAAACTCATCAAATCTCAATTTTTTTCACCTGAAAGGTGGGTGTAACAACTATGGTATATGTCTCACAGGGCTATCATCATGCTACAATGAGGCAATGTATATAAGGTGCTATATAAATGTCACTATGCACTGATAGTAACCTACAGGAAATGTAATTTTAGAATCCAGCCTAGGGTGCTCAAATGCCTTGGGCCAGCTTTAGATTTGAGAAAAAAAAATCCTAATCCCATTTCTAATTAAATCAGGAGCCAGTTACCACTGGAATATGCAGTCTACAAAATACCTCATCACTTTGAGTGCCTTTAAGTGAATATGCCTGAAGGCAGGAGATGGACCAGGCTGCTGTTCCAGTCTCCCTTTAGCCCTTGAAGCCTACACAGCACATTTCACCTGAAAGTCAGTGTGTCTGGACTTTATACCAAGGTACTACAATGATGCAATTTGGCACTTTTCACTGGAGGTTAGAAGAATACAATTCCAGTTGCATCTCACAGTGGAATTTCAGTTTGCTTGACATTTACAGGCATCCCCTTGAAAAATGAAAGTGGACTGTGAAATTTGGAAACCCATACTTACTAGACTGCTGATTTTCAACCTCCTCCAGAGTCAAGAGAGTGCTCAACATTGATGAAAATAAAGTGAACTGTTTTACACTAGCCTCTCCAGGATAGCCAAATTCTAAAGACAGCAGAAATTTCACCTTACTGTCTAGTCTATAAGATTCATGTCAGGAAGTCTGTATACAGTTGAATGAATCTGTGTATAATAGAAAGACTACTTTCCACAATATGGTTTGATTTGACATGTGTTTAGACCCCAGTGGAAGATATGTAGGCAGTTCCTAACAAATTTCTTCTTTCCGGTCTCCATCATTTTGCTGTTCCCTATTTTTGAAAATTCTTTTCTCTTGCTTGGGGCCTAAGATTCCCAGAAGACCATGGATAAGGAAGAAAACTACACTGAGGCAACAAGTATAAAGCATATTCTAGTTGGTCTCTCCATGTGATTCTCTGCCCTTTGTGTTCTTACCAAGTTTACTTAGCTCCTATTATCTAAATATGCTAATAATTCCTGAGGTATCACATCATTTTTTTTAAAAGAGAGAAGAGAAGAAAAATAGGCAGACCACTTATAACTATAACTAGGGGAATATCCTTAACCAAACAAGATTTAAAAGATAAAATGGAAAACTGGAAAACAGTATGGTAGAAACTAGTCATGGACCAACATCTCACACCATATTCCAGGATAAAGGCAAAATGGATACCGGATCTAAAGGGTGACACTACAAATGAATCAGGAGAACATAGAAAGTTTATCTGTCAAACTTATTGATAAGGGAAGAATTTGTGACCAACAAGACACAGTGAACTTATATTAAATTAAGAAGACAGTATAAACAAAACTGATGCAACTATAATTAGAACAGAAACAATGAATTTTGGAGAAAAAATTAAAGCAAGTATCTTTGACAACAGTCTCACTTCTCAAACATATAGAGAATTGAATCAAATGTATAAGAATACAAAGCATCCTCCAACTGAAAAAAACAGTCAAAGGATATGAACAGGCAATTCTCAGAGGAAGAATTTAAAATTATTGTCATATAAAAAAATGTTCCACATCACTATTAATTAGAGAAATGAAAATGAAAACAACTCTAAGACACCACCTCACACCTAACAAATTGGATAATATGACCAAAAAAGAAAATGATAAATATTGGAGGGGATGTGGGAATAATGGGATACTAATACCTTGTTGATAGAACTGTGAACTGATACAACCACTCTGGAGAATAATATGGAACCATTTTCAAAGGGCCATAAAACTATGCATTCCCTTTGACCTAGCAATATGAGGACTAAGTGTATATCCCCCCTCCAAAAACAATCAGAGATAAGGGAAAAGGACCTACTTATACAAAAATATTTTTAGGAGTTCATTTTTGTAGAGAAAAGAATTGGAAACCAAGTGGTTGTCTCTCCCCTGGGGAATGAATGAATGAGTTTTATATAATTGTAATTGAATACCATTTATTGTGCCATAAGAAATGACACACGGGATGAGTTCAGAAAAAGTTGGAAAGAGTAATATGAACTGATGCAAAGTGAAGTGAGCAACATCAGGGGAATAATGAATTCAGTATCAAATATGATAAGATAATCAACTGTGAAGGACTAAACCATTATCAGCAAAGCAAGTTCCTAAGATATCCACAAAGGACTTGCAATAAAAAATACTATCCACAGTCAAAGAAGAAATTATTGGAATTTGATTGCAGATCAAAGCATGCCATCTTCTACTTTATTTCCTTCATGAATTTTTAAATCATATATATGATATCTTCTATCATTTCATGAGTAATGTAGAAATGTGTATTTCATGAAAGCACTGGCACAACTATATCAGATTATTTAATACCTAAGGGAAAGAGGGAAGTAGAAAATCTGAATCTTAAAATGCCAGAATTGACAAAAATTGTTTCTACATGTAATTTAATATTTAAAAAAATAAATTTAAATAGACAATTTCAGTTTCACAAAATCAATGATCCTATGATCTATTAGACAATTCCATGTGAATGAGATCAAGATGGCTAATGTATGAAGAGGTATTTAAGGTAAAAGAAACATAGTACAACTGGTAAAAAGTCTGATATCTAAGACATATAAGGGAATTCAAACTAATATACACATTTGTGTATATATAACTAAGCACCATTTCCCAATAGATAAATGATTAAAACAAAAGAGGGGAATAATTTTCAAAGAAGAAATACAAACTATCAACAACCAAATGAAATAAAGAATGCTCAAATCAATAATAAGAGATCAAACTAACAACACATCTTTAACATTTCACCTTATTCTTCTCAAACTGACAAAGATACAGTATGGAAATAATGAGTACTGATAAGGTGGGGCATGTGGGAAGACATATATGAATTCACTGTTGGTGGAGCTATGAATTGACTAAACAATTTTGGGGGGGAATAGAATTATCAGAGAGTTATTTATACTGTTTAATTCAGAAATTTTATTTCTGTATACATTAGGTTATATATTCCTAACATAGAAAAAAATTCCCAATCAATTCCTAAATTTGGAGGAGCAGGGTTTTTTTTGTAGCAAAAAACCTGGAAACTAATTAGATACTCTATTACTTTAGCATAGCCAAACAACTTGCAATATATGCATGTAATGAATTATTTCACTGTAAGAAATAGCAAATGTGAAAATTAAGAGAAAATCTTTATGAACTAAAATGTATTTTTTTAAAAAGACAGAATAACATATGATTCAGAAACCAGAACTAAAAGGTAGCCAAACATAGATTAATCCTAATCTTAATCCTAGAGAACAGGTAATAAAACATTTTATTCTTCTTAGTAAAGAAGTGGAAGATAATGAATATGGAACATGAGATTGGTTCTGAATAATTGCTTTTTGGTTATATGAGGGGAGGATTTAATTGGAGTGAAAATATGCTAGGAAGTAAATAAAATATGACATTTAACAGACATCAATAAAACTTTAATTTTAAAGGAAAAAATATAGCCCTCTTCAATAGTATCAAGTCGAGGGAAAATGTAATCTTTAAAATGGGTAGGATTCAGGATCTCTTGGGTTCTAAAAGGAACATTATGGGTGCTTTGGGATTTAATGTTTATATGATAAAGATGCCAAAGTTAGTATGAGATTATATATTCATTGTTGCTGTTTTAAAGAACATATTACTTAGAAAGGAACAATTTAAAGAGAGTATTCATCACCCATTCAATGTAACTTGGATTCATATCAACATTAAGCAACCACCATGGATGCAGTCAGTGTCCAGGTAGCTGCTACAGCCATGTTGGTAAACCCTGTGCAGAAGGGGGCTGTTCCCTTCTGTCCTCTTCACCACACCTGAGAACATTTTTTTCAAATCACCCATCCCTCTGCCTACCAGCCCAATTGGAGCACAGCCTCCCTCTCCTATATGGGGTAAGGAGGTGGTTCACATGCAGTGTGAGGGTACAGTTTGGACACTCAGTCTCCAAATAGTTCACCATCTGTGCTAGAGTGTGTGGAAAGATATTTAAGATATTTAAGATATTTAAGATAAAATGTAGTCCCTGGCCTCTTAGAGTTTATAATCTAGCACACTGGTATTTTGAAGAATTGGTATGAAATAATTTTAATTAGGTATGATATTTTAGCTTTGATTTTTAAAATTCCTTTATACACCTTAACATTTCCAGAATATAGTGGGATTCAGTTCAAGTCATTATATATGACCTTCAGGCGCTTTATTTTGCAGTAAATACTACCCAGAAAAAAATATGTTTTTCTGATCCATTATATTGCTTTTCCCAGCACATACTGGAAGCAGATGCCTCTCTTATGAATAAAGTCCAACCTTGTACAAATTAATCAAAAGGACATTTCCAGTTCAAATCATAAAAAGTCACTCATTGGTCAGAGAATTGTGGGGTGGGGGAAGGAGGGGTAAGATCCAGAAAATATTACATTTCCCCAGTCCTTAGACCAAATATATCTCATGAAATATCATGCTCAGTTCTTCTGCAATAGAAAGTCACTTTGGAAAGGAGCATAAAAGTACCACTATATCATGTGCATTTTGTACACTTTATAGTGTTTTGGTAATAAAAAATATGGAAAAGCTTTGTCAGAGTGTGAGAGTGACAAATGATTACATATAAATTTCTTCTTATGTCTCAGGTGGGGATGGCATGTGGAGAATAGGTTGTGCCAGTCACACATCCTATTAAATTATACACTGTCGCCATTTAAAAAATAAGATCAGAAATTGCCCTGGTTTCTCCCCTTTTCCCAAAGTTATCCCTCAGAGCACATATAAATACAATGTTGTGGCTGGTAACTAGCAATGAACAGGTAGTTATTGCTATATGGAGGTCACTGGAAGAACCTTGAATCTTTCAGGAATACAACAAGGGTCCACAAGAGCAGTGACTAAGGAATGGGTGAACATTACTTACTGTCCCATTCAAGCCAGAAATAGAGATGTGAAAAGAAAGAGGGTTTGCTTTTTCATGTTTGTTTATATAAAAGAGAATAATAGTCATATTACATATATATACATACACATTTAAAAACACACTCATATATATGTATGTGTGTATACATATAATATTTTAGATTTTCTAGCATCTGTACTATGTAGTTTATGGCATCCATATGTAGATAGAATAAAGATTTGGGGTAATTAAAAGTGAAGATGTGTAAAAGTTAAATCATAACTAGCATAAGGTAAGTGAATTTTTGCCCTGAAAGACAGGATTTGCATTTATGGGGAAAGGTTATAGGAATGGAGAGTAGGAGAAGGATGTTTTGAAACCTTAGGACAATGACAATCCCTTGACTCAGGGACATGGCCCTCCACCAATTATACCAATGCATGGTGCAATTGTTTTTTAACTGAAACCCCCAATTTCTTGTAGTCATCACATTTCTTTTCTGAGGCCTTTTTTCCCTCCATAATCCATGCCCACTGGATCCCCTCTCCCAGTGCAATTACACTCATAATTAAGCCATATTAGGTACCATAGCTGCCTCCCATTCCAACAACTTTAACAATTTTTTCCCCAAATGAAAAAATTCCTAGTTACATATTTTGGGTACCCTCTGACCCAAGTGGCATATTCCAGTAAGTAACATTTCTGTCCTGGATCATGGCAGATGATAGTTCTCAACAGTCACTGATCTTTTCTATCTTGGAAGAATTATGGACCTCAGAAAACCCTTCATTTTACATTCCTTAACTCTACTTCTTTAATAGTGTCAATTATGAATATTTGAATTGGTGTCTTTTCATGTCATACATGCCTGGTTCCATCCTGAATCCCTTGCAGCTTACAGTGTCAGAGCCAAAAATATATTAAATTTCTTTTCTTCTCTTGATGGATAGAACTCCTTGTTTATGGCAGATAAATGGGACCCTGGGCAAATTCAAGAGCATTCTAACACATTCCATTAGACTGAATTCCTTCAGAGTAGGGATTATTGTTTGATTTCTTTGTATCCCCAGTACCTATCACAATATCTGGTAAACATTAGGCATTTAATAAATGTTTATTGATTGAGACCCAGCTTCAAGGTAAAAAAATAAACAGCCCTTCCAGAGAATATATGTTGCAAAGACCTGCTTCTTCTATTTATGAGGTAGGACTATTAGTTTACCAAATTTAAAAGTCATTTAGAAGGTTAGAAGTTTTGATTTGAGTACCCTTTCAATGGGTTTATTCTATATTAAGTGTTTACTACCAGGTAGAAGCAATGTGGTATGCTTGATAAAGTGCTTAACTTGGAGCAAGGAAGATGTTTGTTCAAATCCTACATTTACCATGAACTGTGAGACCCCAAGCAAATCACTTAATCTCCACATACCTCAAACAGCTTCTTAGGATGAATCAAATCCATTAGTATCTCTAGGATTCAGTATATTCATCTTTAACATAAGAGGATTAGATCAGGTGACCTTAAAGGTCTTTTCCAGTATGAAATCTATTATTTTATGATGATCATAGGAGTTCCAAAGAAGTGTTGTAATCCATGTTGATGACAAGTTCCCTCATACCAGGAGTTCTCCTATACAACTGGAATAACAGAGCTTTTTCATTTATTTGCATTTTATAGAAACATACAAAGAATAGTATACTGAGAGAAAATGAGAGGCATTGTTCATAAAGTATGGAGTATTAGAAAAATAATGTCATTTTGGACTGATATAGCTACTGCTTCCAAAGGACAGAATGGAGAATCAAAATAGGAGAAGAGGCCACTTGCCGACTCTTGTACTATGCTAAAGAAATCGCTCTCCAAATGAGAAGTCTTGATGTAAAACCAGTCAAGGGGGGGAAAATGAAATTTAAAGAAAATTACAGAAGCTATAGCATGTGAAGAGTGGTAGAAAAATGTCTCTGACATCAAGATACTGCCCTTATACCATTATTGGCTCTCCTAAGTGGTGTTTGAGACAAATACAAATTTAGCTGCAATCAGTTCTGCTGGATACCTGACATTTTATGTCTTCCAGATTTTTGAAGCCTTGAGAAGGGTAAAAACATTTGACTATCCAGAAAGTAGAACTAGGTTTCCAGCTCAAAGGAAATTAAATTATAAGACATTCTGTACCACAACTTTTCTTGATGTAAACCCATCAATCCCCCAATGAAGGACTAGAAAGCTTCATAGATAGCAAATAGTCATAGTATCACAATTTGTGGTATCAGAGAATAAGAAAAAAAAGCAGGTACTGATTTGTGGGAGAGTGACTAATTGAATATCATTATGTGATAAAAAGGTTACCTAGAGGAATTCTAAAAAATTGGGAAAACTGATTTTCACTGAAGTAAGTAGAATCAGATAAAGACCAAACATAATGATTAAAATCATATATGTATTATGAGTAAATGTAATGATCAGTCTTGGTAATGAGGAACTGATAATGAACTATATCAACCCTCTTAATGGAGAGGACCAAGGATAAACAACATTGTGCATGTTTCCATGAAAGACATTGTATAGGTTAATTTTGCTTAACTGATTTTCATCATTAAAAGAAAAATAATTAAGATTGGGAGATGGGTCTAGATATAAAAAATGGCTGATGGATTAATAAAAGCAACATATATAAGATTTATTTTTGAGAACTTCTGGGTAAACATAGCAGCAGTTTAGACACATGACTCTTCCTCTCCTGACCACCTACCAATAAAGACTACTTCAAAAGGCCAAAAAAAACCAAATTCATCTGATCAAAGGGACTCTACAGTAGGGCCCAGAATTGAAAGTAAATGGGATTTCGAGATTTCTACACTATAAGAGGGTGAAAAAGCTTCCAACAAAATGTGAGCTGATCTACTCTCAACCCTCTACAGAGCCAGAGTCAGAGCCAACACACACTAGAATCAGTGAGTGAGCAAGGCGCATCTCTAGAGCAAGGAAGGGGCACCTCTAGGTCCATAGCAGCTGACTAAGATGACCAAAGACCTACCCATGAGAGCAGCTAGACCTGAAACTCCAGCAGTCTGAAGAGTGCAGACCTGGGGTGCCCATGGGGAGATAGCACAGAGAAGGTCAGCAAATAGAAGAAGCTGCAGAGACTTGAGAGGTGGCCTTAGCAAAAACCACGCTCTTTATCTCCATGCATAGAAAGCCTGCACTCTTCACTCAGATTTTTGACTGAAAAGGGAAGGAAAAACCAGCATAGTGATGGCAAACAGTGCCCAGGAACAACTTCCCAACACCAAGAAAAACAAGAAGAAGGCCTTGATCCTGGATAATTTTTATGGAGGAAAAATCCAGACTATGGAGGAAATACAGGAGAGAAAATACAAATAAATGCACCAAAACCTTGCCCCCCCCAAAAAAAAGGGAAATGGCCAAAACCTCTTGAAGAATTTAAATGGGAGCTTATCAAAAAGATGGAAGAATATTGGCCAAAAAAAAAAATGTGTGAAATAGTTCAAAAAGAAAATAACAGTTTATAGGACAGGAACTCCCAATTGGAGAAACAGCTGGAAGCCACAAAAAGCAGGATACAACAAACCAAAAAGTAAAGTCAAAAAGATTATAGTGTAAAACCAATCCTTAAAGACCAGAATTAGGCAATTGGAAGCCAATGATCTTGCAAAACAACAAGAACTAATAAAGCAAAATCCAAAGACTGACAAAATAGAAGAAAACATAAAATATCTCACTGAAAAGATTTCAGATGAGGAAAACAGATGACAAAGAGACAATCTGAGAATCATTGGTCTACTTGAAAACCCAGAAATAAACAGAAATCTTGACATCATACTATAAGAAATTATCCAAGAAAACTGCCCTGATGTTCTTGAATAAGGGGGCAAAATAAATATTGAAAGAGTTCATAGAACACCCTATACACTAAATCCTCAAAAGACAACCTGCAGTAATGCAATTGCCAAATTCAATAGCTTCCAAGCTAAGGAGAAAATTTTACAAGAAATCAAAAAGAGACAATTCAGATATCAAGGAGCACCAATCAGGATTACAAAAGATCTGGCATCTTCCACACTAAAGGACCACAAGGCTTGGTATATGATATTCAGAAAGGCAAGAGAATTGGGTCTTCAACCAAGGATCACCTAACCATAAAAACTGACTATATACTTCCAGGGGAAAGGATGGGCATTCAACAAAATAGAAGATTTCCAAATATTTGTAAATAAAAGAGCAGAACTAAGTGGAACGTTTGATATCCAAATACAAAATCAAGAGAAACATGAAAAGGTAAATAAGAAAGAGAGGGGAAAGGGAAAAAAAATTTTTTTAATTTAAACTTTCTTCTTTAAGGGCTTCAATAATATCAAATTCATTATATTAATATATGGGAAATGTTATTTGTAGCTGTCAAAATTATATTCACTATTATAGTAATTAGAAGAATCAGTCATCAGAAGAGATTGGGGTAATAAGTATTATAAGATGATATGCAAAAAAAAAAGAAAAAGGGAGGGGGGAATAGAAGATGGCACTAAGAGAAAATTGAAGAAATAAGATAAATAGGATAATCTTTATCACACAAAGAGGCACATGGGAAGATGAGGGGAAGAATACTATTATAAGAAGGAGAGAAAGAGAGTGCTAATAGGTAATACTTAAACCTTACTCTTAGTGAAATCAATTCTCAGAAGGAAGAGCACCTAGATCCATTGGGGTATAGAATTTGATCTACAGGGAAATTGAGAAAGGGAAATTAAGCAGGGAGGGGGTGGGAAATACAAAAAGGGAAAGAGAGGGGGGAGGGTAACTTAACAGACTAAAAAAAAAAGATGAAGGGAATAAAAAAAGAGGGGCCAGAAAGGGGAGCATATTAAGGGTGGGGGTAAGATGGGGTGATTAAAGGCAAACCACTGGGTTAAAAGGATAAAGCAAAAGAAGAATGGACAGAACTAGGAGAGGATATCAAAATGTTGGGGATTGCACAAGTGGCCATCAAAACTTTGAATATTAATGGAATAAACACCCATAAAACAAAAACAAATAGCAGAGTATATTAGAAACCAAAATCCTACCATATGTGTCTACAAGAAACACACATGAAGCACGTAGATACTCACAGGGTTAGAATTGAAGGTAGGAGCAAAATCTATTGGGCCTCAACTGATAGAAAGAAGGCAGGGGTTGCAATCATGATATCTGACAAAGCCAAAGTAAAAGTAGATCTGAATAAAAGAGACAGGAAAGGTAATTACATGCTGATAAAAGACAATACAGACAATGAGGAAATATCAGTAATGAACATGTATACACTAAATGGTGTAGCATCCAAATTTCTAAAGGAGAAACTAGTGGAGTTGAAGGAGGAAATAGATAGTAAAACTATACTAGTAGGAGACTTGAACTTAACACTATCAAATCTACATAAATAAAATAAAAAAATAAATAAGAAAGGTAAGAGATTTCAATGAAATCTTAGAAAAAAAGTGTTAATAACAATATGGAGAAAAATAAATAGGGACAAAAAGAAAAACACCTTCTTTTCAGCACCACATGTTACATTCACAAGGATTGACCATGTACTAGGGCAAAAAAACATGGCAAACAAGTGCAGAAAGGAAAAAATAATAAATACATGCTTTTCAGATCACAATACAATAAAATAATAATTAGTAAGGGAAATAAAAATTAATTGGAAATTAAATAATATGATTCTACAAAATTGGTTAAAGAAGAAATCATAGAAACAATTAATAATTTCATTGAAGAAAATGACAATGATGAGACATTCTTTCAAAATTTATGGGATGCAGCCAAAGCAGTACTCAGGGGAAAATTTATATCCTTGAGCACATATATTAACAAATTAGGGAGGACAGAGGTCAATAAATTGGACATACAAATCAAAAAACTTGAAAATGAACAAATTCAAAAACCCCGGATGAAAACTAAATTAGAAATCCTAAAAATTAAGGAAGAAATTAATAAACTCAAAAGTGAAAGAACTCCTGAATTAATAAATAAGACTAGAAGATGGTATTTTGGAAAAACAAAGAAAATAGACAAAGTACTGATCAATCTAATAAAAAAAGGAAAGAAGAAAACCAAATTAACAGTATTATAGATGAAAAGGGAGACCTCCCCTCCACTGAAGAGGAAATTCAGGCAATCATTAAAAACTATTTTGCCCTATGTGTGTGCCCATGGGTTTTGTTCTTCTAATTCGTGACATCTGGGCCAGTGTTGGTGCTGGATTTTTGTACCCTTTGGTGGGGATGATGAGCACAATGCCTGGTCTCCCAACTCGGCCCTGCTTCTATGATATTGACTTAGATCCTGTATCAGAACAAGTGAATGGATTGTTCTGAATTGATTTAAGTGTATCTGCCAGGAACTACCTTGGAAGTTTACCCAGAAGCCTGGATTTGTAGTGTCATTACATTATCATGTGTAGATTTGTTTGAAATCATGGAAGACTTTATAGGTCCATAAGCAATTCAATTGAATAAAATAATTTAAATATAAAAAAAACTATATGGCAACAAATATGGCAATCTAGGTGATATGGATGAATATTTACAAAAATATAAGTTGCCTAGAATAACAGAAGAAGAAATAGAATTCTTAAATAATCCTGTATCAGATAAAGAAATTGAACAAGTGATCAAAGAACTCCTTAAGAAAAAATCCCCAGGACCTTATGGATTCACAAGTGTATTCTATCAAACATTCCAAGAACAACTAATACTATGGAAAGAATTTGACATAATAAGCCAAGAAGAAGTTCTACCAAATTCCTTTTATGACACAAATATGGTACTGATTCCAAAGCCAGGCAGATCAAAAATGGAGAAAGAAAACTACAGACCAATGTCCTTAAACCATCAGCAAGTATCATCTGAAATGGGGATAAACTAGGTGCATTCCCAATAAAATTAGGAGTGAAACAAGGAATCCCATTATCACCTCTAACATTGTACTAGAAGCACTAGTAGTAGCAAGTAGAGAAGAAAAAGAAATGGAAGATATTAAAATTTGCAATGAGGAGACCAAGCTATCACTCTTTGCAGATGATATGATGATCTACTTAAATAATCCTAGAGAATCAACTAAAAAGCTAATGGAGATAATCAACAACTTTAGCAAAGTTGTATGATACAAAATAAACCACATAAGTCATTAGCACTTCTATATATCTCCAACACATCTCAGCAGCAAGAATTAGAAAGAGAAATTCCATTTAAAATCACCCTAGACAATGGAAAATATTTAGGAATCTATCTGCCAAGACAAACAGAGGAACTATATGAACACAACTACAAAACTATTTCAACACAATTAGAACTAGATTTGGGGACCAAAATCCACTATTTGATAAAAACTGTTGGGAAAATTGGAAGACAGTGTGGGAGAGATTAGGTTTGGATCAACATCTTACACCCTTAGACTTAGACTCAGAATGGGTGAATGACGAACATAAAGAAGGAAACGATAAGTAAATTAAGTGAACACAGAATAGTATACATGTCAGACCTTTGGGAAAGGAAAGATTTTAAATTCAAGCAAGAGTTAGAAAAAAATCACAAAATGTAAAGGAAATAATTGTGATTATATCAAATTAATATGTTTTGTACAAACTAAATCAATGTAATCAAAATTAGAAGGGAAGTAACAAATTGGGAAACAATCTTCATAACAAAAACCTCTGACAAAGATCTAATTACTCAAATTTAAAAAGAGTTAAATCAATTGTACAAAAAATCAAGCCATTCTCCAATTGATAAATGGACAAGGGACTTGAATAGGCAATTTCCAGTTGAAGAAATCAAAATTATTAATAGCACATGAAAACGTGCTCTAAATCTCTTAGAATCAGAGAAATGCAAATCCAAACAACTCTGAGGTAACACCTCACACCTAGCAGATTGGCTAACATGACAGCAATGGAACGTAATGAATGCTGGAGGGGATGTGGCAAAGTCGGGACATTAATTCCTTGCTGGTGGAGTTGTGAACTGATCCAACCATTCTGGAGGGCAATTTGGAACTATGACCAAAGGACGCTAAAAGACTGTCTGCCCTTTGATCCAGCCATAGCACTGCTGGGTTTGTACCCCAAAGAGATAATAAGGAAAAAGACTTGTACAAGAATATTCATAGCTGTGCTCTTTGTGGTGGTAAAAAATTGGAAAATGAGGGGATGCCCTTCAATTGGGGAATGGCTGAACAAATTGTGGTATATGTTGGTGATGGAATACTATTGTGCTCAAAGGAATAATAAACTAGAGGAATTCCATGGGAACTGGAACGACTTCCAGGAATTGATGCAGAGTGAAAGGAGCAGAACCAGGAGAGCATTGTAGACAGAGACTGACATACTGAGGTACAATCGAATGTAATAGACTTCTCTACTAGTAGCAATTCAATGATCCAGAACAATTCAGAGGGATTTATGAGAAAAAACACTATCCACATTCAGAGGAAAACTGTGGGAACAGAAGTACAGAAGAAAAATAAATACTTGATCACATGGCTTGATGGGGATATGATATGGGAGGGGTTGTGGGAAGGGAGAGAAAGAACATGACTCATAACCAAGACAAAAAATATTCTTTTTTTTTTTTAAACCCTTACCTTCCGTCTTGGAGTCAATACTATGTATTGGCTCAAGGCAGAAGAGTGGTAAGGGCTAGGCAATGGGGGTCAAGTGACTTGCCCAGGGTCACACAGCTGGGAAGTTTCTGAGGCCAGACTTGAACCTAGGACCTCCCGTCTCTAGGACTGACTCTCAATCCACTGAGCTACCCAGCTGCCCCCAAGAAAAAATATTCTAAACTGATTAAATAAAAATTAAAAAAAGAATTTATTTTTTCAAGTCAGTCAACAAATGATTATTGAAATTTTGTTATATTAGAATGAATAGCAATATGGTATAGTGGCAGTAAAAGTCTTAGTGTGAGAAACCATTAGTTTATGACCTAGCTCTGAAATTCATTCACTGCATGACTCCTTGAAAACCATTTAATCTGAAGAATATCGGGAGATAGGAGGTCCTGAGTTCAAATCTGACCACACACTAGTTGTGTGACCCTGTGTATGTAACTTAACCCAAAATACCTAGCTGTTAAGCTTCTCTCTGCCTTGGAACTGATGGTTAGTTTTGATTCTAAGATGAAAGGTAAGGTGTTTTTCTGTAACCACTTAAACTCCTTATCCCTCATTCCTAAAACAAGATATTTCGCAATCCACTTTTTAGAGAGTCTTGTAAGAAATATTTCTTTTATTTTTTTAATTTTATAATATTTTATTTGATCATTTCCAAGCATTATTCATTAAAGACAGAGATCATTTTCTTTTCCTACCCCCCCAACCCCCATAGCCAACGCATGATTCCACTGGGTATCACATGTGTTCTTGATTTGAACCCATTGCCATGTTGTTAATATTTGCATTAGAGTGTTCATTTAGAGTCTCTCCTCAGTCTTATCTCCTCCAACCCTTTAGTCAAGCAGTTGCTTTTCATCGGTGTTTTTACTCCCACAGTTTGTCCTCTGCATGTGGGTAGTATTTTTTAGATCCCTGCAGATTGTTCAGGGACATTGCATTGATACTAATGGAGAAGTCCATCACCTTTGTTTGTACCACAATGTATCAGTCTCTGTGTACAATGTTTTCCTGGTTCTGCTCCTTTCGCTCTGCATCACTTCCTGGAGGTTGTTCCAGTCTCCATGGAAATTCCTCCACTTTATTATTCCTTTTGGCACAATAGTATTCCATCACCAACATATACCACAATTTGTTCAGCCATTCTCCAATTGAAGGGCATCCCCTCATTTTCCAATTTTTGGCCACCACAAAGAGCGCAGCTATGAATATTTGATAATAACAATTTTTAAGAGTTCCTAATGACCTCTTTTCTCATAAGGATACATATCATTTTAACTCATTGTGCTTCTTTAAAAAAAGTTTTTGTTTCTTTGTTTGTTTTCTTTTTCTTTTTTCCCTCTTTCTTAATTACCTTTTGATGATTCTCTTGAGTTCTGTGCTTGGGCATCAAATTTTATGTTCAGATCTGGTTGTAGCAAATGCTTGGAATTCTTCTATTTTGTTAAATGACCATACTTTCCCCTGTAAGAATATAATCAGTTTTGCTGGGCAATTGATTCTTGGTTGTAGACCTAGTTGTCTTGCTTTCCAGAATATCAAATTTCATGACTTTTGGTCCTTCAGTGTAGATGCAGCCAGATCCTGTGTTATCCTCACTGTGCTTCCATGGTATTGGAATGACTTATTCTTAGCCGCTTATATTTATTCCTTGGTCTGATAATTCTTGAATTTGGCTCGAACATTCCTGGTTTTTGTCAGTTGAGGATTAAGTACAGGAGGTGATCTGTGGATTCTTTCAATCTCCACTTTTCCCTCTTCTTCTAGAATATTGGGGCAGTTTTCCTTACAGTTTTCTCTACAGGATAATTTCCTGTAGTATGATGTCCAGGCTTTTTCTTTTGTCATGGTCTTCTGGTAGACAAATGATTCTTAAGTTGTCTCTCCTGGAACAATTTTCTAAATCTTCTGTTTTGTGAATGAGGTACTTCATATTTTCCTCAATTTTTTCATTCTTTTAATTTTGTTTTATAGTGTGCTGCTGTCTTTTTTAAGTCATTTGTTTCTAGTTGTTGTATTCTGTATTTTAAAGCCTGGATTTCATCTCTAGTTTTTTAGTCATCCTTCTCCCTTTGGTCTGATTTTCTTTGGAGGTCATCTTTCATCTCCTTTGCCTCATTTTCAAGCTGATTAATTTTGACTTTCAAGACACTATTTTCTTGTTTTAGTTCAAGTGCCTCTGTTTCCAAATTACTTATCTTATTTTATAAGTTCTTTTCCTAGTTGTCTTTAGCCTCTCTTAATTGTGTTTTAATTGGAGAGATTTAGAACACTTCTTCATGTGCTTATTAATAGTTTTGATTTCTTTATCTGAAAACTGCCTATCCATGTCCCTTGCCCATTTATCAATTGGAGAATGGCTTGATTTTTTGTACAATTGATTTAGCTCTTTATAAATATGAGTAATTAAACCTTTGTCAGAGGTTTCTATGAAGATTTTTTCCCAAATTGTTGTTTCCCTTCTGATTTTAGTTACATTGGTTTTGTTTGTACAAAAGCTTTTTAGTTTGATGTAGTCAAAATTATTTATTTTACATTTTGTGATTCTTTCTATGTCTTGCTTGGTTTTAAAGTCTTTGCCCTCCCAAAGGTCTGGCATGTATACTATTCTGTGTTTACCCAATTTACTTATGATTTCCTTCTTTATGTTTAAGTCATTCACCCATTTTGAATTTATCTTGGTGTAGGGTGTGAGGTGTTGATCAATTCCTAATCTCTCCCACACTGTCTTCCAATTTCCCCAGCAGTTTTTATCGAATAGTGGATTTTTGTCCCCAAAGCTGGGATCTTTGGGTTTATTGTATACTGTCTTGCTGAGGTCACTTGCCTCAAGTCTATTCCACTGATCCTCCTTTCTGTTTCTTATCCAGTACCAAATTGTTTTGATGACTGCTGCTTTGTAATATAATTTAAGGTCTGGGACTGCAAGGCCCCCATCATTTGTGTTTTTTTTTCATTATTTCCCTGGATATCCTTGATCTTTTGTTATCCAAATGGACTATGTTATGTTTTTTTCTAAATTAGAAAAGAAATTTTTTGGTAGTTCAATGGGTATGGCACTAAATAGATAAATAAGTTTGGGTAGGATGGTCATTTTTATTATATTGGCTCGTCCTATCCATGAGCAGTTAATGTTTTTCCAATTGCTCAAGTCTAGTTTTAGTTGTGTGGCGAGTGTTTTGTAGTTATGTTCATATAGTTCCTGTGTTTGTCTCGGGAGGTAGATTCCTAGGTATTTTATTTTGTCTAAGGTGATTTTGAATGGGATTTCTCTTTCTAGTTTTTGCTGTTGAGTTGTGTTGGAGATATATAGAAAAGCTGATGACTTGTGTGGGTATATTTGCTAAAGTTGTTGATTATTTCAATTAGCTTTTTGGTTGAATCTCTAGGATTCTTTAAGTAGACCATCATGTCATCTGCAAAGAGTGATAACTTGGTCTCCTCCTTGCCTATTTTGATGCCTTCAATTTCTTTTTCTTCTCTAATTGCTACTGCTAGTGTTTCTAGTACAATGTCAAATAGTAGAGGCGATAATGGGCATCCTTGTTTCACTCCTGATCTTATTGGGAATGCATCTAGTTTATCCCCATTGCAGATGATATTAGCTGATGGTTTTAGATATATACTGTTTATTACTTTTAGGAACAGCCCTTCTATTCCTATGCTTTCTGGTGTTTTTAATAGGAATGAGTGTTGTATTTTATCAAAGGCTTTTTCTGTGTCTATTGAGATAATCATGTGGTTCTCGTTGCTTTGCTTGTTTATGTGGTCAATTATGTGGATGGTTTTCCTAATATTGAACCAGCCCTGCATCCCTGGTATAAATCCAACTTGATCATGGTGGATGACTCTTCTGATCACTTGCTGGAGTCTTTTTGCTAGTATCCTATTTAAGATTTTTGCATCTATATTCATTAGGGAGATTGGTCTATAGTTTTCTTTTTCTGTTTTTGACCTGCCTGGTTTTAGAATCAGTACCATGTTTGTGTCATAAAAGGAGTTTGGTACAACTCCCTCTTTGCTTATTATGTCAAATAGTTTGTATAGTATTGGGATTAACTGTTCTCTGAATGTTTGATAGAATTCACTGATGAATCCATTAGGCCCTGGGGATTTTTTCTTAGGAAGTTCTTTGATGGCTTGTTGGATTTCATTTTCTGATATGGGATTATTTAAGAATTCTATTTCTTCTTCTGTTAGTCTAGGCAGTTTGTTTTTTTGTATATATTCATACAGATCACCTAAATTGGTGTATTTATTGCCATATAATTGGGCAAAGTAATTTTTAATGATTGCCTTAATTTCCTCTTCTTCGGAGGTGATGTCCCCCTTTTCATCTTTGATGCTGTTAATTTGCTTTTCTTCCTTCCTTTTTTTAATTAGATTGAACAGTACTTTGTCTATTTTGTTTGTTTTTTCAAAGTACCAGCTTCTTGTCTTATTTATTAAATCAATAGTTCTATCACTTTCGATTTTATTAATTTCTCCCTTAATTTTTAGGATTTCTAGTTTGGTTTTCTGCTGGGGGGTTTTAATTTGATAGCTTTTGAGTTTTTTCATTTGCATTTCCAATTGATTGATCTCTGCTCTCCCTAGTTTGTTAATATATGCACTCAGGGATATGAATTTACCTCTGATTACTGCTTTGGCTGCATCCCAAAAGGTTTGAAAGGATGTCTCGCCATTGTCATTTTCCTCGATGAAATTAATTGTTTCTATGATTTCTTCTCTAACTAAACGATTTTGGAGTATCATATTGTTTAATTTCCAATTAGCTTTTGATTTGGCTTTCCATGTACCATTATTGATCATTATTTTTATTGCCCTGTGATCTGAAAAGGCTGCATTTAATATTTCTGCTTTTCTGCATTTGTGTGCCATGTTTCTGTGACCTAGTGTATGGTCAATCTTTGTGAATGTGCTGAGAAGGTTTATTCTTTTTTATCCCTATTTATTTTCTCCATATGTCTATTAATTCTAATTTTTCTAAGATTTCATTTACTTCTTGTACCTCTTTCTTATTTATTTTTTGATTTGATTTATCTAAATTTGATAATGGTTGGTATAAGTCTCCCACTAATATGGTTTTACTGTTTATTTCTTCCTTCAGTTCTCCTAGTTTCTCCATTAGAAATTTGGGTGCTATATTATTTGGTGCATACATGTTGATTAGTGATGTTTCCTCATTATCTAAAGTCCCTTTTAACAAAATATAATTACCTTCCATATCCCTTTTGATCAGGTGTATTTTTGCTTTGGTTTTATCAGATATCATGATTGCCACTCCTGCCTTCTTTCTGTCAGTTGAGGCCCAGAAGGTCTTACTCCATCCTTTAATTCTGACCTTGTGGGTGTCTACCCACCTCATGTGTGTTTCTTGAAGACAACATATGGTAGGGTTTGGGGTTCTAATCCAATCTGCTATTTGTCTACGTTTTATGGGTGAGTTCATCCCATTCATGTTCAAAGTTATGACTGTCATTTGTGGACTCCCTGGCATTTTGATATCCTTCCCTAATTCTAACCTTTCTTCTTCATCTCTACCTTTTAGTCCAGTGATTTACTTTAAATCAGTCCCCCTTATCCCCTCCCTTGATATGTTTTCATTTCTAGTCCCTCCCTTTTTCTTCCCTCCCCCTCCCCCCTCTTCTTCCCTCCCTTTTTTGTGTTCCCTCCCCCCTACTCCCCTTGGTTTTCCCTTCTCCCTTCCCTTGTTGGGTAAGATAGAATTCAAGATCCCAATGGATCTCGATGTTTTTCCCTCTCAGAGTTGATTTCCCTGAGAGTAAGGTTTAAGTGAAAACTTTCTTCCTCTCCTTCTTATAGGAGTTTTCTTCCCCTCCCCTTCCCGCATGAATCTTTGTGTGAGAAAATTATTTTATATGGTCTTTCTTTTTCCCCTATTTACACATTACATTTTCCACACATGTTAGTATACATAGATTGGTATAAATGTAGTCCTTATAGAAGAGAGTTTGAGTAAAAGAAGAAGATAACATTTTTTCTCCTTTTCCCTATCCTTCATATTTACCTTTTCAGGTATTCTATGCTCTTTGTTTTTCGATATCGAACTTTCCACAGAGCTCTGGTCTTTTCTTTGCAAAAACTTGGAAATCTTCTATTTTGTTGAATGCCCATACTTTCCCTTGGAAGTATATAGTCAGTTTTGCTGGATAGCTGATTCTTGGTTGAAGGCCCAGCTCTCTTGCCTTTCTGAAGATCATGTTCCATGCCTTACGATCATTCAGAGTGGAACTTGCAAGGTCTTGTGTGACCCTGATTGGCATTCCTTTATATATAAATCTCTACTATCAGAGGATATATATATGTATATAAATAACATGTAACATATGTAAATGTATAGATAATTCTGACATATACATGTGTAGCATACTAATAATCTGATCAATGAATACAGACAAAAAGGAAAGCATTAACATACTAACCATTAATAGACAGGTACAGAATAGTTTAGGGTGGAAAAGGAAATGTAACTAGAGAGGTAACATAGGGATAGAATAAGTCAGATTTCATTAGATACAAGTTAATATATATATAATTGTTATGAATTGTTACATTGGAATTAGTATTACATAATGCATATGATAGTTCAATTTTACTTCAAAGTTAAATTTTATATTAATTGCAATAGGAATGACTTTTGTATTAAGAAATTGTTATATTGTAAAAACTTTGTTGGCACATAATCCTAACCCTCTTCCCACAACTCAGTATTAGCATAAGATAGGTCCTTAGATTAGCAAATAGGTAGTTTAGGATAAGATTTATTATTTTGGGAGGGGGGAGGTTAGATGGGAACAATAAGTAACATAGATTAGAATAGACAAGGTAAGTAACTGGAATGGGCCAGGGTGGCACCACGTGAACAACAGGAAATGAAGGATTTGTGACAGAGGCTGGCACTAAAGAAAAAGTGCCAGGCTGAAGAGTGTGTGAAACTGATCATCTCAACCGAGGAGGGACCCCAAGGGATTGGAATCTGGAGGAAGAGAAGACTCTGGCTGGGAGAGGAGGTGCTCTCAGTCTTGAGAAGCCAAAGGGAGAGGGTGAAAAAAAGACTTTCTCCTGAGGGTTACCCACTTTTTCTGCTGGTGACTGGAAATCCTTCCCCCCAACATTTCCCAATTGAAGGGACTTTCTGTAGAGAAACCTGAGCACAATTTACCTCAGCTCATGTTGCCCAGGGGTGAGTCAACCTAACTTTCTCTCAGGGGGCTCAAGCTGCCAAGGCCTGAGTTCTTCCCAGACTCGAGGAGGGAAGAAAAGGGTTTAGATAGAGACAGGTATCCTTTTTTCCCCACATTCCTTTCCCATTCTTCCCTGCCTGTTATTCATTTTGTATTACCTGATTGAGTTGACATTAAAAGTTATCTGTTCCCCAAGCTGAGTGTGAATGAACAGATCAAGGAGAGACCCTTTGGTCTCGAGTAAGGGAGGGGGGGAAAGAAGGACAAGAGCAAATTGGGGAGAGCAGCTTTAGCTAAGGAGGAAAGACAGAAGGGGAAAATTTTCAAAGCCCCTCTCCTCTCTCTGAGCCAACCCTAAATATCAGCTGTATCCCCTGTACCCCACTTTGAGAAGGGGAGTCTCCACTCTCTATACTGAAAGGCCAAACTCCTCTGTTACAACTAAACCTCCTCCTTTATAATACATAGGCCAGAGGTGTCTAGCATGCAGCCTAGCATTCTTGAGTATGGGTAAAACCAAATTAAAATGTAATTGGAAAATATTTAGTAAAATAAATAAAAATACAGTAAAATAGAGATAATATATTTTGCAACTTAGTCAATATGAAGCCTCTAGGCGTCCTTATGCAGGGATTAGTGGCTGCTATTTCTTTTAAAATCTGATATCATTGCTTCAGGCACCACTCTAAGAAGTGAAAACCTGCAGTTGAAGAAATATCATCATCTGACAATTTCCATGAAAATCACAAGTCCAGTAATTATCTCTCTTATTATTATCATCACCATCTACTTGCTCTAAAGTACTATTTCAATGCCTCAGTAGGGTATAAAGGTGAAGCTAGGTTGCCTAAGGCTGTGCCAACATGGCATGAATTCTGCCACATCCTAGCAAGCTAGAAAATCTTTGGGTAGGGTCTTCACATAAGGAACAATTTAACTTAGAGGAATTTGTCATCTGAGATTTGACTTACAAGTAATTAATTTTTTCAGTCACAATAATGCATACAGACTTAGTCTAGAGGCTGTTGAAGGTTATGTGATAGATAGAGCCTTGGGTCTTGAATCAGTAAACAAGAGGTCAATTATGACCTCCAACACTAGCTGCGTGATCCTAGCAAGTCACTCAACCTCAATTTGCTTGTTTCCTCAACTGCAAAATGGGAATAATAATAGCACCCAATTCTCAGCATTGTAGTGAGGCTCAAATGAGATCATTTTTATAAAACACTTAGCACAGGGCCTGCCTGGCACATAGTAGGTGCCACAAAAATGATTATTTCTTTCCTTCATTCTATTAAGGCACACATCTGCATTGGAGCAATGTGTCCACAGTGCTAAAATAATGGATCCTTGTAGTGCTGAATTTCCTGTATGTCTAGCATAGCAAATCACAGAAGGAAAACAAGATGAACTCAACCTTTGGGATATTATAGAAAGCTGTAAATGCAAGACAGATAAAAACAGACTCATAAACATGGAACCAATGACTAAAGAAAGCAGTGAATAAAAGGTGATGAATCTGAGAATATAGATAAAATCAGTCATTATATATACAGATTTAGCAAATGTTCACAATAGTGTTGCCCCCTTCTGGAATTTTTAACTGAAAAACAAGTGAGACAATGATGGGGAAAGCAGGAAAATGATTGCAGATGTCTATTTCCACAAATCACATAAGTTTCCCCTGCCCGGTCTTCTGCCACAAGACTTAGGATGAGAAAAAAAGTGGGTAAAGGAACTAAATCACATGCCTGTCAGTTATGGTGTCCACAGAGAGTAGCCCTCACTCAGATCAATACATTTGGTGCCATTATTCTTTTTTTTTAACCCTTACCTTCCGTCTTGGAGTCAATACTATGTATTGGCTCCAAGGCAGAAGAGTGGTAAGGGCTAGGCAATGGGGGTCAAGTGACTTGCCCAGGATCACACAGCTGGGAAGTGGCTGAAGCCAGATTTGAACCTAGGACCTCCCATCTCTAGGACTGGTTCTCAATCCACTGTGCTACCCAGCTGCCCCCTGGTGCCATTATTTTTAAAGAAATTGCTAGACCTTCTACATATGGAGACTAGGTAGTCTTCAGAGGGGAAAAAGTCTCTGGGTCAAAAGCAAAGACCCAAACTCAGAGCATTAATCTAAGTGACCAACTGATAATATGGAAGTTAGCACTGCCTGGTAAGTCAACTGTGGGGTAGAGACAGATTCCAGGGGGCCTGGAACTGGCTAATTTTGAGATAGAGAAGGACAAATTCCTTTCCTAACTTTCCTTGTTGATATACGCCCTTGACCCCAGAAAAAGGGTCTAAGTCACATTACTCCTTTCCCTAATTCTTTTTCCCCCCCAATTTAAACATTGTTTTATTTGGTCATTTTCAAACAATATTCCTTGGAAACGAAGATCATTTTCTTTTCCTCCCCCCCTCCCACCACCCTGCCCCTAGCCAATTCAAAATTCCACTGGGTATCACATGTGTCCTTGATTCAAACCCATTTCTGTGTTGTTGGTATTTGTATTAGGGTGTTCATTTAGAGTCTCTCCTCATTCATGTCCCCTCAATCCCTGTAGTCAAATGGTTGCTTTTCTTTGGTGTTTTTACTCCCAGAAATTGTCCTTTGCTTGTGGATAGTGTTTTTTTCTCCTAGATCCCTGCAGGATGTTCAGGGACATTGTATTGACACTAATGGAGAATTCCATTACGTTCTATTGTACAACAGTGTTTCAGTCTCTGTGTACAGTGTTGTCCTGGTTCTGCTCCTTTTGCTCTACATGACTTCCTAGAGATTGTTCAAGTCTCCATGGAATTCCTCCACTTTATTATTCCTTTTTGCACAATAGTATTCCATCACCAACATATACCACATTTTGTTCAGCCATTCCCCAATTGATGCACATCTCCTCGTTTTCCAATTTTTGGCCACCACAAAGAGCGCAGCTATGAATATTCTTGTACATGTCTTTTTCCTTATTATCTCTTCGGGGTACAAGCCCAGCAGCACTATGGCTGGATCATAGGGCAGACAATCTTTTATCACCCTTTGGGCATAGTTCTAAATTGCCCTCCAGAATGGTTCTATCAATTCACAACTTCACCAGCAATGAATTAATGTCCGGACTTTGCCACATCTCCTCCAGCATCCATTACTTTCCTTTGCTGTCATGTTAGCCAATCTGCTAGGTGTGAGGTGATACCTCAGAGTTGTTTGGATTTGCATTTCTCTGATTATAAGAGATTTAGAGCACGTTTTCATGTGCTATTAATAATTTTGATTTCTTTAACTGGAAATTGCCTATTCAAGTCCCTTGCCCATTTATCAATTAGAGAATGGCTTGATTTTTTTGTACAATTGATTTAGCTCTTTATAAATTTGAGTAATTAGATCTTTGTCAGAGGATTTTGTTATGAAGATTGTTTCCCAATTTGTTACTTCCCTTCTCAATTTGGTTACATTGGTTTTGTTTGTACAAAAACTTTTTAATTTGATGTAATCAAAATTGTTTATTTTACATTTTGTGACTCTTTCTATGTCTTGTTTGGTTTTATTAAAGTCTTTCCCTTCCCAGAGGTCTGACATGTATACTATTCTGTGTTCACCTAATGTCCTTATAAATTCCTTCCTTATGTTCAAGTCGTTCACCCATTCTGAGTTTATCTTGGTGTAGGGTATGAGGTATTGAGCAAAACCTAATCTCTCCCACACTCTTCCAGTTTTCCCCGCAGTTTTTGTCAAATAGTGGAGTTTTGTCCCAGAAACTGGGCTCTTTGGGTTTGTCATATACTGTCTTGCTGGGGTCACTTACCCAAGTCTATTCAACTAATCCTCCTTTCTGTCTCTTAGCCAGTACCAAATTGTTTTGATGACCACTGCTTTATAATAGAGTTTGAGATCTGGGGCTGAAAGGCTACCTTCCTCTGTATTTTTTCCCCATTATTTCCCTGGATATCCTTGACTCTTTGTTCTTCCAAATGAACTTTGTTATGATTTTTTCTAAGTCAGTAAAAATTTTTTTTGGAAGTTCAATGGGTATAGCACTAAATAGATAAATAAGCTTGGGTAAGATGGTCATTTTTATTAAATTGGTTCATTCTACCCATGAGTAGTTAATGTTTCTCCAATTGCTCAAGTCTAGTTTTAGTTGTCCAGAGAGTGTTTAATAGTTGTGTTCATATAGTTCCTGTGTTTGTCTCAAGAGAAAGAATCCTAAGTATTTTATATTGTCTAAGGTGATTGTGAATGGGATTTCTCTTTCTAATTCTTGCCTCTGAGCTGTGTTGGAAATATATAGAAATGCTGATGACTTATGCACGTTTATTTTGTAACCTGCAACTTTCCTAAAGTTGTTGATTATTTCACCTACCTTTTTGGTTGATTCTCTAGGATTCTTTAAGTAGACCATCATATCATACTCAAAGAGCGATAACTTGGTCTCCTCCTTGCCTATTTTAATACCTTCAATTTCTTTTTCTTCTCTAATTGCTACTGCTAGTGTTTCTAGTACAATGTTAAATAATAGGGGTGATAATGGGCATCCTTGTTTCACTCCTGATCTTATTGGGAATGCATCTGTTTATCCCTATTGCAGATGATGTTAGTTGATCGTTTTAGATATATACTGTATATTATTTTTAGGAATGACCCTTCTATCCCTATGCTTTCTAGTGTTTTTAATAGGAATGGGTGTTGTATTTTATCAAAGGCTTTTTCTGCATCTATTGATATAATCATGTGATTCTTGTTGGTTTGTTTCTTGATGTGGTCAATTATGTGGATGGTTTTCCTAATATTGAACCAAACCTGCATTCCTGGTATAAATCCTACTTGATCATGGTGAATGACCCTCCTGATCACTTGCTAGAGTCTTTTTGCTAGTATCCTATTTTTGCATCTATATTCATTAGGGAGATTGGTCTATAGTTTTCTTTTTCTGTTTTTGACCTGCCTGGTTTTAGAATCAGTACCATGTTTGTGTCATAAAAGGAGTTTGGTAGAACTCCCTCTTTGCTTATTATGTCAAATAGTTTGTATAGTATTGGGATTAGCTGTTCTGTGAATGTTTGATAGAATTCACTTGTGAATCCATCAGGCCCTGGGGATTTTTTCTTAGGGAGTTCTTTGATGGCTTGTTGAATTTCTTTTTCTGATATGGGATTATTTAAGAATTCTATTTCTTCTTCTGTTAGTCTAGGCAATTTACATTTTTGTAAATATTCATCCATATCACCTAGGTTGGTATATTTATTACCATGTAGTTGGGCAAAGAAGTTTTTAATGATTGCCTTAATTTCCTCTTCATTGGAGGTAATATCCCCTTTTTCATCTATAATACTGTTAATTTTATTTTCTTCTCTCCTTTTTTAAATTAGATTGATGAGTACTTGTCTATTTTGTTTGTTTTTTCAAAGTACCAGCTTCTTGTCTTATTTAATAGGTCAATAGTTCTATCACTTTCAATTTTATTAATTTGTCCCTTAATTTTTAGGATTTCTAATTTGTTTTTCTTCTGGGGGTTTTTAATTTGTTCACTTTCAAGTTTTTTGATTTGCATGTCCAATTCATTGATCTCTGTCCTCCCTAATTTGTTAATATATGTACTCAAGGATATGAATTTTCCTCTGAGTACTGCTTTAGCTGCATCCCATAAGGTTGGAAAGGATGTCTTGCCATTGTCATTTTCTTCAATGAAATTATTAAATTTTTCTATGATTTGTTCTCTAACCGATTTTGGAGCATCATATTATTTAATTTCCAATTGATTTTTTATTTTGCTCTCCATGTACCCTTACTGATCATTATTTTTATTGCCTTATGATCTGAAAAGGTTGCATTTATTATTTCTGCTTTTATGCATTTGTATGCCATGTTTCTGTGACCTAGTGTATGGTCAATCTTTGTGAATGTGCCATGTGGTGCTGAGAAGAAGGTGTATTCCTTTTTGTTCCTATTCATTTTTCTCCATATGTCTATTAACTCTAATTTTTCTAAGATTTCATTCACATCTTTTACCTCTTATTTATTTATTTTTTTATTTGATTTATCTGAATTTGATAGTGGTTGGTTCAAGTCTCCCACTAATATGGTTTTGCTGTTTATTTCCTCCTTCAATTCTCCTAGTTTCTCCATTAGAAATTTGGGTGCTATACCATTTGGTGCATACATGTTGATTAGTGATGTTTCCTCATTGTCTATACTCACTTTTAACAGCATATATTTACCATCCTTATCCCTTTTAATCTGGTCTATTTTTTGCTTTGGCTTTGTCAGATATCATGATTGCAATTCCTGCCTTCTTTATATCAGTTGAGGTCCAAAAGGTCTTAGTCCATCCTTTAATTCTAACCTGCCTCATATGTGTTTCTTGAAGAAAACATATGGTAGGGTTTGGGGTTTCTAATCCAATCTGCTATTTGTCTATGTTTTATGGGTGAGTTCATCCCATTCATGTTCAAAGTTATGACTGTCATTTGTGGACTCCCTGGAATTTTGATATCCTTCCCTAATTCTAACCTTTCTTCTTCAGCTCTACCTTTTAGTCCAGTGATTTACTTTAAATCAGTCCCCCTTGTCCTCTCCCTCTATAGTTCCTCCCTTTTTTGTTCCATTCCCCTCCCCCCTTCTTCTCTCCCTTTTTATACTCACTCTCCCCTTCTCCCCCTTAATTTCCCCTTCTCGCTTACCCTGTTGGATAAGATAGAATTCAAGATCCCAATGGATCTAGATGTTCTTCCCTCTCAGAGTTTATTTCACTGAGAGTAAGGTTTAAGTAATACCACTTTGTGCTCTCTTCCTCTCCTCATATGAGAATTCTTCCCATCCCCTTCCCCTGTGTATCTTTGTATGGGAAAGATTATTCTATTTAGTTTTTTCCCCCTCTATTTCTTGAAGTAAATCTTAGTATCATCAGTGATTCCTCCCTCCCTTTATCTTTCTCTCCCCCCACCTTTCACCAAATCGTCTTGATGCCCCAATCTTTCCCTATGCATGATTCTTCTAACTACTCTTATGATGCATACAATTTTTGAGTTACACATTACATTTTATCCACATATTTATATATATAATTTGATATAAATGTAGTCCTTATAGAAGAGAGGTTGAATAAAAGAAAA
Organism: Monodelphis domestica; assembly: GCF_027887165.1. Taxonomy (NCBI): domain Eukaryota; kingdom Metazoa; phylum Chordata; class Mammalia; order Didelphimorphia; family Didelphidae; genus Monodelphis; species Monodelphis domestica. The sequence goes on from NC_077227.1 coordinate 189,515,812, forward strand.
AGATAAATTTTTTTCTGCTTTTCCCTTTCTTTCATATTTACCTTTTCATGTTTCTCTTGTTCTCTGTGTTTGGATGTCAAATTTTCCACTGAGTTCTGGTCTTTTCTTAGCAAATACTTGGGAATCGTCTATTTTGTTGAATTCCCATACTTTCCCCTGGAAGTATATAGTCAGTTTTTTTTTTTTAAGTTTTTAAAACATTATTTTATTTGGTCATTTTCATACATTGTTCATTGGAAACAGATCATTTTCTTTTCCTCCCCCCACCCCCTGCCACCCCTTCCCTAGACGACACGCTAGGTGGGTATTGCATCTGGGTATTGCATGTGTCCTTGCTCTGAACCCATTTCCTTGTTGTTGGTATTTGCATTTGGGCACTCATTTAGCGTCTCTCCTCGATCATGTGCCCTCAACCTCTGTAGTCAAGCAGTTGCTTTTCCTCGGTGTTTTTACTCCCTCAGTTTGTCCTCTGCTTGAGGATAGTTTTTTGTTTTTTGTTTTTTTTTTCTCGTAGATCTCTGCAGGTTGTTCAGGGACATTGTAAAGCCATTACTGGAGAAGTCCATTAAGTTCTCTTGTACCACAATGTGTCAGTCTCTGTGTACAATGCTCTCCTGGTTCTGCTCCTCTCACTTTGCATCACTTCCTGGAGGTTGTTCCAGTCTCCATGGAATTCCTCCACTTTATTATTCCTTTTAGCACAATAGTATTCCATTGCCAACATATACCACAATTTGTTCAGCCATTCCCCAATTAATGGACATCCCCTCGTTTTCCAATTTTTGGCCACCACTAAGAGCGCAGCTATGTATATTCTTGTACATGTCTTTTTCCTTATTATCTCTTTGGGGTACAAACCCAGCAGCGCTATGGCTGGATCACAGGGCAGACAGTCTTTTATCACGCTTTGGGCATATTTCCAAATTGCCCTCCAGAATGGTTGGATCAATTCACAACTCCACCAGCAATGAATTAATGTCCCGACTTTGCCACATCTCCTCCAGCATTCATTACTTTCCTTTGATGTCACGTTAGCCAATCTGCTAGGTATGATGTGATACCTCAGAGTTGTTTTGATTTGCATCTCTCTGATTATAAGAGATCTAGAACACTTTTTCATGTGCTTATTAATAGTCTTAATTTCTTTAACTGAAAATTGCCTATTCATGTCCCTTGCCCATTTTTCAATTAGAGAATGTCTTGATTTTTTGTACAACTGGTTTAGCTCTTTATAGATTTGAGTAATTAGACCTTTGTCAGAGGTTTTTGTTATGAAGATTGTTTCCCAATTTGTTGCTTTTCTTCTAATTTTAGTTACATTGGTTTTGTTTGTACAAAAAACTTTTTAATTTGATGTAGTCAAAATTATTTATTTTGCATTTTGTGACTCTTTCTATGTCTTGCTTGGTTTTAAAGTCTTTCCCTTCCCAAAGGTCTGACATGTATACTATTCTGTGTTCACCTAATTTACTTATAGTTTCCTTCTTTATATTCAAGTCATTTGCCCATTCGGAGTTTATCTTGGTGTAGGGTGTGAGGTGTTGATCCAAACCTAATCTCTCCCACACTGTCTTCCAATTTTCCCAGCAGCTTTTATCAAATACTGCACTTTTGTCCCAAAAGCTGGGGTCTTTGGGTTTGTCAAAGACTGCCTTACTGAGGTCATTTACCCCAAGTCTATTCCACTGAACCTCCTTTCTGTCTCTTAGCCAGTACCAAATTGTTTTGATGACCACTGCTTTGTAATATAGTTTGAGATCTGGGTCTGCAAGGCCACCTTCCTTTGTATTTTTTTTTCATTATTTCCCTGGATATCTTTGATCCTTTATTCTTCCAAATTAGTTTTGTTATGGTTTTCTCTAATTCAGTAAAATAGTTTTTTGGTAGTTTAATGGGTATGACACTAAATAGATACATAAGTTTGGGTAGGATGGTCATTTTTATTATGTTAGCTCGTCCCACCCATGAGCAATCAATGTTTTTTCCAATTGTTTAGATCTAGTTTTATATAGTCAGTTTTGATGTGTAATTGATTCCTGTTTGGAGACCCAGCTCTCTTGTCTTTTAAATATCGTGTTCCATGCTTTGAGGTCTCTTAGTGTGTTTGCTGCTAAGTCATGTGTGATCCTTATGGGGGCTCCTCTATATATGAAGTTCCTCTTCTTAGCTTCTTGTAAGATTTTCTCCTTAGCTTGGAAGCTCTTGAATTTGGTGATTACATTCCTGGGGGTTGTCTTTTGGGTATTTAGTATAGAGGGTGTTCTATGAACCTTTTCTATTTCTATTTTGCCCCCTTGCTCTAGAACATTGGGGCAATTCTCTTCTATAATTTCCTGTAGTATGGCATTGCGGTTTTTGTTTATCTCTGGTTTTTCGGGCAGACCAATGATTCTCAAGTAGTCTCTCCTTCCTCTGTTTTCCTGGTCTGTTACCTTGTCAGTGAGATATTTTGTGTTTTCTTCTAATTCATTAATTTTTTGACTTTGCTTTATTAATTCTTGCTATTTTGCAAGCTCACTGTCTTCCAGTTGCTTAATGCTGTTCTTTAGGGACTGGTTTTGCTTTTCAGCTTGGTCTGGTTTTTTGTTAGAGGCTTACAGCTCTTTCTCCAATTGTGAGGTCTTGTCTGTCAGGCTGCTGACCTCTTTCTGAATTTTTCCCCATTTTTCTTGCCAGAATGTTTCCATCTTTTGGATAAGCTCCAATTTGAGTTCTTCCAGAGTTTGTGGATAATTTCCATTTTGGGGGGCATGTTTTGATTTTGTTTGAATTTCATCCTCTTTCTCTTCTTTCCCTTGGGTATTCCCCCATAAAAGTTTTCAATAGTCACTTTTTTCCCTTTCTTGATTTTGGGCTTGATTTTGCGCAGTGTAAGCCATCCCTTTGGTGGTTATTTTCCCCTTTCCTTTTTGGTCCAAGGTCTGGGTGATATGGGTGGGTTTTCTGTGGATTTAAGTTGCCTCAGACTAGTTCTTCCCAGCCTCCGCAGTTTGTTAGCACACCTGCCCCTGTGCTCTGTGGTCTCTTCTCACCAGTGAGCAGGAATCTCCTGTAAAACCACTCTGAGGGGTGGATCTTTGGTAGTCCCTGTCAGTTTCCAGGGAGCCTGGCATCCCCCCCCCCACCCCTGCCCTCACTGCAGTGAGGAGCGGCTCTTTGGCCTTAGGCAGTTTCTACAGTTTCTCGAGACTCCACACTGTTCGCAGTTTGCAGGGGCCCCGCGGTCTGTGCACTCTCCAGTGTGCAGGGTTTTCCCGTTAAACCACCCTGAGAGGTTGTTCCCTAGCAGTCTTTAGATCCCAAGGACCCTGGTGTGCCCCCCAGATTGAGATGTTCCTCAGTCACTCGCTGTCCCGGTGAGTGCTCTGAGCCCCTACTCTGGTTCCGTGGGGGAAGAATGTGAAGGACAGCTCAGTTCATGTTTTTGTGCAAGCTTTTCCTCCTTCTTATAGTGTGTCCATGTTCAAACCCCCACGTACCTTCGTTTCTGTGGGGTACTGGAGAGTCCCTCCATTTTTCCAAAGATGATTTTTATGCTCTTTTGAGGTAGCCTATTTCATTCGGTGCTAGGGAGAGGAAGAGATCCATGTCTAGATTGAAGCCATGTTTTCCCTTTCCCTAATCCTATTGCTGTTAGAAAGATGGGGAAAAAGTGGACAGGAAGGAAGTTTGCATTTCTGGAAAGCCAAGTTATTAACAACTATATAAAAAGATCCTGCAGGTCACTTATGATTAGAGAAATGCAAATTAATGAAATCCTGAAATTCTTCCATATACTACATTAGATTTGTTGTTTTTCAGTTATTTCAGTTGTGACCAGTTCTTATTGCCTCTTTTGAAGATATATATATATATATATATATATATATATATATATATATATTGCCAAAGATACTAGAGTGGGTTGCCATTTACTTCTCTAGCTTTTTTCACAGATGAGGAAACTGAGGCAAACAATGTTAAGTGACTTGCCCAGGTGACACAGAGAGTATCTGAGGGCAGATATGAACTCAGGTCTTCTGGAGTACAGGAAGAAGTCTGTGCTGCTTAGCCTCACCATGGCAGTTGACCAAAAATAAAAGGAAAGAAAAGAAAAGAAAATTACAAATAAATAGACTATGAAAAAAAGTATACTTTGTTTTTGGTGTAATTGTGAAATGGGATAGATGTTTTAGAGAACAATGTAGATCTATGTCCCTGAACTTACTTGACTCTACATATCCTTTAACCCAGTAGTGCCAGTACTGGGGCTATACCACACAAAAGATGAAAGAGTACACAAACAATATTTTTACACAATGTAATAGACAAAACACACAAAAATATTTATAGCAAACCTTTTTGCAATGGCAGAAAACCCTGGAAACTGAAGGGATGCCTGTGAACTGAGGAGTGGCTGACCAAATTAAAGCATATAATGTAATATAATAGAATATTTTAGTTTAGTTAGCTATAAGAAATTACAAAATCAATGGTTTTAGAGAAACCTAGGAAGACTTGTATGAACTGATAGAGAGTTGATGTTAACAGAATCAGAAAAAATGTTATATTATAACACTGAAAAAAAAAATGAAGCACTTGGATCAATGAAATGACAAACCATAATTCCAGCAAAAAAAAAGAAAGAAAGAAACTTGCTACCCACCTCCTATTAAAGAAGTGACCTAATATGCAGAATGTGACACACTTTTGGATGTGGTCAATATGAGAATTTCTTTTGATTGATCATGCACATTTGTTTTAATGAATTTCATTTGTTTTCCTGTAGGGAGGGAGAAAGTGGGGGGAAGTAAAGAAAATAAAGGCTTATTCATTGATAAAAATGAAATTTAATTTAAAAAATTAATGACTTGGTGGTTAGTATGCTAGACTTAGAATCAGGAAGAGTTGAGTTCCAATCAACAACTAGGTAGCCCACTGGATAGAACTCTGGGCTGTAACAGTTAAAAATTAGGGAAACTAAGGCAGGTAGAAATTGGTTTCTCTCTGCAAGGAGTATTATATTTTTAGAGGTTTATCGAAGATTAAGGATTAAAGAAAATACAGGATAAGAAAGCACGTATCTAGGTCCAGGGGCCTAGACAACCTCACCTACATTATGAAAAGAGACCTGTCTGCTCCAAAGCAGAAGTACAAAAAGAGTTTGAGTCTATTCACAACCAGGTTTAAATACCCCATCTTGCTCTCAGCCCAGGTGAGAATTCAGTGAGATTAGAGGGCATTCTGGGGAAGTGGAGCAAGGATTTCTGGGGATTGAAGTCCTGGATTCAAGTGTATTTTTACAGGGCTTGGTGTCAGGAAATCCCGAGTTCAAATCAGGCCTCAGATATTTCTGAGTTGTATTTTTCTGGGAAAATTACTTAACATCTCTCTGCATCAGTTTCCTCAGCTTCAAAATAGGGATAAAAATAGCACCATTTTGCTAGGATTGTCACAGAGATCCAACAAAATAATGTTTATACAATGATTAGCAGAGTCCCTGGTATACAATAAATGCTTAATAAATTCTTTTTTCGTTCCTCCCTATGCCTACAAGCGGTTTCCCTTTCACTGGAGTTCTTTAACCAGTGACTGACTGATTACTTCCAGGTGCATTTTAGTCAGGGATTTATTTTGAACAAGATATAGTTGCTTTCCCAAATGGAAATTTTGTGATTCTGCTGCCCCTTTTAGGCACAGCAAGAAGTTCTTACCTCTTGGCAAAAATATTCAGAATTAGTATCCATGGGTTTCCCTAGTTTGTTAGCTAGGCAACAGAAAGTCTTTGTCTATTTATTAGAACAAATCTGGCATCTTCCTGACTCCTTCTTGCCCTTGAACAAGGCACAGCTGGGTGTCCATCCAATTAGGCTTCTCCTTTTATTAAAGGAGCAGATTTTTCTAAAGGGGGCCATAAGTTGCACCTTCCCTGAGTTGTACTTTTACATGAGCATACAACCTAAATGTCACAGTAGAACATCTAGTACTGACACACAGTGAACTCCTGATTGCCATTATCCTTTTATCAGGCACCACCCACTTAACTGTCACAAGAAGTCACTTAAGTGCTGTCATAGATGGGGGCATAATCCCAACCAGAGGATCTATGTCATCTAAGATATGACAACCTGATCAAAATGCATGATGGATATGGCCCAACAACCATCCCATCACTTGTGAGCAATGAGGCGAAAATAGTTAAGGAAGCACTGTCAGAAATCGGCTCTGTAATCTCTGACAGCCGATTAACACCAAGAAGGCAGCAATCATCCAGGTGCTCCTAAGAGAAAATGAGCAATGAGGCATTGTCTTTTGTAATACATTTCTGTGGAACTCTTCCCCCTCCCTCACTCCCAGTTACTATCTGGCATTATTATGCACTAACACAGTCCCTAGGATGACATAGTGGATAGAGAGTCAGCCTTGGATCCCAAAAAACCTATCTTCAAGTCTTGCCTCATCACATACTAGCCAGATAACCATGGACAAATATATAACTTCTCAGTGCCCCAAACAACTAGAATTATAAACTACTGATGCTTTGCTGATCTGTATGAGTAGAAGGAAAGTTCCATACCTATAGTTATCAAGTCCTGACCCAAAATAAATACATACAAAAATGTTCTGTAACATGATTTTATATTCAAATCCTAGCCTTCAGTACCCCTCATGACTCCACATGAATATGGTCTTAAAACATTTCTTTCAGTATCTTAAAGCAATGATGGATGAATTAAATTAATATTACATAACTAGGTGGTACAGTGGCTAGAGCTATGGTCCTGGAGTCACAAAGACCTTAGTTCAAATTCAGTCTGAATTTCTTAGTAGCTATAATTTCTTATGTTGGTCAAGTCATTTAACCTCTGCCTGCCTCATTTTCCTGAACTGTAAAACAAGGGTAAAAACCAAACTACCTCCCATGGTTGTTTAGAAGATCAGAAGAGATAATTATTGCAAAGGACTTTGCATAGTGCTTGGTACAGACTAGACACTTAATAAGTGTATTCTTCCCCTATCCTTATTCTCTTTTTCACAAATTTTATCTGACAAGTTTAATGTCACACTAGTATACATGTACTATAGGTATTATGCACATTCAACTCATGAATAAAACTAAGTCTCAAAGGGCTAAAATGACTTGTTTATCACCACAGAGCTAGTCAGCGTCAGAAGTGGGATTTTACTTCCCAAGTACTTACCAAATCCCAATCTACTGCTTCCTTGATATTCTTCTTTGACACTATCCTCCAAGACAAAGAATCAATAAGGAAATGCTACTCAATTTCTTGGAAACACTATTCCCCCTAGGAATTTATAATATAGATAGAAATAAGTAACTTTAAAGTCTATTTCATAAAAGACCCTTTTCCTTCCTTTGTATGAAACTCTCTCTATTTTGGTTTCACAGAAACATATTTGGCCATTTTCAGTCTTTTCATGACCCCATTTGGGGTTTTCTTCACAAAAATACTGGAGTAGTTTGCCTTTTCCTTCTACAGCTCATTTTATAGATAGGGAAACAGAGGCAAATTGGGGTAAGTGACTTTCCCAGGATCACACAGCTAAAAAGTATCTGAGGCCAGATTTAAACTCAAGAAGATGAGTTTTCTTGCCTAGAGCCAACAGTCAACCCACTGGGCCTGGAACCATATACCATTCCAGATTTTCTCTCTAGGATATATAAGTCTTACTGGTCTTTTCCACTTTTACCCCCAAAGAAGTTTAGACCCTTCTATGTTCTCCTCTATACAGTGATGGTTATTGTCATAAGCAAGGACTTGTGAAGATAGGATTAACTTGCCCCTTGTCTATTTTTAGCTAATCAAGAACTTAAAGGACCCCTACTTACCCTTAAGTATGAGAGTTTATAAGTCACTTACTAAAAATAAGCTCACACTTCCAAGGTTACTGCCCTTCCTCACCCCTAACCACCCCACCCCCACCCCACCCCAGCAGTGCTAGGCAAATTGAAAGGCTGCAATTGGTTTTTGTGAAGAGGAGGAGAGACAGGAAGCAATGTGGAAAAAATGGTATAAAAAGAGATCAACATGATCTGGGAGAGCATTCCTTTCCTGGCATTTGCAGTGAGTGGCTGAGATTCCTTTTCTGGCATTTGGAGGACACTTTTTACCTGGATCCTATGTTGGCTTGCTGAGTGAGTGGCTGAAATTTCTGCCTTGGCTTTGGAGGAGGCTGCACTGGTGGACTTCTGGCTGAAGGCTCCAGGTAGAGATCGGATTTGGGGAAGCCCCTGCCAGGAGCTGAGCCAGACCTCAGCAGAGAAGGGCTGGTAGGTGTGTTAAGACTCTGTCTCTTTTCTATATTTCCACTTTCACTCTTTCAACCTCTTTGTAAATAAAAGCTGCTAAAGGTAATTTTGACTTAAGCTATAATATTTTAAAATTGGTGACCACAATATTACTTTATAACTCTCTTATTTAGTATAAAAACTAAATTTAAACTTTACAGACTAATCTATCCATAAATCAATTATTTATTGAATATTCACTATGAGCTAACACTATACTAGGGAATATATATACACTATACCTTATATATATTATACATATAACATAATATAAATATACTAAATATAATAGATATTATACTTGGAATTGTAAAGGAAATCAAGATACTTGAGATCTTACCTGATGCCATGGCTTTCACACTGTCTTCGTCAAAAATAAAATAAAGTAGCTGGTATTTGCTTCACATATACTCATATATATATATATATATATATATATATATACACACACACACTCACATATAGATGTTATATGCTCACATATATATATATATATATATATGTGAGAGATGTATATATTTCCTAGTACAATTTAAACTGAAAACATTTTTTTTTAATGTCTTTATATCCATTGCACTTAGTACAGTGCTTGGTACATATACTCATATCTATGTGGGAATAAAATTTATAAGCATGAAAAAAATTGCCAATAACATGAAATAATATAGAATAACTCATTCATTAAGCATATTATTCTCACAACAACACTGTGAAGTTGCAGAAATCATCCCCATTTTATAGATGAGAAAACTGGAGCTAAAAATAATTAAGGGCTTTGAGTACAATGCCTGGAGTTAGGAAAACCTGAGTTTGAGTCTGGCCTCTACTACTTATTAGCTGTGTGATGATAGGCAAGTCACTTTGTTCTGTATTTGCCTCAGTTTCCTCAACTGTAAAATAGAGATTAAAAAGCACCTATCTCAAATGGCAGCTAATAGATCAGTGGATAGATTGCCAGGTCTGCAGTTAAAAAAGACTTATCTTCCTGAGTTCAAATATGGTCTCAGAGACTAGCTATATGATCTTTGGTAAGTCATTTAACCCCATTTGCCTCAGATTCCTCACCTGTAATCTAAGCTGGAGGAAGAAAAGGCAAACCACTACAATATCTTTGCTAAGAAAACCCCAAATTAGGTCATAAAGTGACATGACTGGAACAACACAGCAAACAAATGCTCAAAGGGTCATTGTCAGGATTAAATGAAATAATAATGTAAGCATTTAGTATAGTGCCTGGCATATAGTAAATGCAATATCAACTCTTATTTCCTCCCCTTTACCTTTTCCCCATGGTCACACAACTAGATAAGTTGTAGAACCAGGGTTTCAACCCAATTGTACCTACTCCACATCCTGAGCTCATTATTCTGCTTCCAGATGGTAATGACAATATTCAGAGGAACGAAGAGGCCATTTTGTGATGCACCTTTTTAATGTCCATTAATTGAAGTCATCCCCTATATCTAGGATGCATTCTGTACTCTTGCATTCTCCTGGAAGAGTATAATCTTTGGGACATGGTCTGCTTTGTTTTTGTCTTTATCCCAAAGGTTTTGTATAACAGTAGGTTCTTAATAAATGCTTGTTAAATTGAAACTTTATGTCTCTTAGACTATGTACCCAATATGATGAATTGTACTCAGTAGATATTTTATGTCTTTGACAAATGAATGAATGAAATGCCAAGAGAATCATAGATAACTTGTTCTGTTTCCCTCTGTGCCTTTTCAATGTATTGGTTTCCTCAGTCTAGGTTTTTCCCTCTTTCCTCATCGCATCTGTCTTCAAGTATTTGAAGGACATGGAAGAGAGTTTAGAACTATTATATTTGGTCCCAGAGTACACAACCATAAGATGTGGGAGGAAGTTGCTCAGACGCAAATTTAGGTTTGGTATCAGGAAATACTTTAAAAAATAATTATAGCCAGGCAAAAATGGAATGGGTTACTTTGGGACCTGGTGGTTTTCTCCTCCTTGGAGGATTTATAGCAGGCAAGATAGTCACTTAACACACATGTTATAGTGGGGATTCTTTTTGCCTACAGGTTAGATTAGGTGATTACCTCAATCTCAAATACTGTGATTCTTTTGACATTCTTCCTTCTTTTCTATCATAGCCTTTCTAACTTATCTTTGGATTAATCTCAATATTTATCTCATCTATTTTTATTGGAATTAATAATCACATCTAAAGTAAATTAATGTCACTCACTTATTGGCATGAACTTATAGAATACTTTTAACAACTTAACAATTATTGAAGATGTGAGGGATTGTGGGAAATATAGGGGAATTGGAATCAGAAAAGCTAAGCTCAAATTCATCACATTTAAAATAAGCACTATGTTCTAGGAATATAAAAGGTAAAATTTGTATGAAATCACACTGAAAACTAAAGCACTGTATAAATGGAAGTTATAATCCTATCTACAGAACACCAATTATTGTCACAAAAGCTAAAAAGACTTTTGCAATAATTTAGAGTAAAAAGGGAGATAATATGCCTTTATATCATGCCTACTATGTGCCAGGCATTATGCTAAGTGCTTTACAGATATCTCATTTAATCTTCACAACAACTTTGAGGTAGGTGTTGTGATGATTTTCATTTTGTAGTGGAGGAAACAAAGTCAAATAGAGATGAAGCTACTTAGCCTCGGTCAAACAATTAATATCTGATGTTGAACTTGAACTGGTCTTCTTGACTCCAGGCCAAGCACTCTATGGTTCCATGGGCAAATCCTGCAATGTTTTGGGGCCCCAATGGTTTGAGCTTAACTTCTCATCTTATAGAGAAAAAACTGAAGGTTTGAAGAAGTGACTGGCCCAGAATCCCAAACTACCATAGCTGATATTTGATCCAAAATCCTTTGCCTTCAAATACAAGGTTAATTTCACTACATGACATTTTGCCCAATCTTCAGAGGCAGATAGGACTCCATATATGTAAAAGACAGATATAAATACTATTCCTCTTCCCTTAAGATTTCAGGGGAAAGAGTAGGAGATGTGCTTTTTGATATTAGCATAATGAAAATTGGTAGCACTGATTATCTCAGAGTAAAAGCCCCAAAAGTATCTTTTGATTCTGTTTCCATAGCATGGAACTGTTTAGTGTGAAATATAATAAGAATAAATTATGACAATAATAGTATATTTTAAGGATTACAAAAATGTATATATATTTGCTTTATACATATACTGTGTTTTACCCTCACAACAACCCTAAGGGACAGAAAGTATTACTATTCCGTTTTTACAGATAAGGAAATTTATAGTGAAATGACTTGCCAAGGTTCATCAGTTGGTAAGACTTATATGAGATAAGATTTGAATTCAGACCTTCCTGAATCTAGGTCTTGTCCTCTATCCATTTCACCATCTGGCTGTGTCTCATATGAACCATTTCCCACAGTTGTAGAAAAGTGAGATGTAGAACAAAAGTCAGTATTCCCTATAGAAAAAAGTCACATCTCAACAAGGTGAGAGCTCTCCATGGTCCTAATAATCAACTAAGAGTTTTCTTTCTTAAGAACACAGTACAGGCACTCCTTGAGACTAATTATAACTCAGGTGTGAGGCTTCACTAAAGGTTTGATACTCAAGTCTAAGCCATCTGAGACTCACTGGCTTCTCAATGAGAGGAGTCAGTCCTAAGTTTCTCTCTCTTTGCTTTTCTCAAGGACACAGCAGTATAACTTTCTTGGTATAGAAAAGCTGCCACTTTTCACTCTAAAGGCTCCTACATTCTTTTAGTAGATGAAGTGATCCCAAGACACTCCATATAGTACTTTGGGATTCTCACAAATGAAAGGTGCTATATAAATGTCAGATATTATTATACACCACTTAAGAGAAACGTTTCCACTTATTGGTATGGACTTACTTTTGAACACTTTAAAGATGATAGCTATTGCTAGTAATAGTGGTCAGAATAGAAGGCAAAAGGCCCTTTTGGTGCTGTTGGTTTTATATTTTGCTTTTCTGTGGTCTGTAATACAGGGCAACATGCTGATGTAGGGAGGGTATCTGATGACAGCAGCTCTAAGGGGAAAATTATGACTTTTCACATTCCAAAGTCAAGATGAAACAGGAGGTAATAATTTATGTATCTTATGCAAGATAAGTATAGGGGAATTAAGAGAAAGAAAATAAACTGTAATGGAAAGCAAATATGTCTCTGGATCCATATAAGAATCAGAAGAGTATTTTAGTGCAAAGTGACAGAACTTTAAACTCAAAGGACCTGAGTACTGATTCTGTTGCTTATTACACTCCAATTTACTCTTCATTCACTAATTTACAAACTGATCTTCCTAAAATATTGGTGGGTCCTTGTTATTCCCCTTCTCCATTCAATAAACTCCAGTGGCTCCCTATTGCCCCCAGGATCAAATATAAAATCCTCTTTTGGGCTTCCCAAGTCTTTCATAGCCTAGCTTCTTCCTGTCTTTTCAAGCTTCTTATACCTTATTCTCTTCCATGTAGTCTGTAAATCAATGACATTTGTCTCCTTGCCATTTCTCATAAATGGCACATCTCTCCCCTCTGGGCATTTTCACTGCCTGGACCCCATGCCTAGAGCCCTTTCCCTCCTCATCTCACCCTCCTTACTTCTCTGGTTCTATCAAATCTCAGCCAAAGACCTTTCTTCCACCAGAAGCATTTCTCAATCCTCCTTAAATCTTAGTGCTTTCTCTCTAGAACTTGTCTCCAGGCTATCTTGTATACATTTTGTTTGTTTATAGTTGTTTACATGCTATCCCTGTCATTACTATTAGCTCCTTACAAACAGGAACTCATTTTCATTTGTTTGCCCCTCTCTCTATCCACATTATCAGGAACATTTTAGGTACTAAATACATAGTTGACTGACTGATTTTGGACCTCTCCTCATTTGTATAAAGGGCATACTATATTGAGCTAGAAAATTTTTATAAGATATAAACAGATGATGGTGTATAATTTAAAAAGTAGTATCTAATGAGAAATAATATTCCTTTTTCTAGGGTGAGGTACAGACACTTGGAAAGTATATAATTAATGGGGCAGAAAATGGTATATAATATAATATTTTTACTCAGTTCACGCCTTTTGTGGGTGGCTCCTCTAGGACTTAATTTTCTTTTCTGTAAAATGAGAATCTAGAATAAATAACTTTGTAGGTCTCTTCTATATTGAACATTCAAAGATCAAGCTATAGTTAGAAATTTCATGAAGCATGATTTTTCTAAAAGAGCACTAGATTTAATATCAAAAGACCTGGATTCCGGCCCTGACTTCATTAAGTACTTTCTGGGTAAATTGTTTCATCTATCTACATTCAATGTCCTCATTTGTAAAACAAGGGGCTAATTCCTGTGTTCTAACTATTAGTTAACTTAGGAATCATATTGGAAAAGGCCAAATCTCCTCAATGAAAGTACAAGAGTAAATTGAACAAATTATAAGTCAGTGAGAATAACTTTAATTCCTAACTGTTGTGGAATGTTATTAAATTTATTCAAATTAAATTTATTATAAGGATGTTTTGTGAGATTGATAAAAGGAAATGGTAACCATCATAAACCATCATGGCTTCAACAAGAGCAGGTCTTATTGGAATAGCCTCATTTCACTTTTTTTTGAAAGGATTAATAGAATGATAGATCAGGGAAATGTTATTGATATAGATTTTTTTAGTTATTAGCAATGTATCTGCCTTGATACTTTTGAGAATAAAACGGAAAAATGTGAGCTAAATAATTGAATGGATAGGTGGATTTGGAAATGGTTAAATGACTGGCTTGATTTTAACATGGAGGTACCTAATGGAGTGGCCAAAAATCTATCTTTAGCCCTCTGTAATTTAATATTTTTCTTTGATGACGTGAAGTGATATGATTATAAGATTTCTTGATTTTATAAAATGGATAGAATGGCTTTTATGCTATATGGTAAAGTTAGGATCTAAAAAGATCTTGGCCGCACTTGTTAGTGAAAGCTCTTTGAGAGGGATGAGGGGAAGAATTGGAGAGAACAGTAGATGTATAAGTGGAAGATATCAACAATATATATTTTAAAATTCTTGATAAGCTAAAATGATAAGCCAAATCTAACAGAAAAAAATGGAAAAGATTTAGAGTTTTATTCTGAGGCTAAAATAATCAACATTAAAACAGTGAAGATGTGACATTAAAAATGATCTGGAGTTTACTGTGCTATGAAATCCATATGACACCATAGGGTGATATAGCAACCAAAAAATCCAGTGATTTGAGGTAACATTCACTGACACAGAGGTAGCATCTCAAACACAGCAGACTAATAATCCTGCTGTACCCTGTGTTAGTCAGACTATAACTAGAATACTATGTTCAATTCTGCATTTTAAAGAAGCAAATTAACAATATAGACAAAGTCAAGTAGCTGAAGAGATGTTGGACCCTGCCTTGTGAGGACAGACTGAAAGAAAGAGGAATATTTATCTTGAGGAAGAAAAGATTTAAGCAAGATATGATATCTGTCTTCAAGTTTTTGAAGGGCTGTCATGTAAAGGAGAGATTAGGATTGTTCTAGGTCTGAAGAAGGAAAAATTAGGGATAATGCACAGAAGAGAGGCAGATTTAGGCTTCTTGTGAGGAAAAATATTTTAACAGAAGCTCTGTATAAGCAGGATAGTTTTCCCCCTAGAAAATGGGCCAGCCCCACTGTAAGTCTTTAAACAAAAGTTGGATGACCACTTGTCAAAAATGTTGTGGAGGGCAGTCTTGGTCAGGTTGAACTAGATAGCCAAAGAGATCTCCTCAAACTAAGATTCTGAGGTCAGAGGACCTAGCTTTCCCACTCTGCTTTGTATTTGCTTCTTGTGTTTCTTCAGGTATGACATTTAACATCTCTGCTTCTCTGTTTCCTCATCAGTAAAATGAGAGATTGAGATTAGATGATATCTAAGGTACACTTGGATGCTTGGACTTTTGAATTCAAATGCAAATTAGTTTGCCAATTATAACTTCACTTTACAAATATCATATCAAGGCTTAGGAACTTTGTCTCTTTCAGAAGCAAAGGAGCTAACAAGATATATTTATCTATGCAGAGTGGATAGCACTACATTTGGCTCATGAATTTCTCAAGCAACAACAGAATCTCAATAAAAATGGAAGCTTTGTCCCTTTTCTTTCTATGTTCTTGACGAAAGAATGTCTGAAGATTGTCAGACTGTCATATGTGCTTTTTGAAGTGTGATTGCATCACAAAACTCACTGGTGGTCAACTTTGAGGTTTGGTGAAGGCAGGTATTTTACATCAAATGTATACAAATCCACTTCTACAACAAATAGTGCTCAAGCGTGGACTTTAAAAAGAAATCTGAGGGGGATTGAGAAATATTCTTCCCTTTTTTGGAAAAGTGAGGTACTACTAACACGAACTATTGAAGGTTGAGATTTATTTGCTTTCACTGAACTACATTTAATGCTATTTTCCCCCCTTTCTTTTCTTTTTTTTCTTTACTTCAAAGTTTGGCTCCCTGGGAAGGGGAAATGAAAGAGATGTATTTGGAAAATAAAATAATGCAAGTCCAAAAGTTATCAATCTTTTTTTTAAAGTTCAATAAGCTAGACTAAACATCTACTTCCATAGGATGAAGACAAAATTCATAGGAAGTTTTTCAAATTTTCACTCTGAATCAGTTGATATAATCTTTCTATGTTTCTCTGATTTTCTTGCATTCATCATTTTGTATTGTACATAAATATTATTTTATGTTCATATATATAAATTTGTTTATACCTCTCTCCTAGTTGATGGGAATTTTTCCCTCTTAATATAAAAAGAGTGCTATAGACCCATCAACTTCTGTTTGAAAAGTTTTTGAAAGCCTTTCAGGCTTACATCCTCACAAAAATCATGAAGAACCAGTAGGAAGAGAGGATCATAGATATTAAATTGGAAGAGACCTTAGAGATAATTTGGTTCACTTTCCTCAATACATGAGGAAATTCAAGCCTAGAGAGATTAGGCCATTCTCACAAAGTCACAGAAGTATTAAGTGGTAGAGTTGGCATTTCAGTACAGGTTATATGATTCCAAGTCTGTGCTCTTTCTATTATACCATATTGCCTTCTAATTCCAGATGCAAAGCTCTCTTACATTGAATGCTTTAACTCTTATCACTTCACATTTACTTTAGTCTTTTATTCATATTTTTTTGGCATAGGCATATGATTTAATCAAGAAGGGTAAGAAATTCTTGTGTACAAATACATTCCAGCAGGGCAAATCAGCAATTCCTCTATAATTTATAGATTTAATAGATTGCCTGCTTATCAGGCAACTAGGTGGTGAAATGGTTTGAGCTATGGGCTTAGAGTTAGGGTGACTTTGTTCAAATCTAGTCTTGGAAATTTAGTAGTTATATGATCTTGAGCAAGTCTCTTAACTTCTGTTTGCCTCAGTGACCTCATCTCTAAGAAATAAAAATAGCACCTACCTCCCAGGGTTATTCTAAGAATAAAATGAAATATTTGTAAAGTGTTTAGCATAATGATTAGTACATAGTAAGTTCTATGTGAATGCTAGTTATTATCATCATCATTTTTATTTCATAGGACATGAGCCAGCATGTGTCAGCAGGGGAGGCCTTGAACCCTGATCTTCCTGACTCTAAGGCTGGCCTTCAATTAATGATGATGATGATGATGATAGTAACAGATAACCTTTATCTAGAACTTTAATATGTGCAATGTGTTTTAGATACATAACTTCATTTGATCCTTACAATAAAGACTGTCAGGTAGGTACTGTTATTATTCCCATTTCACAAATGAACAAAGCTGAAAGATATCAAATGCCTTGTGTGGAGTCACAAAGCTACTAAGTATCAGAGGAAAGAAATAGAATTTTTAGCTCAAGGGTTATATAAAATAGGTGGCAGGCCAGATTTGGCCTTTGTGCTCTACTATATTGATGTCATCTAACTACCTTTATATTGACTCTCTCCATATTCCTAATGAGGGGAAATACCACCGTGGGTTGAATATAAGGTGTCTCCTAAGTTATAAGGAATGAATGAATGAATAAATAAATAATAAAGTATTTATTAAGCACTTACTCTGTGCCAGGCACTATGATAAGCACTGGAGATACAGATCCAAATAAGACAGTCTCATGTCTCAAGGAAAATAAAAACAAGACAATACATAAATGAGGGGAAGGGAAGGAAGGAGAGGGCAGCCAGGGGCATAAGTACAGTGGCATGGTGTTAAAATGGCTAGGAATTAATGAAAAAAAATTATTAAGCATATTCCCTACATGCTAAGTGCTATGGGTAGAGATAGAAAAAAAAATAGTTTCTAATATCAAGAAGTTCAAACTCTAATTAGAGGAGACCACACATAAAAGAAAGCTCAGATGCAAAGAAGATTCAAATAAGTAGAAGTTCTAAGGGTTCAGCTACAAGGAAGATGTCAAAATCCGGGCATCTATGGGTTGACAATATGTCATATAACAATTGCCAGGCCTGTAGGACCTAGGGTCAAGTTAGATGGTAAGTTTTGGATTATTTTAGGAGGGTGTTACAATGAAAAGAGTGGTTGCCTTAAACTGTGACCGTGGAAATATGGTTTCAAATCAAAAATATAGTGGTTGCCATGGGAAAATTCCCCAAAATTAAATATACCCAAGCCAGCTGGGTTTTATGGAGATTTTAATTAATACAAATAAAGGAATTAATGAAAGGGAGAGAGAAAGAGGAAATAATGAGAAAAGGGCTAGGCCAGCCTAGGTCAGTCTAGGCCAGCCTAGGCTTAAGCCTTAAGAGAGAGATCAGTCAGTCTTTAATCCATTCATCACAAGATTTGTCCCAAGCAAGATTCTAGTGTTCAGAGAGACCCTCCAGTTTAGCTCAGGAAGCTGAACTAAGTTCAGCCACAGAGAGAGAACCCAGCCTCCAATTCAGCTGTGGCAAGCTGCACCCCCTCCAGAGGCCTTTTTGACCTCCTTTTAAAGAGAATTTTCTCCTATGTCACCTCCCTTAAGTTCTCTTATCTACCAATCACAGTAGACATTTTCACAGGACTGACCATTCTTAATTCACATCTTCTTTAGTTCTCAACTTCTCTGGGTAGACTAAAACTTCTGAGTAAGTTCACACCTCTTTGACCCTTACAAGTTGGTATGTTGCCTGACCTTTTAGTGATTAATTTGACCTTTATAGGTACTTAGCACCTTTCTCTATTAGATATAAAAATAGACTTAGCTTAAGGGCTTTTGCCTCACTATAAGTATGAGTTAAGTACTTTTCATTGTTCAGTAAGGAATTCACAACTTTATCTTCCCCTAAAGTATGCTTAAGTATGGGTGGAGTAATGTTAGAGTTCTCACATACATTCCTGATCAAGTACCTTCATTGTTTAAAATGGGGAATGGGCTTAACCAAATGTTCTAAGGTAGAGTCTGAGAATTTTTAACATTCACGAGTGTGAGAAATTTTAAGATTCACAAGGGTAATACAGATGGTAATACATGCTAGTCCTCCATCTCACTGGAAGGAATTGACTTGGTGACTTTTATCTCATCCCATCTCAGGCAATGTTTAGGTGTATGACCCCTTGGTAGAAGACAGTACCTTCTGTGGTTGTGATATCTTCTAACAACCTGGTGGTCCAGATGAGTTCTGGGAAAGTCTGGGGTTGGGGGATGGAAGAAAGAA
Organism: Monodelphis domestica; assembly: GCF_027887165.1. NCBI lineage: Eukaryota > Metazoa > Chordata > Mammalia > Didelphimorphia > Didelphidae > Monodelphis > Monodelphis domestica. The sequence continues at coordinate 189,534,795 of NC_077227.1, forward strand.
AGGATAGCAAGAAGACCTCATTCTGCCATCTCACATGGGTTCTGGGACGTGTCCTTGTGGCCTTTTTCATGCCAAGATAAAGTGAAAGGTTACCTGTCCAAATCTAGGTTCATAGAGCAAAGTCCATTCCAATAAGAAAGGAACAAAGTAGATAGTTCATGTGTTTAGGTAATAATAGCTAGAAAATGAATTTTAGGGAAAGTGAGATCAATTGAGAGTAATCTATAAATTTGAAATATATAAATAAAATATATCCCAAAAAAACCTTAAAAATAAAACTTGCTACTTTTCTGTACCACAAATGAACAGACAGGCAGAGAAAGAGAGATAGACAAACAGGCAGACAGACAGAGATCTTTATTAGTTATAGACAGCATTTAGGTTAGTATGGACAATATTTCAATTCATATGGATGTTTTAAAGTTGAAATTTGGTTTTTTAATTAACATAAATCTAGTTTCTCTTCTTCTCCCCATCATTTGGGGGCTGGAGAGAAGATAGTAAAATTCTTGTACCAGATATCTGGTCAAATAAAATAAATTTCCTCATTGCCTGTGTCCAAAAATATGTTCTATTTTGAGTTGATCATTATAGTTTTCCTCTTTTCTTTGGGGTCTCTGATAATTTTGTGAAAAGCCAATGGCTTTAACTTAAAGTTGTTTATGACTAAATGGTAGTAACCTCACTGTCCTTTTGCTAAGTAACCAAATCATTAAAAAGCTAAGTATCTTCTCACTTTGGAAGATTAGCTTTCACATTTATACTACTAAACACATAAAAGAACTATGAGCTTTTACCTGTCTTTTTTTTTCTTCCTCTAGGTAAACATAATAAGCATTCTACTAAAAGTCTGAGCATTTGATAGGATGAATATCCTTAATTTTATCAGTTAAGATGGTAATGGCATGCTTTCAAAGAGTACAGAATTTTACATTATAGTGTAAGGTAATTTTTTTTTAAGCTGCTTAAGTCACTTGGCTCTGCCAGAAAGTATGCATACAAGACAGCAAAGCCTCTCCAAGCCTTCATCAGCTGTTAAAAGAGGACATTGGACAAGGACAGTTTTTCCCAAAAGGTGTTCACTTGGTGTTCTATTTGATGAACAAAGGGTCTCTGAGAAAACCAATTCCAATATCATTCACTCCTCTAAAATATTAAGTGTAAATTTAGTTAGAAAAAACTGTTTAAAGCTATATAAATTGTAGAGATGGTGCTAGCTGCCTTGACAGAGGGAGTGTCCTCATTTAGGAGTTCAGTATACAAAGAAATCATGGGCCATTTCTTTATGTCTCTACCTTTGTATCAAGTCAATAATATTTAGCAACTTTTCTCTATTTGAAAATATGTTATTTGCTTCTGTCCCTCCCCCCACAATTCATTTTATCCTTGCCTATTCTAGCAGATGTCATTGGTTCCACAAAAGTATTTCAAGTCCCAAAGTATTCTGAGGTCAAATTATTTTGAGAAATATTAGTTTCAGTGACCTCTATGGTTCCTTCCATATCTAAACTTTTAGGACTCTCTGCTCATGTGAAAAGCACTGGCATGCTTTGAAGCATCAAATGGAAAATTCTGACTAGCTCTTCCAATTCCAAAAGCTTCTATGGCATTTCCAAAATTCCTTAAAGTAGGAAGTAATGGAATGCTAAAGGATAGTATCTGAAAGAAATTATAGGTTGTTTTTGCAGTTAAAATACTTTTAATTGCCCATGTTTAAAGATGACAGGGAATTGGTCCTAGACTATCCTGGCAAAAATATATATCTATATCTATATAGATATGGATATAGAGAGAGACAAATGTCTATCCTATCCTCTGAAAATAGAGACCTGAAAGATAATGCTAAATTTGCTGTCTTGTAGAAGATTGGTAGAAAATGGTATTCACTTGATAACTTTTGGTGGTCTCCTAGTATCCTACTTTTACAGCCTTATTTCACCATTCTCCTTCATATATTTAGGTTTTAGTCATACTGTCCCACAATCTTCCTTTTCACTTTGTTGATTCTGTGCTTAGAACTTGCTTTCTTCTTTGCCACAGTGCTACATCTGAATCTCTTCCTTATTGTTATCACTAAATTAGCTGCCTTGTATCAACTTACTTGGGCCTGGGTCAATCACCCATATGAAATGTGTAAATTAAGGTGTGTATTCCATAGAGTGTGGGACTGGCAATCAGGAGGACTTGAGTCCAAATGCAGTTTCAGACACTTCCTACCTCTATGAGCCTAGGTAAATCACCTATTTGCCTCAATTTCCTCATCCATAAAATGGGGATGATAATAGCACCTACTTCCAAAGGTGTTGTGAGGATCAAATGAGGTAATATTTGCAAAGCACTATACAAACCTCAGAACACAATATAAATGCTAGCTATTCATATTCTAAATTCCTTGAGGGCAAAGAGTCATTTTTTTCAACTTTGTATCCTCAGTGACCAACAGATGAAAGTCACTTAATAAATATTTATTGACTTCAATTGACCTTGGGCAAATAAGTTGCCTCATCTAAAAGATAAAGGGTTAGTTTAGAGCTCCAAATTTTAAGCTCTTTGAAGACTTCAAAATAAAACATTTAAGTTGCCTATTACTCTACTAATAGGACTGTATTGCACATAGGAAATCCTTAGTGAATGTTGGCTTAATAACAATGGAATAATTTCTAAGGATACTATTTGTTCTAGATAAAGTAAAAGATAATACTAATTTATCAATTCAGAGATAGGTGATGAGCAAGTGATTTGGCCACAGTGAAACTATCTGCAGATTTAGAACCACATTTCTGAACCACTGCTTTCAAACAAAACAAAAGATGTCGTCATGATTTCTATTTGAGATATCACATTCAGTGTCTTAAACAGTCTCATCAGTAGTATGTTGGCATCAAATCTAACATCAAGTGACAAGACAGTATCACTGACAAAGGACAGGGAGTCAGTCAGGTCCAGAACGTAGAAATCACATCCGCTAGTCTCGACATATATAGAAGTTATAAACATGAATAAGAAAAGACTTCTGAGAACTCTTATTATAGCTAAATTCAATAAGAAAAGATTCAGTTTAAGGAAGATTATGAAATAGGAAATAACTTTACAATCTTTGTAATAATGAATGTTGTTGACTCTATGGTGGCATGTTACCGAGCCTGTGGTCCAGTCCTAATGTGGTCAACTAACCAGTTTTGAAAATGAAAACTAAAGAGGCAGGGGGAGCATCTCTTATATAATGTAGTGTCGGTGTGGGTGTGATGAGTGTCTGTGTGCATTTGCATGTGTGTATGGAGATATATATATATATATATATATTCACATATATATATATATATAAATACATCTACTCATGCAGAGACAATAGAGACAAACTGCTAACAGTGAATAGAAGGTCCAGTCTTCTATCAGTAAGCCAAAAGGACATGGATTTAAGTTTTACTCCTGATATATGCTCCTATGTGACCCTAGGCAATTTACTTAACTTCTCAGTGTTATAAGCAACTCTCTAAGCCTAAAAATTGTTGAAAAATTGCCATTCTGAGGGGGCAGCTGGGTAGCTCAGTGGATTGAGAGTCAGGCCTAGAGATGGGAGGTCCTAGGTTCAAATCTGGCCTCAGACACTTCCCAGCTGTGTGACCCTGGGCAAGTCACTTAACCCCCATTGCCTAGCCCATACTACTCTTTTGCCTTGGAGCCAATACACACTATTGACTCCAAGATGGAAGGTAAGGGTTTAAAAAAAAAAAGAAAAGAAAAATTGCCATTCTGCATAGATAGAAGAAGTTGTTGGCTGGAGGCTCCTAACATTGACAAAAGGACAGGACTTGTCCTTTTTCTCCATTCATATCCACCCCTCCTCAGGAATAACAGAGCTTTATTGAGATTCTCAAAAACAAAAAGATGGCAAGGAAATGTGGAAAAAAGAGTCTATAATTCCCAATAAGTATGCATCTATTGATATATTACATATTCTACAAATTCAGACTCCAAATAACATTTATTATTTATTATGCACCTAGAAAGACTTATATGAAGTAATGCAAAGTGAAGTGAGCAGAACCAGGAAAACACTGTGCCCAGTAACAGCAAGAATGTATGATGATCAGTTCTGAGTGACTTAACTGTTATCAGCTATGCAAGGATCCAGATAACACCAAAGGACTCATGATGAAAAAGGCTGTCCACTGCCACTGAAGAAACTGATGGCACCTGAATACAGATTGAAACATCATTCCTCACTTTATTTCCTCCCTGAATTTTTCTGTAGTGTAAACAAAATTTATCTTTTTTCACAACATGACAACATGGAATTATGTATTTTATGATAACACATGCACAACTAAAATCAAATAGCTACTATCTTGAGGAAGGGAAAGAGAAGAGGGAGAGATCATGGTTTGCAAAAATATCAGCAATTAATTATTAAAAAATAAAATTGTGTCACCATGTAATCTTTTAAAAAATCAAATTCACTGTTTTCTTAAAAAAATATATACTTTGTTCAGAAAACTGCCTAAAGATATACCTTTATACAGTTTTAATGTGATTTGAGAGGAAAGAAGGGCCAAAATTAGACATTTCTTTTTAGGAACAATATCCATTTCCTAAATTGAAGGATATATTTAAAATGAAAATGAAAATGAAAACTAAATCTCTTCCCCCAGAGTATAAGATTCTTGAGGGGAGGGATCGTTTCACTTTTGTCTTAATATGCATAGAAACTAGAACAATGTCTGGTACACAGTAAGCACAGTAAGCACAGTAAAATTGTGGGCTGATTGACTACTGTCTACATAATGGGGCTTAGACTAATTTTTTTCCCTTACCAGTGTCATCTAAACATATGCTCACTAGTATCATCTAATACTTACTTTTTTCTTTTTTTTAAACTCTTACCATATTGTGTAATTTTTCTAAACACAGGTAAGCAAATGATAAACAACGTCTCCAAGCCATGAAGAAAGATAGATTTATTATGGGGAAGGTGGGGGAATGAGGAGAAGCAATCCCTCAAAAAAGCCCAGACAGAAGGACTCAGAGCACTATGAGAGAACTTCTTTTATACTCTAAAGAATTAGGTAACTTTTATACCAGTACAAAAAGAATACAAAATAATTATAACCTTTTAAGAACAGATTCATTGGTTAGGTCAGCTAGGAAGCACTCCTTATTTGGTAAAAGAAATCTTTTGAGCATAACTTAAGGATCAATTGATACCAAGGGGAGGAGCAGGATGCATGGCCTGAGTGGGTGGTGATGAGTGGCACCAGGTTCTGAACTAAAGATCAAGCATCCTGACTTATAATGGATCACAAGTTAGGGTGCCTGATATAGCAACTTTGAAGAGTGGGGCTGACACTAAGGCCTATGCAAAAGCAGTTTTTTACTTAATTAAAAAGCTTAATACTAATACTAGAATATTCACAAAACCCTGCTAAAATCATAACTGACAGCTAACTATCTTAGAATTATAATTATGATTAACTCAAGACTATTGATAACATTCAAATCTAATCTTCATATGAGAGGGTAGGGGGATTTTTCTCCCACAACCTTCTATCCTGGCATCAATTCTAAGACTCAGGAGTGGGAGGGCTAAGCAATTAGGGTTAAATAATTTGCCCAGGGTCACACAGCTAGGAAGTATCTGAGGCTAGATTTGAAAACTGACAGAGAGTTGCACAGGTGGGAAGATCATGAAAGATCCAGTACTCTAAGACAATAAGCAAAAGGTGATACCCAAGGAGTATCTATACCTATAGACACCTATAGAACTCCTTTCCTACCATACCTAGCCCAGAAGTTAGAGAATCTTAATGTTGGCGGTGAGGTAGCTAGATGGGGCAGAGGAGAGTAATGGCCTGGAGTCATGAGGACTCATCTTGAGTTCAAATTTGACCTCAGATTTACGAGCAAGTCACTTAATCCTGTTTGCCTCAATTTCTTTATCTATAAAATGAGCCTGAAAGGGAAATGGCAAGCCATTCCAATATCTTTTCCAAGAAAACTCCACAAAGGGTCACACAGAGTCAGACACAACTGAAATGAATGAAAAACAAAATAGTTTGAAGGAAATCAGAACTTTTCTATTCCAAACCATGACATTCACCTAAGACAAAACCAGTCTTTTATTGATAAACTCCTCCAAGGAGGAGGACCTTATAGATTTCTTTAAGGTTAGCAGTTTTATATAGGGATAGCTCTGTTAGGAAGATTTTCCTTCTATCAAATCAAAATTTGCCTTTTGGTATCTTCTACCTCTTAGTTCTACCCTCTGGGCTAATAATATCTCTTTTCCATAATAACTACTCACAGATTTGAAGACAGTTATCATTCGCCTTCCTCCCATTCCTCAACAAGATCTCTCTTTTCTAGGCTAACCAATATCTGCTCCTACAACTAATCTTCCTATGTCATGATTAGAAATTCCCCTCAACATCCTCACTGTTCTTCTTCTCTGGACGTGATCCAGAATACCAATGTTCCACCAAGCAGGGATGTCATACTCGGAATGTGGTCTGACCAGGCCAGAGTTCAGAAGGACTCTATTACTCTCCTCATCTAAACTCATTAGCTCTTTTAGCTGCTACATGACACTCCTGACTTGCACTGACTCAGCATGAGGCACTACATATTCAGTACTAAGTACCCTGAAGTCAAGTAGCTAATCTCATTAAAAGGCTAGCTAGGAAAGAGGGTGGGAAGCAGAAGGGGGAGGGGAGGAAGAACTTAGGTTTAAAAAAGACTAGAGCAAACTGCACAGTTTGAACCAGAATAAAAATGAAGATACTTAAGGGTGGGGGAGGGCAGCAGGTAGTAAGGAGATTGAAAAGCAGGTTGTATGCTGTAATAATGAATCCAATTGTTTTGGACCCATTAACAGGGAGTGTTGATTTCAAGAGTATCATGAAGTCAATAAAAGAAAAAACAAACTGCTGATATATCCATTTGGATGAGGGATAACCCACATTTTGGTAGCCTTTAAGGGTTGCGAAGTGCATTCCTCAGAATAATTTGTCAAACAGGTAATAAAAGTATTATCCCCATTTTATAGGGTAAAAACTGAGGTTTCAATGTTGTGGCTTATCTATGATTTCATTGTAAAGTCAAAGGTGGGATCTGGACTTAAGTAACCAGATATCTGATAGAGCTCTCTGATCACTATGCCACACAGAATCCAGGGTTCAAGCTTCATTTTCAAGATGGGGCTTATAAAAACCAAATAGGAAATTCTCAAAAGGTGAAAATTCACAGGGCTGTTTTATTGTCATTGTCTTTTATAGCTTTACTTCACTAAACTTGAATCATTTTTTTTGTTTTCTCTATTTGCTCATTTTAGCAAGACATAGTTTTATATTCCAAATCCTATTTTATACTGTCAACATGGAAATCGAGAGATCCCCAGTTTATTTAGTTTGAGTGTAGAGACCCCAGGTTTTGACCATGTCACAGGAGAGGTTTCCCCCTGAGGGAAGGTCCCTCTTCACCAGACAATGGACTTCCTGGTAGTTTGGGTGGGAACAGCAAATCCCATCCAATATTAAACATCCCTTTAGTCCCAATGGTTTCTCCCCCTAGGCTAAGGTCCATAACCAAGGTGGCCCAGCCCTGGGTTTAGTCTTTCCCTTTTGTGTCCATTGTAGGGCATCAGCCCCTCACTATTATTCCTGTCTGGAACTCCTCAATTTTCCTTTCTTACCATTGTAAAGTCAGTCAACTGTCCCCCTCCAAGCCCTCAGGTCATCTAGAGTGGTATATAGGTTTCCCAAGTTCTTTTGTTCCTTGGAGTCCATCCTGAGTTGGTGGCACTCCCAGGGGACAGTGACCAGGGCGTCCAGACTCTGTGCAGTATCAGGAAGAAGCTCTGTTGTCATATTAGTAGTGCTAACCCCTTTTCCCTTGATTAAAGAGTGATTTTGACTATTTAATAGTTCTGTGTTTTTTCTAGTTGACAATACTAATAGCTTACTTTTGTGTGTGTGTGTGTAGGATTAGGAAGTCTGGACCTAAGGATGGTTTCATTGGTGTGGGAAATTCCCAGTGTGAAAACTCCTTCCACCAATACAGATTTGCAATTTGGGGCAGTTAGGCAGAGAGCCATGGATATATAGACTCTGGAGTCAGGAAGACCTGAGTACAAAGACTTATTTACTAGCTTTTGGGAAAGTCTTTGAACCCTTTTGCCATAGTTTTCTCATCTGTAAAATGGGGATGATGATAATAGCACCCACCTCCCAGAGTTGTTGTGAGGATCAAATGAGATGTTGGTAAAGTGCTTACAGTGCTTGGCATATAGTTGATACTATATAAATGTTAGGTATCATTACTGTCATCATCTTGGATAATTGACTGAATGCACAACATTTTTCAGATATATGACAGTATAGAGCAGGTACTAATCCTTTTCATTTTTTCTCTATTGTAATTTCATCATGTCAATTAGTTTTGATTTGCCTCATTCTTCTAGTTCAGCTTGGCTAAAGAGTGACTTTTTTCCAACAGGCCAGATTTGGGGTTTTACCAATTCTTCAGTCTTTTGTTTGATTTCCTAATGTATCTGTTTCACTTCACCATTTAAAAATTTCCTCTTTGGTTCTATTTTGGGTTTGCGTCTTGGTTTTTCTCATTTTTAATAAAGTGAAGAAGAGCTGATGGACAATCCATGTTACTCAATATGACAAGTGGGTTATGATCTGCAACATGGGAGGATTTATATTGATGAGCTCACAGGTACATCACAGTTTATTAATATATCATTTTTGAATTGCTCCTATTTTATGTTGAGAAAATGGAGGTAAGAATTTAAATGTCTTGTCTAGAATCACACAGTAAACTTCTGAGGCCATATTTAAAAATAAAAACAAAAAGTCTTACCTTCCATCTTAGAATCGACACTGAATATTAGTTCCAAGACAATTTTAAGAGCTAGGTAATTGGAAATAAATGACTTACCCAGGGTCACACAGCTAGGAAGTATCTGAGGCCACATTTGAACTAGGGATCTTTCATCTCCAGGTCTGCCTTTCTAACTATTCAACCACCAACTGCCCTGGGCAGATTTGAACTAGATTCTCTAGAGTAACACTTTATAAAATAAAGGCAAGGTTCCTGCCCTTGAAAAGCTCTCAATTAAGAAAATTCAAGGGTTTGGGTTGGTTTGTCTTATCTGTTTTGCTTTTTTAAGATTTCCTCTAATTTCCTCAGAGCCCTTAGTGCCTGGGCCAGATACTTTGTTGAATGCTACAAGAAGTGAGGACAAGCCACTCAATAACTCAGGAATACAGCTGGGAATACACCCACCACCTTAAGTCCTGTTTAACTATTCTATCCTCTCTCACACATGGCATAGGGCTGTCTCCTTTACTGATAGCACACAGACTTACTTGAAGAAAGCCACTATGAGATAGAACAAAAAAGGGCACATATCTTAAAAAATTGTTTTAGCAAGACATTAGGGAAAACCTTGCCATATATAGTGGCCTGGGTTCATTCATGTTCATACAGAACAAAGAAAGGAGGTTTTCTTTATCTTGGGTAAGGGGGTGGGGAAGTATCTCTATTTTTTTTATTGCCTTTTCTTTCCTGAGAAAGAATTTTGTCTTCAGTGTTCTAAAGGGGTAAAAAAAAGATACCAGGGATTAAATGAGCATAAACCCTAATACAATCAATATTTGCAAGGACAGACTATGACATCTGTATTAAGAGAAATGATGAATGCTTCCATATTATGGGAAGTGTTTTAAGTACAACTATTACAACTTAAAATAATACTTTAGAGGTATGTAGGAACACAAAGAAATTTGTCTTCAGACTTCCACCTTTTCTCTCACAAAGATTTTCAGTAACCATATGTTTGGGTCTGAAGCAAAGGGAAAAAAAAGGGGGGCAGTAGAATTTCTAGCCTTGAGTGTTGCTGCCATCTACATGGCAAGGAAACAATAAGCCAAAACAAACATAAAAACATCAGCTTCCTGGGTGGGTAAGCATCCAAACCACCTCTCCATCAAAATATGGTTTGAAAGGGGGAAAAAATAAATGTCCTATTTTGGATGCTCTACTTAGCTACCAATGAATACATGAAATATTGATATTTACTGTCAATGACTTACCTCCTATTTTAAATTCTGGCTATATGTGGAGTAATTGGTTTTGATTAGATTGGTGGGAATATACAGATTAGTTGAAATAAGGGCTGGACTGAGTAAATCTACTCTTTGACAAGAGAATAAAGCCAAAGGCAGATTGATCTAGGTTGTAATTATGCGTGTGTGTTTATGTATATATAGGGAAAATAGGAATAAAAGGTACCCCATGATTTCCTGTGACAATATTTCTGCATGTTTCTAAAGTATGAAGGGGGAAAATGGTTTTCAATATGTGATCCAAGTATTAATGGTCAGCATAAGATGTAAATATTAGTAACACAGCTGGAAGGTTCCTTTCAGCATTTAGCAGATGGCTATGGGACTATTTTTAAGATGAAGCACCTTCCTCCATTTTCATAATTGTCATACCACAGTGTGTGAAACCCATTTACAAGTCTGTAGAAACTTGTGACATGACATAAACAAATCTTTATCTCAGTCAGATCAGCACAGGACACAGACATAGTGTAGCAATTTCCCTCCTTGGGAAATAAGCACATGGGATCAAAAAGCCGATTGATTATTTTAGAGATAATGGCAATTAAAATGACTACTAAGTGAATAAATGATGGTGTTTGGAAGCATGTGGCAAATGATGACTGCCATTGTATGATTTTATTAATATTGGCATTCTACTGGCATGTAGCATTTGGAGGATGATAAGAAGATACACAGACACTGTGTCATAGGAAACATAACGTTAATAATACACTACAGAGTAGTGCCAATTATTTCTGAATTCCATAATCCCCGAATCCTTTGATCAATGACACAAACACATCATAGACTTAAAAAATTTTTTTATTTGAGTCAGGGAAAATGATTACATCAAGACAAGATATTCAGGCTTCTGTTCTGTGAGCACACAAGGGGAAAGGATAGGTTCCTCACTAGGCAGATACTTGATATGTAATGAAAATGACATTCGGAGAAGTGGGAAGAAAATGTGAAGTTTGTAACTATAGGAAGAATAACTTATAAAAAGAGCTTCATCTAAAAGGACACGAGAAGGGACCTGTCACAATATGGCTTTTTTTCTTCTTTTTCTTGTGGCAAGGGGAAGGCTCCATGGAGAAATGACAGATGTAATTATTAGATAGTGATACTGGTTTAAAAACAATAACTAAACCGATAAATCAGAGTAAGAAAAAGTAGAAAGAGCTCTGGCCTTTAGGGTCAAATCTGGATTTAAGCTCTGGTTCTGCTACTCTGTTTATTTTCCATATTTCTAACTCCTTTAGTAACTGTCAGTTTGAAAATATCAAAATGTACATCAGACTAATAGACATACTAAAATACTAAGTAAAGTGGTGGTTTTTTAAAAAGTGACTTTTTCTTTCTTGGTAAGATGAGACATTTATATCTTTTGACAGTTTTCTCCGTAGCATGTCTTTTGGAATTAGAAGTGGATAAAAACGGTATGTGGTGTAATAGTTAAGAGACTGAGAAACTGAAAATTTACAGTAAAAGATACTTGAAATGAATATGAATTTTGTCAAAATCTTTAGTCATTTCATATTAATTTAATATCCATTCATAATAAAGCAACTATAATCTTATGGACTGAGGACACACATTTTTTGAAATGCTATGATATGTGTTTAGAAAAGGGACAATTTCAAAGCGGCATTAATTTAGCCTCTTAAAACTGCAACACAAGGTTTCCTGCCTGCAGCTAATCTCCTAATTATATCTATATAGACAAGTCACACCTTCACCAAGATAAAACCTAATTCACACTTGCCAGTTTTTGTAACAGTTTTGGAAATATTCCCTTAATGAACAAGACAAAAAGGAATGATTAATACTTCCTCTAAGGTTCCAAGAAAAATGCAATGAAAGTGACTTTTAAAAATGAAATGATTAATTTTACATCAGTGAGTCCCACAGATATAAACAAAATATTAACTAGTTAAAAAGAACATGGCCTCACTTGTTAACCGAAGCAACCCCAAAGATGACAATAAAAGCTGGATCATGAAATGGTCAATGTGGAGTTTCTGGCCACATTAGCAGATGGGTAAATCAACCTATGGCCAATCTGATCAATTGTGAAGCAACCATCTATTTCAAGTAGGCAAAACAAGCAAAACCACTGAAGACTGATGAATAAAGCTTTTGTAGGCATAGTCTCAATATCTCAAAATAATTTTTAATAACAGAAATTATTTGATGCTACCAAAAGCAGCAGGGGTATTGCAAATTCATTTATTTTATATATTTATATATGAGTATATATAACAAATAAGTATATCAACAAGTTTCTAAATTTTAGAATTTGAAAAAAAATTTAATATTAGATAATTTAAGTTATATATTTAAATTGTCAATTTGGAAATGTCTTTTATCTCAGTTCTTATAAAGTAGCAAAATTTGAAGAAGTATATAGATACTTGCTAATGAGTGTTTTCCTTAACCCTGGGGAAAAAAAATACTGACTATATAAAAATCCAGTCAACCTTATTTTTCTCTTGTAAATTGGGAATTGTTCACATGTAGAAATAACAGTGGCAATTACAAATAATAATGATTTAAAAAAGATATCAATAAGGCAGAGCACAATGTAGTGGAAGGAACAATGGATTTACTATCAGACAAAACCAAGTTTCAGGTCTTGAATTTAGGAGTCTCTTTTGAGTCAAGGACCACTTAATCCTCGAAAAAGTCACTTCCCCTCTTTAGGCTTCAGTTCCTTCATGCATAAAATAAAGGAACAGACTAATCTGGATTCAAACACTTTACAGCTGGAAGAGACTTTGAAGGTCAACTAGTTCAACATCCTCATTTTTAACAAAGAGATACTGGGGCTTAGGTAATTTAAATGACTTGTCCAAGTTCATCTGTATGGACTTGCTGGAATTTGATGCCAACTAGCAAAACTGGGATTTAACCCAAATTCTCTGATTGCAAATCCACCTCTCCTGAAGAAGAATCGCAAAAATGATCTTCACTTGTATCGTGTTGTGATTCTGGGGAAATTGTTATACAAACTATGCCTATGAAAATCTGATAATTTCTCTATCCAATTCAGGATTGCCCTTCAAAATAGTCACCTTGGGAGACTACACACTTATTCAATATATATTACTAAAGAGCAAATCATCTTTTTTTTTTTTAATCCTTATTTTCTATCTTAGTAACAACTGTAAGACAGAAGGGCAAGCAAGGGCTAGGCATAATGGGTTAAGTAGCTTGTCCAGGAGTCACACAGCTAGGAAGTATCTGAAGCCACATTTGAACCCAGGTCTTCCCAGCTCCAGGCCTGGTGTTCTATTCATTGTGCCACCTAGTTGCCATTTCCCTAATCTCTTTCATCTTTTTAAAATAATCTTCAGAGACAATTTCTGATCCTCACAACAAAACTGTTACCTTATAACTAAACCTAGTTTTTAATCAAAAGAAATACTATTTGGTTAATTGCTTTCATAAAATTTGGCTCCAAATATTTCCCAAAAGTAAATCTGTCATCAGGAGAATCATCATCATTCAGGATATTCAAAATACTGTGCAAAAGATTTTGAAAATAATTCCCAGAATCCCAAACAGTTCCAAGTAATAGAACTTCATTGGAATAAGGCTCGCACGGTTATTGCTTCAGTTAGGTAATTCATTTGGATGATTCTGACATAATTTTTTTGTTGTTCTTTACTTCAATCTTATTATAGTACTGAGTAATCCCCCTTATAGCATCTTTGGAAAAGTCACTTCATTTCAGCTATTCAGTGAGATAAAAAATATACATATTAGTAATATATTTACATGAATATACATGATGTTGCTTATTTAGAAGCTGTCATTGGGATTAAAATATAATTTTAGGATAGGGATGATGATACAACTGACCAACAAGGGCCCTAATGGCATGGTGAACACTTGAAATACTTTCCTATTTTTGTTTGTTTGTTTGTTTGTTTGTTTAAACCCTTACCTTCAGTTTTGGAGTCACTACTGTGTATTGGCTCCAAGGCAGAAGAGTGGTAAGGACTAGGCAATGGGGGTTGAGTGACTTGCCCAGAGTCACACAGCTGGGAAGTGTCTGAGGCCAGATTTGAACCAAGACCTCCCATCTCTAGGCCTGGCTCTCAATCCACTGAGCTACCCAGCTGCCCCCCTATTTTTTGTTTTCCCCCCCCTCTACTCAATCTCTACTCTGATGTTTCATCACAATATGGAGATGGTCCTGCATTCTTGAATAATGTCTAAGCAGGCTGAAAATCCTAGTAACTCCCCCAACTAAGATGAAAAAGCTTCAATGATGGGTATGGCAACAAATATTATATTTGTGACACAAGGACCTGCCCAGCTAAGTGTGAAGATGCTTGCCACCAAGTTGACTTCAGGGTGATGAATTTTTTTTTGAGTAACAGTAATTCTTCGAGACTATCTACTATGTTATATCAGAGCAGCCATAGGTATTGGTAGCATAAGTACCGATACCAATCAAATTGCTGAAGTATAATTTTCTCGATCGCAGCTTAAGAAAATTAAAGAGACATAGAGGGGAAACATACAAGTTTATTTGAAGGTCAAACTTTAATCCCACTTCTAGTTTAGGCCATGCTGATAACCCTAGTGATATCCATTGGTACAGGTTGGTTCAGGAGTTGATCCACTCTTTCATGGGGAATGACAAACTAAATGTTACAGAGACAAAATTGGTTCAACAAATGATCACGCCCAGCTTTTTGCAGCTGTTTGGAAGGACAGAACTGAAATTATCATGTGGTAGGTGATGTTACTGAGTGCTTAGAGATCAGATTGGTTGCTTGGAGTTTGTCCAGTGTGATAAAAATAATAATCACAACACAGCAGGCAACTCTCAGATAACTCAGTTAAATTTAAAGATTAAATTGAAAGTAATAAAATCAAACAGTGGTCAATATTAAAGACTTCTATAATCTTTGATATAATAGTGTTGTATGAAAAGATGGAATTTAAACACACTATCAAGGTTGAATTCAGCAACAAATCCCCATATGGTAGAGAATCAGCATTCTATATTGAGAACAGCAATGGACAAACTGAGAAGCAGATATACAAAGTAATCTAGAAAATTTTTCCCAAGATATATTACATGGTTTTATAGTGGATCAACTCTTACAATTTTCTCTATAGTTTGACTTCAACATGTATTGTTTGACATATTAAGTGGCTTTCATAATCATAACAGAGCAACATAGTCTTTAAAAAAATTATACACTTTCAGTTCCTTAATTTGTTTAAATCCCATTTCCGGTAAATGAGAAGACATTTTAACACACTTTACATAAGCACAATTTAGCCATCCAAGGATGTGTTTTTTGTTTACCTAGAAGAAAAAGAAAAAACAAAGCATTTCTCTTGGGCTAAAACTGCCAGATATTTCAAATATTCTAAAATTAAATATTAAATTAACATATAAAGCTCTTCATAAGCAACTATTTCCCTAAAGCATTAAAACTTCAATTGCGCATAGGATTAATGTGGATGAACAAATAATGGCAAATAGAATCTTATACTTATATCACAATGAGGAAAACAACTTTAACCCAAGGTATTTCATTTGGAAATAGAAACTTGACCCAAATTATAAATAAACTAATTATTCTTCCTGCAACTAAGAAATTTTAAGGGCTTAGGCCCACCTGAGATGGGTCAGTGTGACATAAGGTTTGATTCAATGAACCTTTAAATGCAATTATTGCCCAAATTACTTAGATTATTGTAATTTTGGTGATTGAAATTAACACTTCAAATGAGACCAAACATGTAACTCATTTCTGGGTCCTTGTTAGCTTTGATTTCTAATCACATTTTTAGCTGATAAGTATGCTTAATAACCCTAACTCCCATCATCTACATCTACTTTTAGAATTTAAAAGAAAGCTAGAATCCTGGCTAAGTATTTTAGTGCTATGCATTAATGATATACATCATCGCCATCAGGCTGCTTCTCCCACCCCCCCTCCATTCCTACCATGATGCTTTAATATCTTAAATTTAAAACCACTTGACCTTTGGTAATGGTAAGCATTGATGCAGACAATATATATCATAGTAATTATAAGAAATAATATATACATTTTTGATTTTGGAATTATTTCTACTTTTTCTAGGATTCTGGGATTTTCCCCATAAAAGACTAAGAAATGTGTTCCTTGTGGTGTATGATTGATGGACTGTTCACATGTTCCACATTCTTCCTGCTTCATGCATCATCAGCAGCCATCTCCGACATTCCTTTCCTGAATCTGTCCTAGTTTTCTGTTACCTGATTTTTACAGGTGATTCATAAGCCAGAATAAATAAACACACACACACACACACACACACATGCACGCACGCACACAGGCACACGTAGACACACATACTCACTCACTTTTGCTTATCACAGGGCAAGGGCAGGGGCAAGTCTCCTTAGCATCCCTAGTGAGAAAGCTAGTTTTGTCCATCACATCCATAAAATGTGATATTGATTGACAATGATATTTATGAAACATAGGCTAGGTATGAAACAGTATTAGGAACATACTATATACTGATTAAACCTACCTCAGTATGACATACACCCATGTTAGTTTGCATATTCTTAAATCCATACCTTCTGTTACCCCCTTCCCATATGAGAACATTTTGGGGGTATCTTTTTTCCCTTCTCAGCTAATATGAACAAGAAATAAAAAATTCTTGGAAGCTTTTATAGGAATAGAGAAGCAAATGAGAGGATGGAAACCTCAAATCTTTCATTAGATTTTTCTTTCAGAGAACAAGTTATAATTTCTTCAGTTCAGCTTCTCTACTAACTCAGGTTTCCACTTTCTCTACACCTTGAAGTCTGGGGCCACTGAGATATTTAACATCTAAGTAATTTGTCAAGAGTCACATGGAACATAGGGGTGGGACATATTTAGGTTCCCTTAATTCCAAGGCCATATCTTATTCCCCTAGGCCATTATATCTCTCTTTTTTGAAAAATTTGAAGTGAGCATAAAAACAAGGGATTACTAGGATCATTGCTGTTGTTGTTGTTGTTGTTTTATTTCAAGGAGAAGGGATTAAGATCTAAGAAAAGCATCTGAAATAGAACTTTTGGACTTAAGAGAATCAAAGAAGGGGTAGCTAGACTTCCTAAGTCTTCTCAGTCAGTAAATCAGTCAACAAACATTTATGAGTTTACTATATTTAGACAATATGCTAAATGCTGGGAATACAAAGGAAGGCAAAAAAAAAAGTCCCTGCTCTCAAAGAGATTGCAGTCTAACTGGGGGAGATAGCAGGAAGATACCTATATACAACCAAGTATATACACAGAGAGAGAGAGAGCACCAGCATTAAGGAAGTTGGTGAAATATTCCTGCAAAAGGTGGGATTTTTTATCTGGGACTTGAGAGGAATCCAAGGAGGTCAGGAGATGAAGATGAAGAAGTAAAGAATGCCAAGAATGGGAAACAGCCAGCAAGAAGGCACTATAAAGAGACAAAGTGTCTTGTGTGAGGAAGAACAAGGAAGAACAAACAATTATTTTTGTTTTTGAAAAACTGAGCTGTCCTTAAACAGAGCAATGTTCTTGCCTTGAGACCTCAATGGTGGTACTAAAAAAGCAAAATGTGGTTTCAGACTCTTTGGTAGTGGAGCCAGAACTATCTCCTCAATTTTATTCAGTCTATAAGTGATACCGTGGAAGTAACTGGAATCTGCTTTTTATACCCAGGATTCAAAGACAGGGAACTATCTTGGCTGATGAAATAATTCCAAGGGAAGAGATCAGTTGTAAGAAAATGTCAGGTTTCCCTAACAGGACTAAAATTATAGTCATTCTCTAGCCTAGAGATCCTTGCCAACTCTAAGGGTCTTCAGTTACTCAAAACTCATTATTAATAAAGTGCTAATAGGAGTAAATTATTAGAAAATGTTTTCTTTATATATATTAACAATTCATTTGAAAAATGAACATGTCTTATATGAATTGAATGCAAAATCCAGTCCATTTGTGAACTTTTTATTTCATCTAATTTGGTAACAAAAATTAAATTAAAATAATTTTAAATTAGCAAATTATTTATTGAAATTTAAAAGTTAGTTTGAAAACAAGTTAATAAAGCATTAAAAAAAACCTTGGAGTTGATTTAAGTAACATCATTGAATTTGAAAGGGTTTATAAAAGTAACTTTTTTGAATCTTTGAACTAAGATTTTGTTGTTGTTGTTTTTCTTTAGTAGTAGCCTACCACTAATTTGCAGATAAACTAGGTCTTGTGCAAATAAATTGGTTTGGGCATATAAGCCATATTTTATATAGTAAACTTTATATGGTGATGTTCAGAGGATTTATGAGATAAAGGAGGAAGGGAGGAATAAAGGAAAGGAGAGAGAACTTTAACGAATAATGTTTGGTTGTCTATGCCATATTAAGCAACTGGTTAGCTCAGAAATACAGTGGGGAAAAAAGAAAATTAGTAGTTTGGTATAGTATAAACAAAATATCTTGAAATAAACATCCCTTAAAACTGTAAGTCAGGCTAAAATATTCATTCTTCAACTATTGACATAGAAAGATATTTCCTTTAATGGGAATCTTGTATGAGGAAAATGTCAAGTATGAATTCAATATTAAAATTTAACTTCAGTTAATATGTTTTCAAATTAAATGTGACTCATAGAAAAATATACATAAAATATAAGGCTAATATTATGAACCTTTACTAATTGAAGAAATTAAATTCACTCTCTCTGATTAAAAAATACTCACTGTCCTTCTTGAAATAGGATAGATTATATACTACTCAGAAAGAGTTCTAACTATATCCCTATTTATCTATCTAATTATCTACCTACCTACCTACCTACCTACCTACCTATCTATCTATCCATCTATCTATTTTTCTATCTTTATACATTTCGTGCACATAAGTAAATTTTGGATTACTAATGAATGAATGACATGATATCCCAAAATTAGAATTCCTTGCCATTCAAGAGGAAATGGGCACATATTCACTATTCAAATAGTCAATATGTTCTCTTCAATCTACTTGAGAAATATATATATATGTAATATATACATATAGTTGACTAAATGAAAACAACCCATGCCTTAGCATCCTTGTCTACCAAAATACTCACTCATGCTTCAAGCAAATGCATTCTATCATCAAAATCTTTCTTTCTAAACAAGCACCTCTGTCAGAAGTGTCTTAATTTCTTATCACAGAATTTCATCCACACAAGGAGCAATAAATAATTCATGTTGCTAGCTCTTTGTTGTGTGTCCCTGAACTGCACAGAGCTGGAAGGCTGACAGCTGTGTCAGGACAAGCACCAAAGATCTGACATGACAAGTGACTAACAAGTTTCTTTCAGTCTATAGTGAAAGAAGACAATGGCCCAAAGTGCAGAAACGAAATCCTGAGACAAAATGAAACTGCTTCTTTCTTTTTACCTAAGTGTTTGCTATGAGCTTATTTCCAACTCACAACCTCTGGTCATTTTATAGTACTGCCCAGCCCCCTTTATTCCTCACACTCGCCTGGCCATTTACGCCTGGCCACGGATCAATATGAGCAATTCTTGGAGAAATACGATGTCTCCATGACAACCGAGCCACAAATTCTCAGTGGGAGGCAGTGAGACCAGTAGTGAAATCTCAAGAGGCTTCCAGGCCTATAAGGCAAGATGTCTTAAAATGCAGGAATGGAGAGAGGAAAAAGCCAGAGTAATTCATTCTTTATTACCAGTTTAATGATGTCCGATGTACAGAACAGTACTCACTTTTTAAGTTTGGATTATTTATCAATGCCTATATTTTTGAATCAATATTTCTTCTTTCTTGGTATATCCTTTTTTATATATAACATATGATGTGTTATATTTAAATTCTACTGGAAATTCATTGAATTTTGGCTAGGAATATTTGCTTTGGGGTAAACTGAAATTATGATTTTTTTTTTTGCAAAGAAACCCAACAGATTTATTCTCATCTGGAAAAGTAACATCTCCCATGAAAATCAGACTCACTTAATTGCCTTCCAAAAAACAAGAACAACAAAAAACAACTCTTGTGAATAACTGTTAATCAGAGTCCCTTCAGAAGATCTTGTGGAACCAGGAAGAGGTCCAGGCAGTCAAAATAAAAAGTAACTTACTTTTTAATTTATTCATTTCCACTGTACAAGTCCAAATTCCTTTTCTTTCCTATCTCTTATGGCATTTAAGAATGGGGGGCAATTTGCAAACAAGACCAGATTTATAGTTTTGAAAGATGTCATTGCTCAGTTCTGCAGGGAAACTAATGTGAAAGGGTGGTTCGAATCAGGTACACGACAGCACTTCAGTTCCTAAGGCTTCTTGGTAGTAGAGGGCGCTGAAATATAATCCCATAGTCACTGGTCCTGTTGGGGTTCTGAGATGACTTAGGGGACCTGACATGGATTTCAAACTGCACCTTTCACTGAAAATTAAATCTTGGTAGCTCTCCTAGGGGAAGGATCAGGGGACTGTTTGCAGCTGCCCCCTGTCAGCGAAGGCTACAAGATTTGGAAATCTCTTAACTAAGCTGACAGGCCACAGAGAGGATGAATCAAAAATATGATACACGGATCAGCACACAAAGATGCAAGAGGGTACATAGAAGTTGGATAAAGCAGGAAAAAGAAAATAGCAAGGGCAAAGAGTGGGTGAGGGTACTAGGGAAGATATTTAACCCGTTCATTAATAGCAACAATGCCTTTTTTGCATACATTGTGGCAGTCCAGATATGTCAATCTCTTTTGATAAGCTGTTTTTGATCAGTAGTTAGAATAAACACATATAGACTTATTTTCCTAATACCTACTAAATCTAATGCATTTTTTGCATTCACTTTCAAAGAAATGAAACAAAAAAATGTGCAATTTTGACAAGGAAGCAGATTTCATTGTGCCTAGAGGGTTGAACTTTTTGAACAATATTGCTGTTTGGTTACATTTTTTACCCGAAAAAACCCTTATAGCACTCTTGTTCTATTTGTATCAAAAAAGTTCAATTGACTTCTGATGCTTCCCACTTGCTCCAAGTTTCCCCCCAATTGACTGCTTTTCTACTTGACTGAAATTCACTGGTCTATTTTTTTTAACCTTACAGCACCATTCAGAGCTCAGAGCCTATCCTTAGGTTAACTAGTTTAGTCTAAAAATATTATAATGAACTAAGAGTGTTTGCTTTCCTTTCAGTCTTAATGCCTTTGTACTTTGTAGGGACTTGAATTCTTGATGAAAGAGGAAAGGATAACAGCTCCATACTCTGACCCCTGGAGGTGACTCTTAATTTGACAGTGCAGCTGCTAAGAGAAAACAGCATTACAATGTCCTTCCTCACCCCCACCCCTCTTTTTTCCATAGACCCAAAAGCTGTGTCAAATTTATCATTTTATACATGGTGACTATCTTTAAATGTCTTTCACCTGGACTCTCCGACTCTTCCAAGACACATCTGTCAGGCATGTCCTCAGCTTCTTGGAAGTTTGCCGAGTTTGAGTGGCTGTCATGCTTGACCACACTGACTGTAGCTATTAAAAACAAAGAAAAGAAAGGAAGGAAGAAAGGAATGAAAAAGGAAAGAAAGAAAGGAAAAAATGGAAGAAAGAAAAAAGAAAAAGATTAAAAGTGGTAATATCTACACAAGAAAAAACAAAACAAAGCAAAAAAAAAAATTAGTCCCACTCAATTCCACAAATCTTTCCAAGGGTGTGCTTTGTAAACAGAAATAATAAATTGAAATAAAATGTATCCTCCCAGTAGTTATTGGCATACATGTAATTAGTTGAAAAATCTATAGATGTAACTTTATCTTAGACGAAAAATAAGTTTATGGCATTAACTTAAAAGCGACAAAGTAGCAAAGTGATCCCTTAAAAGTGGATATCGTATTTTTAATGCATAAATCTGAAACAATTAAGTCAACTGGTGGCAACTGGACACACAGAGACTACAAGCTTAGTAAATCAGAAATATTTTAAGTTGGTAAGATGAGTCCTCCTGCTACATGGAATCAAAGCTAGGTAATACATATTTCTAGTTACTTAAATACATTTTTTAAAGAAAACATGTCATATCAAAAAAGTTTTATACAACTTTATTTGTTGAAAACCATAGCATACCCCAACTGGGTGTTTTGAAGGCTAAGTACCTTCATAATATATTTTTTCAGCATAGATTTTCCCTTAATAATTCTAAAAGATAAAATCCTGAGTTCCAAATGATTCAATTAATATATTAACTATACAATTTCCATTGAAGGAAAATATGTAAATTTTGTTTTGGCAAAATAAGCTATATCTTGATTTAGATTGCTAGTCCCATGATCATTAAATTTTTATCACTCTTATTTACTAGAAAATTACATTTTGTTGTTACGAATAAAGTTAGTGAAAATAGTAATTTAATCTCTTTCATCTATATTAGTAGTGGTATTAATACTATGTATATTAGTAATTCTAGTCCAAACACTGAAACTTACATCAAAACACTGCCACCTACCCTCTCAGTAAATGTACAATTTTTCACTATTGTAATATTGGTAACCTTTGGATGACTAGTATAAGTTCCTAAGAGACATTACTATCCACATTCATCTAGAAATTCAAACAGCAATCATCTGAAAAAAATTGGATTTCTTCCCTTTTTGAAAAGGTTTTCCTTGCACATGAAAAATTAAACTCAAAGTTTAAACATTTGTCAGCACTTTTTGTTTATTTTTGTTTTTTGCTCAGTGTGACCACTTTTGAGACAAAAGATAGTAAACTTAATATAGCACAGAATGTTGAAATTCATAAGAAATTATGTCTATTACTGGATCTTCTACCAGTAGGCTCTTGTCATGGAGGAATTTAGCTTAGCTTTTCTGAGCTTCAGTTTGAAAATCTGCAAAATGAGAAGGTTGGGCAAGCTTACCTCTTAAAACTCTGTATTAGCTCTAAACTTCTGGGATTGTTAAGTCTTTGAGTGGCAATGAATGTAAATTCTAAATACCATTTAAAAACAATGGTTGTATCTATTTCATAATTCTTTACGATTCCCCAAACACTAATTCTAGTCTATAAATGATGAAGAAAGCTGTTTTGAAGAGAGTTATGAGATTTGATATCAAAAATTTCAGTAGTTCTAAGCAGATCTGTGATTTCATCAATGCAACTATTCCAACCAATGATGCATATAATATCAGCCAGGACAGTGATGGCAAAACTTTTAGAGACCAGTTGGCCAAACTATGACCCTCACAAGCATGCGAGCCACCCCTTATCCCAGAGAGGGGAGGGAGGAAGCACTCTCATTGTGCTGTTGTGCAGAAGGGTGGGAGATATGAAAAATGTCCTCAGGCACAATGTAGAGAGGGAGAAGAGCAGCCCCCTCCAGCATGTGTTTCAATAGGTTTGCCAACACAGACTTAGACCATGTCTTCCCTTAAACTGGTTATGTATAACTTTGGGTGCAAGTTTTCCTGATATCACATGATATAAATTAATAGATTAGGTTCAGCATCATTGTGAAGCAACATGGCATAGTAAAGAGAGCTGATATTAGAGTCAGCTAGTCATCCAATGACACATGCTGACTCTGTCACCTTAGGCAGAGTATTTCAACTCTCATATCTATTGCTGGTAAATTCTATGACAACTTTAGATTTTATTGAACATAGAATACGTAATCCATTGCTCGAAATTTATTTTTCCATATTAACATTTCTATTTATTATGTTATTGTCATAATTGGTATAAATAACATATTTCAATTATTTTTTTTAATTAGCTTACCAGATCTATAATTTCATTGGTACTCTTGAAAAAAAAATGCCTTTACTGATGCAGTTTGTATCTGCTCTGGCATTTGTGGTTCTCAAGGCACTGAGAGTTGAAATACCCTGTCTAAGGAAAGAAAAATGTGTATTTGTCCAGAAGTAAATGTGGAAACTAAGGGATATCAAAGTACAATGAATTATATTGTATTTTTACATGGTTTAATTTATATTATTATCACACCCAACTCTCATATTTTCATTTCAAGTAAGAAAACAGTTGTTAAAAACATCTAACATTTTACTTCAAGAACTGGTGAGTCTGATATGGGTACCAACACAGATCCTCATCCCTTTCATCAATTTAGTAGATGGCCAGCAAGAGTTTCTGGGACCTTTCTATTGACTGTCCCCCAAGCCTTCATGTCCATGCTGAGCTTCCTTTAACTCTCAGATCAAATTCTCCTATATTTAGAAGCCCTTTCCTAGTCTTCTCTTTCCTCTCAGATGCTAATACCTTCCCCTTTCAGATTACCTTCCTGTATCTGGTATTGATATTATATGGACCTGAATATTTGCATGTTTTATGGTTTCATTAGAATCTATGCTCCTTAAGGGCAAGGCTGATGCTTTTTGCATCATTATAACCCCAGAATTTAGGACACTGCTTGGTACACAATGAGTGCTTGATCAGTGCTTTTTGACTAAGTCAGAAAACTTCATCACCCCTGTAGTCAAACTAGTGATGAGGTTCTCAAATTAAGGATTATCCTCATAAAGTCTATCAGTGGGTGCAAGGTCAAGCCCTTTCCAGCTTGGCAGAATTTACATTCCATTGGCTTAGCTTTTTGAGAACACTGGGTCACCATCTGGCGACAACTAGAGTAGGACTCTATTATGGCATCAAAAACAAGTCTGCAAAGTATTTTGTACTGAATTAGAGGTATAGCTTTTGCCTGTGGAAGTAGAAAAAGCTGTTTGGCCTGTGAAATGATTATAACCCAAACCCAGGCCTTTCTGTAGTAAGTAATTATAAAAATCACCTGAATTGTTAAACATTCTAATCACTAAGCATACAGCCAAAATGTTGGATATAGTCAGAGCCTTTACACTAATCCTCAGTTTTTAAACTCACAATTTCTCTACCGTTGCTTTTCTTTGGTGTGTATGTGCTTTTAATCCATAGGTGTTTTTGTTTTCTACTTAATCTGAAAGCAATGGCTCAATAACTTTGAATTCCGTCACACAGTAGGCTTTTTGTGTTTTCAAACTTTGTTGACTTTTTATTATAAATTTTTATTTTCCATGGCAGGATCATAGGTCCAGATCCAAAAGATCAAGGTCCCAAAGGAATCTAAGAGATCATCTAGTATAATCCTCTCATTTTATATATGAGGAAGCCAAGGCCAAGACATTAAATGAAATGGTCAAGATCCCATAGGTGGTAGGCATTGGATGGGTTTTGGAACAAGAGTCTTTAACTCAAAATCTAGTGGTCCTTTCACTATACCATGCATATCTTACAAAGTCTTCTGCAGTATTTAGTTTCATATGATACTGATGATAATGGAAATACATATTTTAAGATGTATAAAGTGAAACATCAGATTGATTTATAGTACTGTTCATTTACTAATTCACCTTTTGCTTTAATGGGTTATGCGTGATCATGGAAACATTATTATATGTTAGCTGTAGCAGGATTTTCAGTTGTAATTTAAATCCTGGCTCTGCTACTTATCACTTGGGAAAGTCTGGGTGAGTCTCTTAACCTCTCTGGAACTCAGTTTGCTTATCTGTAATATGAGGAAGTTGTTTGTGTCTATTAGCTCTAAATCTAAGGTCATAAAATGTTTGGCTCTATATTTTATTTCTTGCATATTTTCTCCTTCTGTCATCTTCTGAGTTTCCTTTAAGCATATCTTTGTTGGGGCAGCTAGGTGGCACAGTGAATAGAGCACAAGGTCTGAAATGAGGAGGACCCAAGTTCAAATATGACCTCAATACTTCCTAGCTTTTGACCCTGATCAAGTCACTTAACATTTTATGCCTAGCCCTTCTGTCTTAGAGTTGGTGCTAAGTCAGAAAGTAAAGGTTTAGAAATCACACACACACACACACACACAGAGGAAACAATATATAGTGGCAAAAATAACATAACAGCTAATATAAACATTTAATATGAAACTTTACTTTGCTAGTCAGACGTAGCTTTAGCTACAGTCTTGCCTGGGCTGACGCCTGTAGATACAAACATATTTTTCTATTCGCCCCATTAATTTTTACCACTGGGTTGTTTTTAGATTGCCTTCTGAATTATATTTTGACTTTTTCTAGGCTGTCATGGTATAAAATTGTGCAGTTTAGATTTGCTACAGAAATAATCCTTTAGTTTTGCAATCTGAGATCAGTAGAAATTATAGAAGTTGATCCTACCAACTCCAAATTCTTATGTGGAAGACTGACTTGTCACTGTACCTTCTCTGTTCTGCATATGATTTTGAATCATTATTTTCTGCTACTGGTTGTGATGGTTTCAGTGCTGTTCCATTTTATTTTCAATTGAATCAATTATGATTGAAAGCCCATTATGTGCAAGGTGCAAGAAATCACTAGGCTTATAGTCAAGAAAGGAGATGAGACTACTGAATGTCAAAAGGTTACTAAAATAGAGAGGCAACTAACTAGAGACCGAATGGCATAGTGGATAGAGCTGACATGTAGAATGTAAAATATAGGTTAAATCCTATCTCTTATAAGTACTAGCTATGTGGCCACTGGAGTTGCACTTAACACTTCAGTGTCCATAGAAACTCTGTAAGATTCTAAATTGCAGAGAAGGTGAGCATCCAATCATCAAGGGTTACTTGGACCAATCAAATCATGGGTCCAGTTTAATCCAGTTTAGGATTAGGGTTAGAGATAAATCCCATCTCTGCATAAAACCAATAATAATAGACAGTAAATAAGGCACATCTAATTACTTTTGGACAAAATGTGATATTTGAGTTCAGAGGAAGCAGTGATCATTTCCAGTAGGAGTGATTAGAGAAGGTTCCAGCAGAGAAGAAAGAAGCCAAACTGGGTCTTTACAGGGGAGCTAGATTTGGATTGTTGGAAAGAAAGAGAACAAAGACTTCAGGAAAGCTGAATTAAGCCAAGCCAAGCCAATGTATTTACTAATTCCAAAAATGTATTTCTATACTAATCTTGATATGACCATCAAGAAAAGGCATTTTTAAAAATTTCTTTCTAAAGGAATGCAGTTTTTTAAAAAATCATTCCTTTGAGACTAATTCCTCCAGTACAGGGAGTAGAAGATGAATTCATAAAGTAATTATCCTTTGTATGATATTTGTTCTCCATAGTTTTAATGTTTAGGATATGAGAAGGGCTTTTATGACATCAGTATGCCAAACTGCCCCTGTGTCAATTCCTCCATCATTTCATATGAAATGCTAATAACTTAGGAGGTAATTAAAAGAGAGTGGCTTTGAGTTCCATGAACATGTTTGTTCTTCAAATTCAGGGGACTAATGACATCAATGGTAGAATCTTGACTTGCCTGTGAATTGGATTTCAGTGAGGCAGAGTTGCACAAAGTCATCAACCTCCCTTTCTCTTCAAGAATCATTGAAGTCCAGTGGCAAGAAAAAAGTCAAGGCTCCTGGCATCTGCCCAGGATTGCATATGACCCAGTGGATGACCATTGCACTAAGCACTCCACAGCACCCACTTCAGTCCCTTCATGATCAATGGAACTAATTATTCTCATTCTGAGTTCCATCAAGGAGAGTTTTCACATGCTTGGAGTGGACATTCCCCTAACTCACTGATGAATTTGAGGCCTGTCAGTCACCCTTAACTTAATTTAGCTTGTCTGCTGAGATAGTTTTAGTGGGATATGGTTGCTAAACATGCTATAACTTCTGAGAGCTACAGGTGGGTGTTAGGTGAAAGGGGGATTAGTGCCCCTGAAAAAGACTTGGGAAGTCCTCACCCAAGAGGTGTTAGTCTTCACTATACAACCTACAGAGCTAATAGGCATCAGAAAGTAGATTCTGGACTTTATACGCAGGACTCTATCCACCCCACCATTTCATGCTCCATAATGAGTTACAGTTATCCACAGTGAACTGCATTTGTAGTTCATCAATAAAGATCCTTAGAAATTTTCAATAGCTTATGAAACTATATTTCACAGCTGGCAAAGATCTTCATATTATGAAGAAAAAGAAAAATGGATGATAGGCTCAGCCATATACTTTATCTTAAAGCCAAGATCAGTGCTACTTAGTTTCTCTTTAATGGATTCTGAAATATTTCTCATTTCATAAATACAGTGCTTAATTTGGAGGTTATTTTTCCTCACTGAAAGCTATAGAATGATATTCCATTTACTCACCACATACCTCAAAAAACTGACAACTGAAAGGTCAATCTTATAAACTTAGAATATCTTTAGGAGAGATAGTATATGGAAAGCAAATGGTGGGGGAATGAAAACTAAACAATTTTTATGGATCAATTTAATTGGAAATTATTGGCTTAAAGTTTCCCTTAGCTGAATCATCCCTTTTTAGAAACTTAGTAATAATAGCAGGAGGGAAGGACTGAGAATTTATTAAGGGCTTAGACTGTACCAGGCATTGTGCTAAATACTGGGAATACAAATACAAGCAAAAAGACATTCCTTGCTCTCAAGGAGATTACATTGGAAAGGGAGTATGTAATGCAGAAAAGGGAACTGAAAAGGGAAGGGGGACAAGGAGGAAGGTATCTAGTGATGAGGTATGGTTTTAAAGTTAGAAAGCCAAGAACAGGGAAAGGAGAGGAATAAAAGCCAACTTGGTCTTTCCATTGAATGAATATTCCAGGAGGAGATCCTCAATGGGAGAAGGAAATAGGTTTTATAGCAGAATGTTCCATATTCAGAAGGGTTGGTAGTCCACAGCAAGGAGGACTCAGGAGCTAAAGGAAACTCCAAGGGAGGTCTAGACACAAGGAATAGGGCTGAGAGGGGAATGGTAATAGAAAGAGCTTTGACTAGATCTGTTTAAATCTACCTCTAATGTTTATTCCTTTTGTGATATTGGGGTTAAATAATATAATTTTCCTGAGCCTCAGTTTCCTCATCTATAAAATGAGTATTTGGACTAGATGCACTCTGAAGTCCCTTCCAACAATAAGAGCTAGGATTTTATGCTATTGTGAGTTATTCAGACACAGGGAGTTTCTAGGGTAAGCAAATAAGAAGATGATAAGAAGCAGTCACAGAGTGATAAAACTCAGTACCTCCCCCCAAACACCACCCCTACAAAAAAATGTCAAAAAACAAAAACTGGAAGGTCTGATGTAATTGGTTTTACATGGTGATATGTTCCCCAGTGCTCACTTACCCTTTTCTGTTCTGATTCCTTTGAGTGGTTTCAGGCACTTCCATAAAAGGTGAGAGAAAGAGTTCCTTCTCTCTCCCACCTTCTGCAGAGTAATAAAACTCACTGTCAGGCCTGGGCATGCCCAGTAGACACAGTCAGCAAACAAACCAGCTGGAAACCTTTCTGACAGCTGCACAGTTTGTTATGATTTCCATTGAGAAAACACTAAGCCTTGCTGTAAACATAGCTGACTTGCTCTCTCCTATGACACGGCACCCTATGTGATATTAAAATCCATATTATTTACTGTTTGAGTAAAACCTGTAGCTCTCAATATATAAACTATTTATGCATGGTTTAAAAGATAGACCTAATCCATCATGGGCACACCAGAGATTCAGAGAGGAGGGAGATATAAGAAAATCATTCTTAAAGAGATAAAACATTGAAATGTTTGTCTATTGAAAAACAGAGCAAGGGGGCAGATAGGTGGCTCAGTATATTGAGAGCCAGACCTATCAATGGAAGGTCGTAGGTTCAAATCTGGCCTCAGACACTTCTTAGCTGTGTGACCCTGGGAAAGTCACTAAACCCCCATTGCCTAGCCCCGACCACTCTTTTGCCTTGGAACCAATACACAGCATTGATTCTAAAGCAGAAGGTAAAGATTATTTAAAAAAAGAAAGGAAAGAAAAACAGAGCAAAATATTCCAGCTCCTGCTGAGGCTCAGAGAAAGAATTTTAATTGATCAAGAGATGACTTAACATGACAATTGATAGGAAAACTACCTAATAAATAGTAATCTAAATAATAAAAAAAATGGGAAAACTCATAGGAATTGCTGAGAGGCAACTTAAATAAATAGAATGAAGAATAGAAAATTGGTCCAGAGTCCCAGTTTCATTTTTACTGATTTTCATTGTGTTCCCAAGGTACAAACTACTTTCTTACTGTGGGCCTCAGTTTACAAAACAAATAGAGAAATCATTTATGCTTTCAAACTTTGAGATAATTTGAAATTTCTTAAATGTTCTAAAAACTCAGAAGAAATCTGAAGATTAATGATGAAAAATGAATAATATATGAAATTGTATTAATAAACTAGAAAATTAAAAATGGAGAAATGTAAAAAGTACAAATGTTTTCATTGGTGGCATTCATTATGCTTACAAAAAGAATATCAGTTTTGGGAGGCCAAATTCATTTTTTAAAGTGTCAGCTTTTTTTGACAAATATCTTATCAGGCAAAGATTGTTATGTATATATATTACTTTGCTTAATAGTATCTATTGAGATAATCAAGTCATGCTTCTTCCTGATCTTATTGAATAACAATAGATTTTTCTTGTGTTAGACTTAAAGCTTATTTTGTTTTCTAAAGACAGTGAAGACTCTGAAAAAAGGAAAAAAGAAAAAAATTCATGCAGAAATGCCTAGAAATAAAATAAAACATTCATTTTTTAAAATGTATTCTCTCCTACCTCAACCACTTTCTCCCCCAAGACCTACCACTTACTGATGCTATAGATAGTGACAGAAAGTTCTAGAAGAGTTAAGATAGTAGACAAAAAATTCTATAGAATACTTGACATCTTCCAAATGTCCAGCATTTTGTAAGTTCTGATAAACATTCACTCAGTGGCATTTCTAGCATGACTTCTACTAACAAAAATTCAAAGGCTACTTTTGAAATGTTATATGATTCACCCTTCAAAATCCCTAGCAACTCAAGGAATCATGCTAACATTTGAATTAAAAATTCTAATTCATTGAAAATTTCTGCTAATATTTGTTATTCTTTTCCCAAATTCATCATAGTTTATGGAAGGGATCTTGGATTTGGACTTACATGGTGGAGGTTCAAATCTTTACCCTCTATATTACTTTGGGCAAATCACTTAAAGTCTTATCTACAAAATATGGGAGTTGGATTAGATGACCTCTGATATCCTTTTTCATTTTAAATCTATGGCCCTATGAGATAGTTTCAGCCATTATCATTAGGTAACATAACCAATGACTAAACTGTCAATTCCTTAATTGTTAGGAATCAGTTTGGTTTGATTTTCTTTGTATCTTTAGTACCTAGCATTTAATAGGTTCTGAATTTTAAAAAAAATCTTGAATTGAGCTAAATTAATCTGGCAAGAGTAATACAATATAATATAGCATGTTTGAGAAGTGGGGTATTTTGACAGAACAAATACTTTTTTGAATATAGTCTCCATAAAATATAACACATAGGAGACCCAATTACAAAATTTTAAATGCCTAAGTTTTCATCACATTATGTACTTCAAATTTCAGCAATTAAGGAAAGGAAGGTCTAGAAGCTAGTAGACTGTTCGGTTAAGTGAATTCCAGGACAAAAAATTTTTGTGGCTGCTGCAATTTATGTGTTAACAAAGTGTTTCCAAGTATGAGAAGCATAGAGATGTTTTTAGTTAGCCATTTATACATACCTAATCTCTGAAATGTGCCATAATTCATAATTACTATTTATGTCACCATAATAGCTTGCCTTTATTTAAAGCTTTAAAGGTTAAAACATTCTTTAGAAATATTATCTTACTTGAGTCTCACAATAATTCTGGGAGGTAGCTGCTATTATTAACCCCATTTTATGGTTAAGGAAACTGCAACACATTTAAGGTAAGTGATTTCCCAGTTTCATACTGCTGTTTCTCAGTTTGGATTTGCACTTAGGTCTTTCTAATACCAAGTCTAGTACTATATCCTTGTGCCAAACAGTGATAAGCTAACATTATATGCACAAACTTGCACACATATATAAGTTATATATACAATTATGTATATATACATTTATTTTATTTTTTCCTAATTACATGTAAATAATTTTTAACATTTACTTTAAAAAATCTTAAGTTGCAAATTCTCTTCTTCCTCCTCACTTTTCCTCCCATACTTTCTACTATCTCTCCCACATCTCTGAGATGATAAGCAATCTGATATAGATTTTATATAACATATATTTTGATTTAAGAATTTCTTCACTGTATTTTCTCCTCTGATACAAACTGCAATCATTCCATATCTTAATAGCTGTCTTCAGAGTTGCTTTGATCAAAAAGATTTTGTGATGATGAGTGCCTCTAAACTTAGTGAGGTCAGACCTTGGTTGTTAGACATAGTCCATTGATAAACTAGTAATCTGATTTTTAAGTCCAAATGGACAAATAGGAAATTGTACATAGCATGTCAGACAGAACAGCTTACTTGGAGGTGGAAAACCTGGGTTCTAATACAAGTCATCACTAATTAGTTGGGAAACGGGAGTAAGACAGTTAGCTTAAATTAAAAAAAAAAAAATAGGAAGCAGCTAAGTAGCTCAGTAGATTGAGGCCAGACCTAGAGACAGGAGGTCCCAGTTCTGGGCAAGTCATTTAATCCCCATTGCCTAGCTCTTACCACTCTTCTTCCTTGAAACCAATACTTATTATTGGTTCCAAGACAGAAGGTAAGGGTTTAAAAAGATTAGCCACTTGTGTTCTCAGTGGAGGTTTTATAACTAAATTAGTCCTCCTTTCATCAACTGGTCAAAATCTCTTCTCACTGGTAAAGAGGTCTGTAAGCTCAGAGACAGAAGCACCTTTTAATTGCAAAAAGGATTTTGTTCAATCAGCAGAGAAGTTACTGAAGATGTTTTTTTTTTTTGTTACAGAGATGGTAGATGTCCCCGGAGTATCAGAGCTGCTTGAACTCGGACTTTTATACAGAAGATCATCACAATAAGTAAGATTTGCTGTCCTCTGACTATAGCAGTTTTTAGGGCAATGGCAACTAAAAAGACCATCTACTAAGGCATAAAAAGATTGCAATCTGCATCAGTGGAGGGAGAACCTAGTCCAAGAAAATCCTGATCCTTGAAGTTTTATGGAACAATAGAACAATGCCCATGGTTTATATATTCTCCAAGGAAGGAACTACAATTCTGCCAAATCAACCTTCTCAAATCTACACTTACTTGTTAAAGAAATCCTGGGATTACTCTAGACAAAGAAACTCAGGAGTATTTTATCTGAAAGGCACTTTTTATCACTAGAAGAAATTACTAGTGATAAATGCCCTTTAGGAGCATATCTGGAATTAAATATAACATTCACTTAATTGCTATTCTGAAAAATAATTTTTGACTTTGTTTATACGGACCTAAAATTCAGTGATTTATTTTTTATTTATTTTTATTTTATTTTAAGGAGATTTTATTTACCATATTCTCTCATATTGATAAACTAAGAAAAACTACATGGAAAAACAGTATAGATTCTGGAAAAGGCAATAAATAGGTATCTGTATGTTGACAAATTTTGACAGATCAAGATATTGTACACAAAGGATAGAATCTAAAACATATTTGCAGGAAACATGCCATTTTGTATTTGAAATTTTAGAAGGTTGGGGAAAGCAAAAATGACTCTTCAATCAAGTGGAAATCAACCTGGCTTCTGGGACAAGGGATTCAACATTATTTATAAATGAATTTATGATTAGGATACATAGCACAGCACAATTTAAATCAAAGTCAAGTCTCAAGTTAACCATAAAGGTAAATAAATACAAAAAGGTTTCTCTTCTGAACTAGTAGATGGATAAACTGTCAGATGATACTAGCACTGAAATTTGTACTAGCAGTAACCTTTCAGCAGGCTAGAACTACAACAACCTCAAATGGGTAGAGAAAAATGCTGGAGCTTATTCCAGAATTCCCAATTGAAAGCTGTCATGATCTCAAGGGAGAGAGTCTGTTTCAGACTGTTAGTCAAGTGTCAGGACACTCTTGTTTCCTGAATAAGAAACGGAAAATAATGACAAAGAAAAAGCTATCCAACAGACTCTATTTTTAGTTAGTTGACAATATCAAAGATAACCTAAATAAACTTTATAGAGAATTAATTTATAGTATTTAATAACCTTACAGTTAGTCACTCTGATTTTAGCAGTTTTTTAGATGAATCATATCACATAATGATATACTAGTATACATGAGACCTGGGTGAAACTAAATTATATCAGCACTGAGGGAATAATAATAATATTTATAAGGTTTGGGAATTATCACACATTCTCTATAAAGTTTACTCCTTTGCAAAATAGTCTCTGCCATGACTATATCATATGATAGTTATTAATGTCAAATAAGATGATCTTATGTGAAAACTCTTTGGAAACCATACTATGCTATGTTCTAATAGATGTGTGATCTCATCAATGTGAATATTCCTTTAAGTTAGGGGTCCTTGACCTATTTTGTATCACAGCCTCATTAAGACTATGAATTGTCCTTAGAATAAAGCTTTAAAATGCACAAAATAAATTACAAAGTATTGCAAAGGAAAGCAATAATATTGAAATATAGTTATCAAAATATTAAGAAAAAAGTTCATGGGCCCCCTCTGGTTAAGAATACTCACTCTAAGTAAGTTGGATCAGAATCTACCCACCCCTTCCCTATCCTGTTTGATCCTTGTTTATATCCTTTTACTAGTTAATTGAAGAGGGTCTACCCAACAATTTGGGGGACATCCTAAAGTTCTCAACAGAGCACACAGACTGATCATCAGTTGTCTTCACTCTTGCCATATAGTCAGCCCATTTTCATTTTTGATAGCATAACAAACAGATGAAGAATTACCATTAGCTCTACCCATGTTGGCAAACTTAAGGCACACCTGCTAGTGTGCCAGAGGAGGGCTGCTCCCTCCCCCCTTCTCCACACACACCTAAGGACATTTCTCACATGACCCCATCCCTCCTCTGCCTAGAAGTCCAAAGGGAGTGATTCCTCCCTCCCATATCTGGGGTAAGGCAGGGGGCTCACACTAAGTGTGAGGATTGCATTTTGGGCACTCAGTTTCTATTTTATAGAAAAACAGAGTCTATATAAAATGAAATCAAGTTTCAGTAATTCCCCAGGAGGGCAAATAATGACAAGAATAGTGAGAATCTACTCTATTAATTATAATGTCTGACTAGTTTTCACATCAATGGCAATTTTAAAATCAGCTCACTTTTCAGTGTGTATTGGTCCTTGATCTCACCCTGCAAAGGAAACTGGATTACAAACAGGGTTTGGGGAAATGTAGGAATAACTTCTCTTGATGAAATTATGTTAAAGGGGAATTTTTTCATTTTTAAAAAATTAATTTATTTAGTCAATTTAGAACATTATTCCTTGGTTACAAGAGTTACATTATTTCCCTCCCTCCCCTACCCCCACCCTTTCATCAGCTGATGCACAATTTCATTGAGCATTACATGTGTCTGATCAGAAGCTATTTCCATGTTGTTGGTATTTGCATTAGGATGTTCATTTAGAGTCTACATCCCCAGCCATATCCCCTCAAGCCTTGTATTCAAGCAGTTGTTTTTCTTCTGTGTTTCTAGTCTAAAGGGGAATTTTTCAAGTATTATTTTAGGTATTAGGACCAGTCACATAATATTTTTATAAATAGTTTGAAAGAATCAATAGTACAATTTCCATGGTTATAAATACAACCAAACAGTAAACTATTGGGTCAGACATAATAAGACAACAATGACTAAGGATAAAATTTATGTTCCAGTATTAAAAAAAAAAACAAACAAGCTTCATCAGTATAAGGTGGTGGTAGGGTGGCAAGGTAATTCTCTAAAAATGTATTTGCGGATATTAGCTAATTGCACACTCAGAATGAGTCAATGATATAATAAAGTGGCCAAAAAAGCCAATACAATCTTACATTGCATTAAAAAGAATAATGTCTAGAATCAGACCATATGTGAAATATTGCATATTTCTATATGAACATTTTAGCAAGAATATGAATAATTAGAAAAGTATTCAAAGCTAGTGAAAAAACTTGGCATGTTGCTTTTTGAGGATCTACTAAGAACAAAGATACATAGCAGTGATGGCAAAACTTTTAGAGACCAAGTGCCCAAACTGCAACCCTCATGATGTAAGTGAGCCCCTCACCTTACTCCAGACTGGGGAGGGATGAAATGCTATGGGCTGCTGGGAAGAGGGCCAGGTCATGTAAGAAATGTCCTCAGGTGCACGTGGAGAGGGAGAGGATAGCAGCCCCACTGGCACATGTGCCATAAGTTTGCCAACACAGATGTATAGCCTTGAGAAGGGAAGACTTAAAAGTCAGCACACAGAATAACTATGTTAAAGTATTTGAAGGATTATCTAGTGAAAGAAGAATTTGACCTGTGCATGGCTCAGGAGAAAAAAGGGAAAAGTAATAGTCAGACACTGCCAATAAATTGATTTGAGTTTGACAAGCAGAAATGTTTTCTAATTAGAAGTATCAAAAAATGAAATAGTCTGCTAAGGGATAGCAGGTTCTCCCCATTGTTAGAGGAGTTTTCCAGTAAAGATTCAATAACCACTCGTTGGAAAATATTATAAAGGATATTTTGTTTCAGATATGGCTTTATTTACATAGGCTTTGAGGTCCCATAGAACTCCATCATGTCTTAGCTGATTTAATACCAAAGTCATCAGGATAAATATCAGAAAAATTTTGTAAATTTGTGGGAATAAATAGAAGAATGATAGATAAATTTTATGTGGTCAAGTACAAAGTAGTACTATATTTGAAGGAAAAGGATCCATACTATTTTTATAGAACTTTTGGTTCAGAGTTTTAATATTATAACTCTTGACACCAGGGAGAAGACACTGAATGTGTTTTTAAGAGCTCCAAACCATTATCATTAAATGATTTGCCAACTCTGAAAATGGAAAATAAACCAAAAGAAAGACAATTTATGTTATCATTATTTCATATGAAAGTTTAACTGATGTGAAACAATCTCTACAGCAAGGAACCAGGAACAGCTTCAGTGAGAAAATACTCAATTTGTTGCCAAGTTTGGTTGTCTCTCGAACCAAGGATGACGATTGTCTTTGTGCGTTTTTGTGCACAAAGACACCTGTGCATGAAGATTTAAGTGGAAAAGTCGATGCACAGAGACAGTCCCACTCTCTCGGCGTTGGAAGCCTGGGTCCATTGGCACGAAAAGTCGTTACACCTGGAGACTTCCTCAGCTGCATTGGATGGCCATGTTGTCTTTTGTGCTCTAACATTCCCTAAGCACTCCACAGTGCCTTGCTGTATCGCCATCTCAGCCGTTGAACCTTCTTGTTGGTTTCTTCTGCCTGTTCAGCCGAAGCAGTCTTCACATGCTGAGTGAGCAAAGCCCTAGTTCACCAGGGGTTGATGTCGACCCGATGGCTACCCTCACAAGGTTTAGCCGGCCTGTCGAAGCCGTTGCCCGGGGTGTGGCCGCTGCCGCATGCTAGCATCTACTAGGAGCTACAAGTGAGAGCTGAGTGTCAGGTGAGGGTCAGTGGTTGGAGAGCTGCCCTAGAAGGGCACGACAAGCCCTCCATACCAGAGATATTACCCCTCTCTGAGTGTATGGGGTGTTACCAAGTAAAAACATACAAATAGCAGTCAAGGCAAAACCAGTTTAGAGTAAAATATTATTGGCAGAATAGCACAGAGCAAAAAAGAAGTAGTACCAGCTTCAAAACCAAGAAAAAAATAGTCAAGGAATAAAAAAGAATATTATTGAAAGCTTGATTTGAAATTCAGCTGTTAAATAATCCTAAATAGAATTTGTAAAAGAAAGCAGAAAGAAAGCAAAAAAACATGAAAAATGGAACACAAACACAAGAGATTCTATATTGATCTTACCTCATTGGATGATAGGGAAACCATGTTTGGGTCTACCACCTCAGTACCAAAAGAGTTATGAGAGGAACTGGCAATCATATTAAAAAAGATAAATTTATGAGGCATACTAGATAAATTTACAAGTCAATTCACACTCTCAATATTGGTTTCTTTATCAGTTAGAAGAACATCTGACCTCTGTAGTTTCCTTTCTCTCATATACTATGAAATACATGCTGTAATTAATGCAATCATGAAGGGACTTGGGCCTTGAAATCAAGCTCTCGCAAAGAGGGTAAAAGTCTAAGGGAATGGAACAGATCATGTAATTGCATTTTTACAAAAATAATAATAGCTTGCATTTATATAGTGCATTAAGTTTTGAAAAGTTTTCTATCTATGTTATCTCATTTCATCTTCACAATAACTTGGTGAGGCAAGTCCCATTATCTTCCCTTTTTCAGATGAGGAAACTATGGCTGACAAATTCTATAACTTTCACAAGGCTACATGGTTAGCCAGTGTCTGAGGTAGCATTTGAAGTCATCTTCCTGACACTCAGATCAACATTTTAATTTCTGTGCTACAGAACTGCTTTAAAAAAGTGACTAAGAATACATTTATTATTAAAAATTCCATGTGAGTCTTCTCATTTCTATGATTTCTATGAAATCTATGAGAATGGTCTATGTACACTTCAAAGGTATCCTTGATGAAAACATGAACAAAAGATAGGCTGACTATTTTATGACTTCCTACAATACTCTTTTCATTGTCTCACAAATGATTGAGAGGTATGAAGGATATAAGATCTTGCTTTGTTTACTCTTTATTTTCAAAAACATTTGACTTGGTAGTACCAAATTTTGTCTTTAAAACCTCTTGTCAAATAAGATGTCTTACAGTATTGTGGGCCAGAATACTAGTGGAACTGAATAGGTGTTAGTTCACACCCCACACTTTCACAACATCAGCTGATACTTCCTAGCAAGGGAGGAAATTGTGGTATTGTAGTTCATTTTTTTCATTTTACTCTCAGAAAGATTGATGTGGAAATCGATAGTATGTCCTATTGGCAAGAAGGGACTAAAAAGTAGGTTTTTAGGACTTGTGAAGAACTCAAGAATCCACAGGAGCCCTTTGGTTGACTGTTTTTTAATCTTCTTGATGGTTATTTTTTTTATACTCTACACTACTTTTAGATCACTTAAGGGAACAGCTTTGACCAGAAGTATTGAGAATTAAGAGAAGTCTTTGATTAAACCCTTAGGCTCTGAGTTATTTATTGCAAAAGATGAAGAATACTGATCCAGATACCCACAAATGTGAAAATTATACAAGATTTACACAACCATACTGGTGTTATTGATTGATATACAGAACATCAATGTGATGAAGAAATAAACTAGAGAGATAATGATCTCAGCTAAGGTGTTTATCAGGACCATGAAGGATATGCACAGAATACAAATACAAATGACAGTGGTAAGGTTCGCCAAGTGCTCCTATTCAAAGGTGACATTGTACAATGATTTCCAATGACCTGAAGCTGCTTCCTGCTGTTAAAGCCCATCTCTTTAACACCAATATTCTTCGGATGATGTTTTGAGGCTATGAATCATGGAATAATACAATTTTTACAAAGATCCAATTAACCAGACACCAAAAAGGTTCTGAAAAATTGTATGGTGGAGATAAACAAGCTGGAGTTTGTGAACGATTTGTGAATGGAAAGTGACTCAAAAGACATTACTCACAAGTCAAGGACCATATGACTAGAAAAGAGGGGAGCCCATCACATACCATTAGTGAAGACTCAGAAAAACAGTATAGGAATTCAACTGGCACATTTTATTCATATGAGAACTCCCTGCATCTCACATGGACAAAAACCCATCTCTAACTCTGAATGAGAGAGGTGACTTAAGAGCCAAGAGTTAAATGAATTTGACCCAAGGCCACACAGCTAGTAAGGTGGTATCTGAAGCAATGTTTCTCTGATTATAATTCTAACAGTCTATTCTACCACACTGTTCATTCCTCTGATATTCATGAAATAATAAAAGAATCAGAGGATGGATTTGAGACTTTTTACTTCATCCCACATAGGAAATTTGGAAAAGAGCAGAGACCAAAATCACATAAAATAAGAAGGCATAAAAGGTACAGAGATCCATTAATGGATCAAGAAAAAACAGTAATGTTTTTCTGTTATATAAAATATTTACATCTTTACATGGTAAGCACCCGATGAATAGTGGTTCTATCTTAATGCTTTGAAACTTTAAAGTGCTATATAAATGCAAGTTACTACTACTACTACTACTACTACTACTACTACTACTACTACTACTACTACTACTACCAGTACTTCTTCTTCTACTACTACTACTACTACTACTACTACTACTGCTGCTGCTGCTGCTGCTGTTGCTGCTGCTGCTGCTACTGTCACTGCCACTGCTACTCCTCCTGCTGCTGCTAGTACTACTGATGCTACTACTAATGTTGCTGGTGCAGCTGCTCTTAATATGGTATGGTAAATGGAGAGCCTTTAAAATCAGGGTGCAGGCTTTAATTCTGATATGTTATAGACCAAATCGAGTCAATAAATATTTTAAATGCCGACTATGTTCTAGGCATTGTATTAAGTCCTTGGGATATAAATATGAAAAAGACATAGTCTGCCATCAAAGGACTTACAATATAATGGAGGAAAAACAACTAGACAAAAAGGAAGCTAAATGAGTGGGTGATGTCAGAGGTTGCCCAATACAAGTGCCAGGAACTCGATGTTTGTGAGTCAGGATCAAGCACTGTAGCTAGTGGGAAATAAAAGAGTTTATTGAGAATTCTGAAAATTCCTCTATAAATGAGTGCTTCTGTAGGAGATTTTGCTTTGCCTTCTAACCTTCCAATCAGAAGGAAGGGTACTATTGAATATCCAAAATGAGGCATTCTCCAAGATAATAAGCTTTCTAGAGATGTACTTATCCCAAGGAAAAGAGAACAGCTGGTGGGCCATAAGACCAAGAAAGAGTAACTTGAGTTCTAAGTAATCCAAGCTACTCTAATATAGTAGAGTTCCAGACAAGTTTGTCAATATGCATTAGTGGAAAAAGTTTCCCAAACTAGTGAAACTTGTGAACTTTAGATTACTCCACCCTACTTAGTCTAACAAAATCAGGAATGTCTACACCTATACTTAAGGATTAAGTATTTAGGAGGATGGCCTTCAACAGACATGTGCTAGCAAATGACAAATCAGAAACAGCTGACAGACTCCTGGGCTGTCCTAAGTCAAGCTTAAGCTAACATTGGTACAGATGATATGCAGGAAAGTGATGTAAAACTGTCTATATATTTGGCATCATTTCCTCTCCCCATGCTCTTTCCTCGGAGAGGTGGCTCTGGCTGGCAGTATGCTGAGCATTTCAACATCTTGGCATGGCGGCAGCTACTGTCCGGTTTACTGGTGAGTTTTCCTTCATACTATACTGGGAGAAGTTGAGTAGCTGGTTCAGGTTCAGGCATCTTAGCTGAGCCCTCTTGGAGTTTAGGCTGATTCCTTTCTCCTTTACCTTCCAACAGTATCCTCTTAAAAGCCACTAATTTGAACTACCCCTGGCACAGTCCAAGTGGGAAAAATCCTATACCCTTTTCCCTCTTCCTTTGCCTTAATTTCTTTCCTATATATTAATTAAAATCACCATATATTTCCAACTGACTTGGGTATTTCATTTGGGATATCTCCTGGCGACCAAAATTAATTTAGTTTAGGTCACAACCCTAAAATTATCCTTGCAAACTGCAGGTCTTTACTTAAAGTCCAGCATACTATTATGGACATAATGGGTACTGAAAATGAGGTGATTCATTAACAATTTCCAAAACTTTACATAAATTAAGGACTAATAAATCTCCAAGAAAATGTTATGAAAAACAAATATGTTCATGCATTTCCCTAAATTTGAGGTTAAGAGTAAGGACTATTGACTTGTATAATACACCATCCCTTGGTACAAATATCTATTTCAGAGAACTCTGGGATAGATGAATCATAGGTCTAATCTAGTGTACATTTCTTAGGTGAAACATCATTACTGTCCTGTCAATAGTTGAAAATTAATAGATATCCTATTGCTATCCTATCCTATACTAATTTCAAAAATATTAAACTTAATTCTCCCGAGGCACACAGAGTAAAGTCTAGTTTATTGGCTATGGAAAACTTAGCCCCTATAACTGTTGCACTGATTAGGTAAGGGGGGCAACAGATGATCCTACAAGGTCAAGCAAGATCCCTAGGCAAAATCATAATTTCCACAGCTTTTTTTCTTCCTTGTTATAATCCCAAACCCTGAAACCACTCACTC
Source organism: Monodelphis domestica (assembly GCF_027887165.1). Classification (NCBI taxonomy): domain Eukaryota; kingdom Metazoa; phylum Chordata; class Mammalia; order Didelphimorphia; family Didelphidae; genus Monodelphis; species Monodelphis domestica. Next base: position 189,577,115 of record NC_077227.1, read on the forward strand.
TAAAGGTGATGTTACTTGCAGATACTAGAGGGGAAAATTCACAGAACTCCTTTCCCTTTCTTTCATAAGTCTTACAGTTAAATTTACCTGAGGGAATCTCTCCTCATTTCTCTGAGCTTCGGAGACAGGCATAAAACAAATTTTGATCTCACAGGACCCCACATTTTTGTTTCATTAGTACAAGGAAAGGGACACTCAATTTTTAAAGCATTTTGCTTGATCTGAGCTATGATTCATACCATCTAACATCCACAGACTTTTTTGGTAGCCTGGAAAACACCTAATATATAAAAATTTGTCTCAGTAGGCTCTATAATAGTGATAGCTTCACATAAAGTACTCAGTAGCTCTTATTATGGATGTGGTAGACTTTGACAAGGAAACCAGAAAGAGAAAATAAGTTTGATGAATTTTTCAACAATCATGGGTAAAACTAGCCCTATTTTTTCCAAACAGCTTTGTTCTGTCCCTGTAAAAATACTTTTGATGTTTTCTAGCAGAAATTCTATTATAAATCTCCCCAACATGGTACAACATTGAATTATCCTTTATGTTATCTATATTTAGTTAGCTTTTAATTAGTATCATAGAATTAAGGGTAGAGAGAACCTTAGAGTCAAGTACAATCACTTTTTTTTTTTTAAACAAAAAGCAAAACAGAAACCCAGGATGCTGAGGTGCCTTGTGGCATATCACACAGGTAGTGAGTGGCATAGCCAGGTTTAGAACCCAAGCCCCCTGCCTCTAGATTCAATGTTCTCTACTCTACTCTATGTTGTCAAACTCCTGTTATTTAACTAAAGGTCAAGATATAAGTAGAAGTCTTGTTTTTTAAATAAAAACATGGGAAGAAAAAGGAATGAAATAAAAAATCAATTACCCTTATTTTATTAGATAAAAAGGATTTCTTATGGTTTTCATAAGAACATACATACTCTCCAAGAGAATATGAAAATAATGATATTGTATAGTCATGATTCTTTATATAACAAATATATTATTGAAACCCAGTTTCCTATTGCCAATAACAATAATTTATATGATTCTATTGGTGTGTTTGTATGCATATGAGCATGTGTATGTGACACTTGAAGAAAAATTTAAAAAAACCTTTTCTTTGAGCTATATATTAACTTACAAAAAGATCTTTCAGATGATAAATTCTATTCAATTCTGGCTATAGAAACAAAGTATCCCCAAAGTCCAAAGGAGAGTTTCACACACTAGGAGACTATTTTGTGACATGGAACTCACACTGTGTTTAAATATTGGGGTTTACATAGTCCCTCCATCAAATTTATGAATAAAAGATCATGCTGATTCTTTCATGGAAAACTAATAGAAGGATACAATCTTGATTAACCTCTTTTTTGTCAAATTATTGTTATTATATTGTATTAAGGACCCAAAGATACAACTCAAGATGGAAAAGTAGAATCAACTGCACAGCACAGCATGCATCTGCTGAATGCCTAGTCTATGACAGTGGAAGTGTTTATTTCCAGGATATTTCTTTCCTATTCCCTACTGCTAAGAGGTCACCTGACTTAGAGATCTTCGGTACCATTGTAGGTGATGAGTAAACTCAAGTGCTTTGGCTTGCCTATTGAGTTTCAGTCTTGGCACTGGTCCAATCGGCATTATTTAAACAACAAGCAACCTTAATGTCATGCAGAACAGCTTCCCGGTGACTCTGACCTACAATTGGCAAAAGACAGTGGACTCTGGAGCCAGCAAGCTAGTTACCCATGGATGTGGCTCAAGGCTGACACACAGATTGACTGGTTCACACTAATTTACTTCACACAGATTCCATTTATCTCCGAGAAGATCCCCTGGCAGCAGCTTATAATGGCATATCCTCGGATGTCTGCCTGCGTGAGTTTTTAAAGCGGCAGAGAGCTTGATGAATCTGAGCCCAGAAAACAGTTCACAGATTGAGGACTAGGTGCAATCAGATAACATCAAGTAGAACAGCTGGGACTTGTGAGCTTGCTTGACTGCTTGGAGCATCTGAGCATTAACTACACTTGCTTTCCCGCTGACAGCCCAGTGTCACCAGGACAAATCAGAGGACCACTCCCTTCCTCCTCCTGCAAGCCCCAAAATGGGAGAAAGAGAAGAAAGAGTGCCATCATATATGTAGCCTGTTCAGCTGCACGGAAAAGCTCATTGAGACACTGAACCTTTTAAACAATTCAAGGATTATTCAACTAGGTAAATCTCTCCTTGGCTGTGAACCATTGCAACTTTTTCCTTTAGGATACATTTTAGCAAAACATACTGGGGGGTGGAAAGGAGAGAAAGCCTTTTAAATATCATGATTCAACCCACCCACCCCCCACTTCAACAGTATGGTTTTTCAGTGTGGATCAATGCCTGCTGTTTAATATTACACAAGTGTGGAAAGCAATCAATCATATTAAAAATGAAAAATGAAATACTGAAAATCCTTCTGGACATAGCTAGCCATCAAATGCAAAAAGAAGAGGTGACCTTTTAAAAGTACAGAAATGAAGAGTTATTAAACAATAACAATTTCATCAGTAGATCAGCTTCATAAATGACAAAGCACACTTAGTACTCATGAGGTTAAAGATTGGGCTCTAGCACTAGTTGATGGAAAAAGTAGGATTAAGGCTTTACTGTGTGTCTTGACATGATCAGGTTGTCTGCCTGCTGTCTTAAGCTTTGAAAAACAGCTGGGATCATCTTCTTATAAGCTCCAACTCAAGGATGTTTAAGCAGTTCCCAATCCAATTAAACAGAGGTAAATATAAGGAAGGACCCTATTGAGTATAATCATCATATTTTTTTTTAATGAAAAACAGCATAATTGCAGGTTACACAGCTCCTTAATCTCACATTAAACTTAATAGATTGCTGTCTTATATTGAACGTGGCAGGCCCAGCTTTCTATATTAGTGTACTTAATTTTTGGTCATTATCCTTTATTATGTGACTTGTAATCCTTAAAGCCTGTGATTGTATCTAGATATTTGGCAAGGATTGTACTTGGCTATATAGGGATTCTCCTTCTAAGAATGATGACTTAATTGAATGATACAATATGACTAGCTTGTAAAGGAACTAACTTCTATGCATTTTTACAACCAGATTTTTTTTTAAATTAGAATCACTTCCTATGTTATTCTTTCTTTACTTTGCCCAAAAAAGTTTCCAATAATTAGAGCATTACGGAGACCCTGCATCGTCAGCCAGCAAATATTTAATAAGTATTTGCTATGTACTAGGTACTAAAGTAAGTGTTGAGTATTCAATAGAAACAATCACTGAAAATGATAGTCTTCAATATGGAAGATAAGTAGCTATTCATTAGAAAGCTCTGACCCAAGAGTATCCATGATATGGAAATCCTATTTTTCAGATATAATCATCTTATAATTTAAAACCCAAATCAATTCCACAACAAGCGTCTTTTACTGTAAATGTTTCTGAATGGTAAGAAGATGTCAATGTTTTTTATTGAAAATTAATTTATCAATAAAATGAGCAAAACTATTTTAAATTGAGCCAAAAGATGAGACATTCAGAAACTTTCACCCAGCCTTTGGCTTTACATTAACTTTTTAAAATATGGGAACTACCTAAATGATACTCATCTCTCCCAGAATCCAGCGTGGTTCTATTGCCCTTTCCTGACAGATATGATCTGTATAGTTTCACATGAAGCTAAGTGCCAGCTCTGCCTCATTTAGTGCATACCCACATCAATCTATTTTCTTTTCTTTTTTTTTTTTGTATGTAGATAGGAAACAATGAGATCTGAAAGAGCTGACTGAAGGAAGCAGATTCTCATTGGGATTACCTCAGATATAAATTCAAGCTCATTCTCAAAATGAATTTCTGACCTCCTTGATTTGGAGTTCCTTCAGGTGATAGAGATCATAGCCCATCTAAGTCTACTTATCCTAGGTGACCTTCTATGTTTCCCCCTATGTTTGTCACAGTGGGTTCATCCAATGTGTTAGAGGCCTTACTTGACTGGCATTCCTACTGGATCAGTATATCAGTATAGCACTCTGGGCATCCACCCATGAGGACAATATCCTGGAAGGGATATGGGCTTTTCCTAAGCAGTTGATTTCAAGGAAGTGACCTTAGCACTGAGGAAAATAGAATCTTTTGAAGCTGTTTTCCATCATGTGCTTTCAAAGTTTATGAAATCCTTAAAAAATATAATAATTTCAATTTCCTCCATTAAAATTAAATTCCAAGATCTCATTGATTCAGGTCAGTAACTCATGGTGGTATGTGGGAGGAGGAGAGTCTGGAGGACAGGCAAGAAGGATATAATCTTGTCAGGAATTCCCAGGCAGGAAAGGATCTTAGTATGAACCTGGCAACAATCTATCCTCCTAGTCATTCTAGTTAAGGTCAGAGACTGTTTCAGTGATAGTAACTCTCACAGTAACACCACCTACTGAAGGCTTGCCATGGTGGAGGTTATAATGTGTGTAGGTGCAAAGTATTTTTGAAACATTGACCCAAACACTACATATTCAGGGACTAATTCTGTCTTTGCAAATATATTATATTTTATAGTAATGTTGACCCACAATGTATATACTGTGTGTGTGTGGTAGGGAGCATAGGAGGATGTCTCCTTAAAAACATGTACTCAACTTTCTTCCTTACCTGCCAATTCAATTCACTTCCATTAAACAGATATATTTGCAAACAATTGAATCAACTTTAATGCTGCATTTTTAAAGAGGAATTTTTTTTTGTCTTTGACATGATGAACTCTCTTAGAGAGCCTTTAAAAAGCAATTTATATTTTTATTTTGAATTAAAACTTTTAGTAGCCCAACGGAATCACTTGATGTTTAATTAGCAAGATGATAGAGTACCTGATAAAATCTTTAAAAATTAAAAACTACAAGTTCAACAAAATATATAATCTTTAGAGGCAGGAAACTGTAAAACATTTGTAAGATTTATTTTTATGAGTAAAAATATTCAGTATTTATATGGCATTTTAAAATTTGCAAAGCACTTTACATATATTATCCCGTTTGATGTTCCCAGCAACATTATGAGGTAACTGCAGCAATTAATTATCATCCCCATAATCTCTAGATTGTAGAAGCTAAATGACTTGCCCTGGGTCACACAGCTAGGATACATCTGAATCATGATTAGAACCCTGGTCTTCTTAAGTCAGGAAGATCTAATACTTATCTACTATACTGTTACTTCTGTCAATGAATATAATTATTAACAAAATCCTAGCAATAATAATGAAAATACATGTGGAATTGAAAATCTTAAGACTTCTAATGATCAGATTATATTGTAGATATCATTAAATCATCATCATAAACCAGGAGAGAATGTGATAAACTTTATGAAAGAATTTTAAGTAACTAATTCTACACAGAGATGACCTTAATCCCCACTAAGATTTTGAAAGCAATAGAATGTCAGAGTTGGAAGGGGCCTTAAAGCCTATTTATTCCAATCTACCTCATACAGGAATATATATAAGTAGATACATATATATGTATATATGTGTGTGTGTTATAGAAGCATTTATAAGTTTATATATGTGTGTATTTTATAGAGGCATATATACATAAACACACATATATGTATATAAGTAAACATACATGTATATGTAAATATGCATCTATCTATTTATCTATCTTCTTACCTATTAATGTATGTAGGCATCTACCTACCTTCCTCTCTCTTCATATATATATATATATGTATGTATTTTATATTCTCCTATGTAACTTCAGTTAATCAACAAGAATTTACTAAGTACTTCCTGTATGCTGGAGACATAAAGAAAAAAAAAACCAGTCCTTACCTTCAAGGAACTTAAATTCTAGAGGGAAAAAACACATATATACCAGAATGTAGAGAAATACATACAAAAGAAACCAAAGTTAATTTGGAAGACAGAGGCATAAAAATAGGAAACATGAGGAAGTAGGTAAGGAAGGGTTATATTCCAGGCATGAAGCTATAGAAATGAGAAAGGAAGTATCTTCTGGGAAGGGGAGACAGCAAGAAGGATAATTTGATGGGTGGGGAATATATGACTATAAAGATAGATTCAAGATAAATTATGAAAGGCTTTAGATGTCAAAACAAAGCAGTTTGTATTTGCTCCTGGAGGGACTAGGGAATCATTGATATATCTTTTGTGAAGGTTTTGGCATAGTCAGATTTGTTTTCTAAGCTAAACACTAAATAAACACTAAATAAGACACTAAAATAAAACTGGTAAACTAATAAAAAAGGGCCTAGAGTAGGGTGACACTGTTTTGAGTAGTGAGAAGAGGACAGATGGTAGAGGAAGGATCTACAAGATTTAGCAATTAGTTGTTTAGGTGGGATGAAGAAAACTGGGCTGTCCAGGATGACACAAAGATCATTGACAACACAAAAATGAGTCACTGAAAAGGTGATAGTATATATTCAATAGAAATGCAGAAGTTAGGAAGAGAGGTGGATCTGGGGGGAAACAGAATGAGTTCTATTTGGCACATAAGTTTGAAACAGTAATTGGAGGGGCACCAAGCTGGCTTAGTGGATAGAGAACCAGACCCAGAGACAGAATGTCCCGGGTTCAGATCTAGCCTCAAACATTTCCTAACACTGTAACCCTGGGCAAGTCACTTAACTTCAATTACCTAGTCCTTATCACTTATCTGCCTTAGATCTATACCTAATATCTACTCTAAGACAGAAGGTAAGGGTTTTTTTTAAAAAGCTGGTTTATAGATAACCAGTTTGAAAAGTTCAACAAACAGGAATGAAACTCAGGAGAGAAATCAATGTTAAATAAATAGATTTGGAAGTCACCAGCATAGATATGACAATTGAAACAATGGGAGTTGATTAAGTCACTGAGAGATAAAACTTAAAGGAATTCAGCACAGGATCTTTGGAGTACATCCATAGTTAGGGGGTGTGATAAGTCATTATGATCCCTGAATGGAGATTAAATGCTCTGATGGGTAGAACCAAAGAAAGAAAGCAATGTTTCAAAAACCAGAGAGGAGAAAGTATCCATAGAGAGTGCTTAACTATGTCAAGCACTACAGACAAGAAGGATAAATATTGAGAAAAAAATCTATAGATTTGACAATTAAAAGATCAATATTAACTCTAGACAGAAATTTTGGCTGTGCTGATATTATAAGCAGATCTGCCAGGGGTTGAAAAAAGAGGAAACAGAAATAATGAGTCTAGAAAGTTAAAAAAAAATTAAAAAATATATCCCTTAGGAGTTGAGCTATAACATGGAGAAGAAATCTAGAATGAGAACCTCATTGACAGGTAGGCATCTAGACTCTGATATTCTAATGATAAAGAACTCGAGTTTCAGACATTTCTAATTACTAGAAACTCATTTTTCATATTGAGTCAAGATTTGTCCCTTAACTTCCAAATGCAGGTAGTATCTCTGCTATAAAAAAGAATTACTTGGAACAGCTAGATGGCTCAGGAGATAGAGAGACCAGTCTAGAGACAAGAGGTCCTGGGTTGAAAATTTGCCTCAGACACTTGTTCTCCTTGTGACCTTGGGCAAGTCACTTAACCATGTTTATCTAGCCTTTGTCCTTGTGTCTTTGAGTTGTTACTAAGGGTTTTTTTTTTTTCAATTACTTGAATCCTCTCTTCCAAATAACACCTTTCCAAACAAAGACATCACATTTGCTTCAAAGATTTCTCACCCAAGATACCATTCCTCTTAGAGAGAATTTCAAGTCCTCAGATATTTTTGGTTGTCCCCCTCAGGAACATTTTAGGTTGGCCTCCATTTAAATGTGACTCCTAGAATTTAACATGATAATCCAATTTGTGGTCTGATAAGAGCATAAGTGAGACTATTGCCTCTTTTGTTATATATATATAAGACTTCTATTAATGCAGCCTAAGATTGATGAGGGCATCATCATGCTACTGGTGGGGCTATGCAACTGTGACCCATGGAGCACTGTGATCTCAGAGCAGACACACTCACAGTTGATTCCAAGGGTAATGGAAAGAAGCCTGATGAGTGTCCACAAACTGCAACATGTGACCAAAAATGACTGCCATTAAAGATATCATTTAGAACATGTATGACCAGAAAAGAAAATAGGTCAGATATATTGTTAGAAGGACAATAGCTGCATAGCCCGAGGATTGTCTGTATCTTTAGATTAGCTAAAGCACCCGAAGGGCTCCAATACACTAGACCAGCTTAGGTAAAGTATTGGCATGGGTGCCCAGCCAGCTCTTGGGGAGATGCTCCATTCCCTCTCTTCCCAGAGCCCAAGGACATTGTTGCATGCCCCACCCTGCTCTGCCTAGTCACCCAAAGCAATCACTTCCTCCACTCTCTGGGGTAATCTGGGAGGTTCACAGGCAGCTTGAAGTTGCAATTTGGGCAACCAAACTTGAAAACCTTTGCCAATGCTGCACGAGACTGATTCTTCACAAAAGATTACAGAAAGAAATACATGGAAGTAAAAGAGAATGAGAAGGGATAGAAGAACTGGAATTGATGTTGCCACGTATTTGAAGAGAAACAGAGTTTGCATGTTTTTGTGTCAGGTAAGTTTTTTTGCTGGCTCCTACTTAGCTCATTGTCATTTGAAGTCCCTCAGTCTTTTTTATTTAGCCAACTTTGGAACCAGGTTTCCTCTACTCTTGTAATTTGGCAGGTCAATTAATACCCTTAGGCCATCTTAATAATACATATAAATCACTGCCTGAGCCAACAGACCACCTTTAGAAGTGTGCCCTAAGGTGCTGATTTTTCTTTTGATGTCTCAGGGAAGGGGTTCATTGTGGACATGTGCCTCTAGGTATGGAGCATAGGTTAACTTTCATATGTAAGATGGAAATATAAGCAAAACACAGAGTTACCTACATGGTATGATCCAGAGAACTTGAAAAAAGTATACCATCTGCCTAAATTTTTCACTCACTTTGCGGGAGTGACTAAAATTCCACTCATTAAAGAATCATTTGTATTAAGAATTATTCTGTTTTAAAAATCATCTCAAGATAGAAGTCACCAAAGAAATATGAATAAGGTGTGACAAGCTCCACTTTCCAAACCCAACCCCATAATGTTATTTAACAAATAGCCTAAATTCAGAAGCAAATTCAAATCATAGTTCTGTCACTTGATACTTGAACTGGTCATTTACTCGCTCTTGACCTCAGTTTTCTCACCTATAAAATGAAGAACTTGGACTAGATGACCTCTTATGGTCTGTTCCAACTTAAAATCTGTTATCCTAAGAACTGTTGTATGGGCTAAAACGGATAGTCTGATGTGGTAACAGACATTGAAATGTTTTTTTTTTTTTTAACAATATTGAAAAGTCAAAGGACTAAAGAAGCTTAGAAAAGTATATTTACAAGGGTTAGACACAATTAAGGTGAAGGGTACCTTAGTCTCTGATTTATTAATTTTGCTCAAAAGCAGAAGCTTACCAGGGAAGGAGTCATTCAGTTTTAGCATTTACACATCACTTTTTAAAGAAAAGGTAGATGAAATTATAGAATAAAGGAAATAAGAAATTAGAAGACCTATATTTTATACCAAGTTCCATCCCTTATCTCTTATGTGTTTACCTAAGAGATGAAACCTGGTTCACTTTCATTAATTACATAAGGAATATAATTACATAAGAATAATATTGTGCAATTCGTACCTCAAGGACTTGCTAAGATAATGTATCTGATTGTCAATCTCTCAAAAATAGTAAGTTACTATTAGTAATGCTCATAAAAAAGAATAAAACAACATATCTAGCTAGCAACTTATTTTCTTGCTATTCATCTTTTTTCATAATATAATATTACTTGGGGTCAAGGCAATTTCAGTCCTAAGTCCCATGCTATCTATATATTTTTTTCTTTTTTCTTCCATCTATATTTAGAGCAAGACAAACTGATGAAAGAATGAATGAGAATGCATTTATTAAGAATGTAAAATGAAGTAAGCAATATGCTAAGTCCTAGGGATACAAATGCAAGTATGTGCTTACATTCTAATGGGGAAAGATAATATATAAAGGCAGTTAGATGGCCAAGTGGATAAGAGTGATGAGCCTAAAGTCAAGAGTTCAGTCCACTTTTAGACACTATCTGTGTGACCCTAGCTAAGTCACTTAACCTTTGTTTGTCTTACTCCCCTGGAAAAGGAAATGGAAAATCACTCTATTATCTTTGCCAAGAAAATCCCAAGAATTGTAAAAGGCATAACAGGATCATGAAGAGTTTAACCCAACTGAACAATAATGATAATGCATAAAGGAAGTGGACAGGAGGCTTGATTACAGGGAAGAAAAGGAGAATACTCACAAATCAAAGGAAAGAGTCTCAGAGAAAGAGTCCAAAATTCTGGTAAGAAGAATCTGATGAAGAGGCTCCAATATTGCTGATTCTTAGTCAAGAAAACATTAAGCTATCCTTATTTCTAGTGAAGAAATATTATGCTTAGATTATTAAGGAAGTGTAATAAATTGAGCATGGAGGTGTGTAATAGTGGATAGGGGGATGAATTTAGAGTCAGAAAGAGGTGAATTCAAATCCTGGCTGTGACATAAACTGGCTACGTGACCTTAAGTAAGTTAGTTAAGTTCTTAGTGCATCCAGACAACTAAGACTAATTTTCAGAGTTGGTGCTAATTTAATTGGTAAAGGGAGCTTGCTAATACCTAAATTATAGAGCTTTTGAAATAGAAATTACCTTAAATCAAAAGGTCCTTGATCTTTTTTTTGTGTCATGGACTGCTTTGGTCATCTGGTGGATCCCCAAGAATTTCTGCTCAGAATGTTTTCCAATGTATAAAGCACATAGGATTGTAATGAAATAAAGATTATGTTTTCTTTTTTTTTCTTATCCAAGTTGATAAAAATTGGCATCTTTTCACTGATTTAAAATTCATATCTCCTGCCTTAGAGGGAAATTTCCCTGGATATTTTACAAGGGACAATTGTTTCAGGGGACAACTGCTAAAATGATTGAGATCTTAAAGCTAGTTACTGACAATTATTTCAGGTGTCCTAAATTCCAGTATCTATTATTATTTCCTTAATACCATACTCAATCTCTCTGGGCATTAATTTCCTTACCAATAAATTGATAACCTTATATGTTATAGTGCTGCAATAGGAATTAAATGAGATATAGATATGAAAACATTCAAAATGTTACCCAGTACTGTAGATAGTTGGTGGTAGATGTTTTTTCATCTCAAAAGACAAGACCAAAATCTTATTAATTCTATTCAACTCATTATTTTCAGAAAGCTTCATTTCCCAATGATGCTTGCATAATAAAGTGTTAGTAAAATGTCTTATTAAGTGGAGAATCTATTAGATAATCACAGTAACAAAGTTCTCTTCAACATCAAACATCAGCTCTTATTCTTGATTAGGCTTCCTACTATCTGTATAACATAACATTTCCAAGAGTTCCTTTCATGTTTTGCTTTGGCCACTTCCTATGGTGAGGAAGCTACTCCCTGCCCGTCAAGTATTGATTCATTATTAAATGGTCCCCAAACCCAATGGATCTGCGCCATAACTTTATTTTGTAATTGAAAATTTATATTAATACTTTATAATCATTTTTCTGTGTCTTCTCAATTTCTTTACACTACATTTTATGCAATATACATGACTACTTTATTGATCATAATTAGTTCAGGTCTGATCTTTTATTGTAATTTTGAGCCTCTGCCTCTCTCTCTCTCTCTCTCTCTCTCTCTCTGTCCTACTTTGTGATGGTTGCTTTTAAATACCTTTAATTCTCTTATAATGTATTTCTTACCTTTCTTCTATACCTCCTACATAATACTTTCCATAAATATGTAGCCTTGATAAATATATGAAAAGGAGAATGATTTTCCTAAAACCTTATTTACATGATAGGCTACTAGAGGAGAGATGTTAAGATAATATTCAAGGGCTAAGATAGAAAGTAGTTCTCAGGGTCTGTCACATACTGGGCTCTGTTTTCCTGGTGTGTATCTTCTATACTGTGTGCAGCAAAACTTCAATTGACATCAAAGGAAGTACTTTTGGAAGAGGGAGACTTATGCACCCAAAGCAGGGAGCCTGGTGTTAATCTTTGATGAACTCCATTTACTAATTTATAAGTTCAATGGGAGATATAGCTGAAGTGCCAAACTGAAAGATGAAGGACGATATGTAATTGATGTCGGTAGTTTTCTGACAGTTCTCCAAATTACTGAGCCTTGTGAAGAAATCTGTGGAACCTTATTTAACACTTTCTGCTTCATATATTGAAAGTGTTAGAATGAAAAAGGATTTGACCTCTTTAAAAAGCCAAGTTATGAATTAGATGTCCCATTTTTCAGAAAAAGGCTCTGAATATGAAGTACCTCCATTTTAAGAAGATCAGTTGAAAGCCCCACAGTAGATACATTAATATTAACAGCAGTTAGTGCTCATGGGGTTACATCATGCTAAGGAAACTAATTAACACCTTTGCTTTGAACCATAGTCAGGAACAAATTGGAAAGGAGGAGACTACGAGTTATTGTGGAGCAGCTTTTAAAGTGAAAGAGATATATAAGAAAGCATTTCAATAAGTATATATGATAAGTTGATGAATAGTAATTAACTGATATTATTTTATGGGTTTACATAGTGCTTGGCACACAGTAGGCGCTTAATAAATGTATATTGAATATCTACTCATGGCAAGTAGACATTCAATAAACATTTATTAAGCACCTACTCTGTACCAGGCATTGAGTTAAGCACTGAGATAAAAGAAGAGGCAAAAGACAATCCTAGTCCTCATGGAATTTACAATCTAATGAAGAACTTACAAAATGAGTAAGGTTAAATAACTATTGTCAGAGGTATGATTTTGACCCCAGATTGAGTATCATAGATTTAGGGGAAAAGGTTCTGATCCATCCTCTACACTTTACAGATGAGGAATGTGAGTTTTAGCAAAGTTAAGTTATTTTCTTGAGATCACATAGCAGTAAATAGCCAAGGTACAATTTGAACTCAGGTTCTGTGCATCCAAATCCAGAACTTTTTCCACTTTGAAATGAGTCCAAATTTTTTTTTTATTATGTCACAATTGCACTCTTTGTAGGTCAGACATTTGTTTTTGTTATCATGAATCCATATTATCTTTTACTTTTCATTCTAAGTGAGGTATATTCATATATGAAAGTCATATGACTCAAAGATAATATTCTGGTAGAAAAAAGCACAGGCAAATACATTATGCGATATATCTTCTTCATTCAACTATATGTACTGGAATACCGAATGGACTTTGGATCCAAAAGGATACTAATATTTACCTGTGGGAAACTTTGAAGAGCAAAAATGGTTTTTTTAAGGTTGGTTAATTCACTTTCAAATACTGGACTTGTACTCTTTTTAAATTTTTCAATACAAAATGCCAATTATTATATCCCACATCAGAGTGCTGGGTATATACTAGGTCCTCAATAAATAAGGAATAGAATACCTATTAATTTGACAGTGATAAGCCAAGCATCTGGAGATTCAATACACATAAGAAAGGTGTCTGTCTGTCTGTCTGTCTGTCTGTCTTCTTTCTTGCCTCCCAACTCCCATGCTTTTTCTGCTGCACTGGAGAAAGGAATGTTCTTTAATATCATTTTTCAGATTCTCTGGGGAATCACTCAGAATGTTGTTTCTACAGACAGATTGTATTCATGTAAAAATGAAACTTTGGTATTGGCTGCTTTAAGGCGTCAGAGAGTGTAGCAAATGCAGGAGAGAAATGTGTTCTCAGTCTTTGGAAAGCTTCACACATCCGTTTCCATTCCTTTGCTCTCACAGTTCACAAAATTTAGCTTAAATACTGTGACACATATTCTTAACCATTTTGGGGTCATGAACCTCTTGGTAGACTCGAGAAGCCTATAGATTTCATCTCAGAATAATGTTTTTAAAGGAATGAAATAAAATACTTGCAAGATACAAAAAAATGAATTAAATAAAATACTTTCAAATATTACTAAGGAAATCAATATCAAAATATAAAAAAGTTCACAGACTTGAGGTTAAGAATTCCTTTTATATGTGAAAAGGCAGCTAGGTGGAGTACCAGGCCAGATCTGAATTTAAATACACCTCAGATGCTTACCCATCTCAACCTGGGCAAGTCATTTAACCTGACTTGCCTCAGTTTCCCCATATGTAAAATAAATTGGTGAAGGAAATGGCAAACTCTTGTATCTTTTCCAAGAAAAACACAAATGGGGTCACAGAGTCCCTACTGAAATGACTGAACAATAATAAATTTGTATATGAAGCCTTTCCTTATCTTCATGACTCTGAGTGCCCTCCCTTTTCAAACTATTCTGTAAGTATTTTGGATATATTTATATTTGTACATATTGTGGCTCTTAATAGAATATAAGCTCCTTGAGGGTGGGGACTATTTTATTCTTCTCTTTGTATTCCCAGGGCCCAGTACACAGTAGTACAGAGATGCTTACTATGCTTCTTGCCTGATTGAGATATAGAATGATGGCACTGAAAGTCTTCCTTTGGGGATAATGACTACAGCAAGAAATATCCCTAACTTCTGAGGCATAATTAAGGAGACATAATTTTTTTTCTGCCTCTATCCCCCTCCTGCAATGGCATATATGATAACTTCTATACATATTAGCTTCTTTCTCATGCGGTAAAGCTTCAAAGACATAAGTATCAAAGAGAATATGACTAAAAATCTAACAGAATCTTCAGTTTCCCCAATTTCTAAAATATAGAAATAATTCTTAATTTTGAGATCAAAATCCCTCATTGGGATAAAGTCATCAAGAAAGCAGAGAGGAACAGATATTGAAGCATGGTGTTGATAACATCCAAGGAACTAATATAAGTGATGGTAATAAATAGAAGCAGGAGGACAATTCAAATATGGGATAAGGCTACAAAATACTGCTTCAGAGGAAGAATAAGCTGAACCCTTGACCCAGTGTGGCAGTTGGCCTCCTTCATTTAGTGTCCTGCTGCTGTGAAATCTGGGGTGTGGGGAGGGTTAAGAAGGGAAGGGATGGGGAGTGGATGTTGAGGAGAGTAGATTGACCATTTGGCCAGCTGCTACTGGGTATGATCATAGAAAGGGCAGGTCGTCAGCCTTTCTGACTCCCAGAGAGGGAAAGAGATAAAGAGAGACAGAGAAGAACAAAATTAGCCATCCTACATGTTCATGCTTGTACATGTGTATACACTCATTCAATGCAAGTATGCTGTTAAGAGATAGCATTACTGAAAAGAGCAGGTACTCAAGTGTGACCTTGCAAATGCAGCACTGCATATCCTATTAGTTCTTCAGCCAGCTTACAAATAGTAAATGCTTTTGCCTATTTGCTTACTCTCCTGTCAAAGTTGTTCATCATATGCAGTATCACAAAGCACATGGTCACATCTCATATGTCTGCTTTAAGGGCAAGACAAATATGACCTTTGACTTTTTCCTTGGGAAAAAAAAAGGAATGAAATCACCTTCAAAGAATATTGTCTGTCTGCACAGTTCCCTTTAAGAAATAACCTGCTATTGATAAAGTACAAATTTTTGTGATATTGTTCATTAAAATTTTATGGCTGATTTTTTCTGAGAGGGTTAGCAAGAGGCTTAAATAGGTCCAAACCTATCTTTTATTTGGATGGGCTTAAAAATTCTTATCATTCTCCTATTTCATAACCACCTCAAATAGAAAATAAGAAAAGAAAGGCTTATTTCTCTCTTTTCATTGAAGATGAGGAATATATAATGGGAAATAATTTTTTAAAAATTACGTTGGATTTGGGATAAATCAGCTTTAAAAATAATGTATCTGTCTTTCCCCTATCTCACTTCCTAAAGCAGATTCTGACCTATAGGAACCTAATGACATTTATTTTCTATTGATAGTGATTCCCTTTCTATTACTTGTGGGCCGTGGAGATATAGGGCTACTGAATTCAGGGTAAGTCAGCATAGTAACTACTATTCTCTGATGTGATGAAGAAGCCATCTAAAGGAAGGGGTGGAGTCCTAAATGTAGGGCAAAAGGTTCAAATCAGATCTAAGAAGCTGTCTTCAGCAACTGTCAACAGTCAGTCTCATTTAAATCTCTAGGCATTCGATGACTAAAAGAAAAGGTAATGGTTTTCACAGATAGGTCTTTCCACAGCCAATTCTGTTCAAATATGATGCCACTCAATGGGAGGGAGAATGTTTTGTGGGGTTGACAAGACTTCACAGTAGAAGTAATTTTATTATCTGCCAGATACGGGGTTTCATCATAAAAAAATCAGCCAACTAGAATACAACATCCTTTGACCTAGCAGATAAAAGGTCAGAAAGCAATTTTGAATAATAAATGAGACCTGTTGACCCCATGACCCAAATCTGGCAGGGTCAGTGTTACCCCTTTCACCAGATGCTGATGGCAGATATACACATACAGACAGCTCAACTAATGAGCTTCCTGGATGCAGGTTTCTAGGTACAATACCATTTAAGTGTTGCAAAATATAGAAAACAAAAGTTCTAAATAATTGGTGTATCATATAAAGTGACATTGATAAGATATATGCATCATTGCGTTTGAAGTTAACTGAATTCCAGTGTTTTCTTTAGCTTGGTAATTGATGGCAGAAAGGGGGAAGGGGGGGGATATTTGGTTCGAGGTTTTTTGCTTCCATTCCTAATTTGTTCTAACATTGCCCTAGCTAGAACAATTCTTTGTTATACTTGTTTCTTTGGTCAGTTATGTGAACTAAATTAAACTTTTGCTAATGTCCACTCACAGATGCTACTAAATACTGTGAATATATAACTTCCTTTTACAAACTCTAGGTCCAATAATTTGACCAATAGTAAAAGTGGCATGTATATTTTTGATATTCTCTGTGGATTATAATATCTTTAGAAGGTTCAAATAATCTTTGAGTCTAGCAGTTTATGGTTTTGGAAATTTTCCCTAATGTTTTGAATAAATTATGAGCCCTTAGGGTAAATATTTCCTTTTCTCATTTTAATCTATTTAAATTAGGATATATTGAAGTTGCCAAAAAGCTGTTGTTCTAAGGCTAGTCTAGTATTGTTTACATTCTTTTAATATCTGCCCTATAACATGTCTCATTTTGACTTCTTTGATTAAGCCTATGTACAATGCATTTAATTTCTATTTACTCAATGTTCATGTTAATGAAAACTGTCGGGGTTCTGGCCAAATTCCAGCTCAGGTAATTACATTTGTCTTGCTGAATTCCCCTTATGCTTTCAATTGAATATAATATTCTTCTTCACTCTCTGAATTAAACCTTTGTCAATTTCAGCAGCATAGAAATACCATTTTAGGAAAGGGTCATATCATTTAAACTTGTAAAGCCACTAAATAATGCAGATGTGCAGAAAGAGTTCAGAGTAAATTATGTGCTAGTTTGTACCACTGGAAGTCTGTGATTCCCAAATTGAAAAATAAAGTTTAGCAATTAAAAAACAGAGATCCATTTCAAGTCAGACTTTCCATAATTTTCTATTGCTAGTAGAGTGGCCAACTTAATCACTGCTCTCTCTCTCTCTCTCTCTCTCTCTCTCTCTCTCTCTCTCTCTCTCTCTCTCTCTCTCTCTCTGTCTGAGGCCAGATTCGAAGCTAGGACCTCCCATCTCCAGGCCTGGCTCTCAATCCACTGAGCTACCCAGCTGCCTCCAATCATTGCTCTTTTGAATGATGAACTTTGTTCTGACAGTATGGAATAATTTTCTGAGTTAAGTTTTATATAATCACACTTTGGATAATTGTCTTTCACTCTTGCCCCTCAGTTTCAAAAGGAAACTAATATGGAGGGGAGATGAAGACACTCCTTCCTTTACCTCACTTCTTCAGCACTAGGTTCAGAGGTTCATGAACTACCTTCCATCCAAAGATTTTCCTGATCTTCCCCTGCTAGTGCCCTCCCTTCATAAGTAATATATTTAGATTTTTATTCTTCATATACCTGCTCACTCCCTTATAAAATGAAGACTCTTTAAGAGCAGAATTTATTCATTCTTTCAATCTTTGTATCCCCAGGGCCAAGCACAGTGCCTGGTATCCCTTCATAAATACCTGTTGATGCACTAAAGACTGATAATAATAGATAATGAGATTCTAAGAGAGACTCAAGATGTTCTTCCTACATTTTCTACCTCTGGCTGATTATCTCTCTAGATGGAACACATTCAGACTAAGCACTGAGCTCAGGCTCAGTTTAAGCATATTGATATTCATGATAATCTGGTATTACATACAAAGGAATATGTAATGCAAAACACTAAATATAGCCTTTGGGTGTTAATATAAGTGTTAAGTAAATTTAAACAGAAAGGATCAATTCCTTTTTTTCTTAAATAAACTGCTCTTTTTCTTCTGATTTCATTAATTCATTTTTCAAAATTGTCATAGTATTATAGCAATAAACTTTTCAAATAGCATTATTCTGAAATATTTGCAATCAATTTCTTTTTTTTTCCTACATGGAAAGAATCCATAGTAAAAACAAGTTGGGACTTCTAAAATAAGGATTAGAAATTTCCTTCTTTTGAGTTAATAGGAGACCTGAATATTATCTGATCTCTGATATTGGGTATTTGGAGTTGCAGGAAAAGGAACTGACCTGAATTTGAATCCTGGTTCAGAAACCCCCTGGTTATCTTGTCTGACAATGGGGAAGTTGCTTCACCTGTCTCAATCTTAGTTTCCTCATCTGTAAAAAAGGAATAATAATGACACCTTCACAGGGTTGCTGTGAGGATCAAATGAGATAACTTGTAAAGCATTCTGTAAATCATGAAGTACTATATATACATACATATTCTAGCATTTATTAAAAGACATACTATAATGGCATGCAAATTTTTAAAAGTCCTTAGCCCCAGTAAACTACAAGGAAAGAGAATAGGATGTGATGCCCAAAATGCCTGTCTCTTTCTAGGTCTGTGTGTCTATTACATCCTGGATATCTTTGCTTTACTCCCACTCTGCCTGGTAGTTTCTATGACTATGTCTTTTTTTATACATTTTTTTTCCTTTTCTGTTTTTGCTTCACCTCCAGATCTCTCCCTTAACTAGACATATAATAGAATCAGAACATATTTTACATATTTTCTTATATTTTCAACAGAAACATTAAAAACATGGCTGAATTATCACTTTTTTCTTTTCATCCCTCTCTTACTTCATTAATGACTTAGCTCATTCCCTTTCTTTCTTTCTTTTTTTTTTGTTCTCAAACATCAAAAACAAACATGTATGGGCCTGTAGGAGAAATCTTATCAACTTCAATTGTGAAGTGACATTTTGCAAAATACTCAAGTGGTATCCACTATTTAACTTATTTTCACAGAAACTACTATGAAATGAAGAGGTCTAGGGATATTAGGTTTATTTCCAAAAAGGAATAAGTAAGATAGTTGGGCCAGATGACCTTTCTTCAGTAAATCAGAAAATGAATTAAGACTGAAACTTACATCTCAAGATTATCATTCTTTCGGAGAAAAAGAAGTCAGTTAATTCCTTTTATCTGAAGAGGAACTTAGGCTCTTGTGTATAATTGAAAATCTGTTATCCTAAAAAACTACATTTCCCAGGAGCCCACGGACTTCCTATAATTATGTACTTCCTGTAGACAGGGAATAAATTTAGTGGGCATTCAAGGGCTCAGGCTCTTTGGCTTCCTGGCAAGGATGAGTAGTGAAGGGGTTTGAACTGGCTGATTAGCCATGGATATGTGGTTTTTATTTTTTCCCTTTTATTCCTTTATTTATAATGATCTTTAATAAATCTCCTAAAATATAATATTTTTATTATAGACTTTAATTTTAATTTTTACACTTGGATAAAGAGTATAACACACTATACTGATGAGAGTAAGAATATACAATACTAATTCTCCACTAGTGAAAAAGGCAGTGATGTTTTGAGGTTTTCCCACCTAAGTAAGAGTTTTGCCCATAATAGATGTTTCACAAATTCTGTACAAATTTAATACAAGTACTTCAATAATCAGTCAGTTAGAAAGCATTTATTAAGCACCTATTATCTATCAGTCAGTGTGTCACATTCTGGGTATACAAAGACAGGCAGAAAATAATCCCTTACATCATAGAGCTCATGTCTTAATATTGAGAAAAACTTGGAAATAATTAGGGATATATGAAACACACTAAGTAAAAGGAAGGTAATCTTAAAGGGGAAGATATTAAAAGCTCAGGAACAGTGAGAGACTTCTTGCAGAAAATAGGATTTGAGCATTAGGTTACTGATATTATAGTATAGGGTGTATAAAGTATGTAGGAAGAACTAGCACCTCTGATCTGAAGGTTTCCCAAGTCCTTTCCAGTGCTACTCTTTTATCTCTGGTATCTATCTGTCACTCAACTTCCACCTGTGGTTCCAAGAAGTTGCAGCATGACCAGAAGCCACACTGCTGTAAAACTTTCTCAGCAAATCTGCTGAAGCAAATTGAAGAAAACTGACAGACCTCCAATTGGTCTGTGAGTTCAGGGGATGTCTACCCCAAGTATGTGTAGACTTTCCCTGATTGAATGGACCAATGAAAACAACTTGTACCAACAATCATGAAGTCTGCTGAAACAGGAACTGGGGAGCACTTAGAGCTTGGTCAGACATGGAAAAATCTAAGATAATCCAATGTATATCAGGGCATCACCAGTTTTTTTGGCTTGACACTAAACTTAGAGCACTCTGGTAGAGGATGTGAGGCTACCTGTGCAACTCTGTCTCACTTAAATCCAATTCACTCTCAAATCAAGACATCACTACATAAAGGCATAGGTCCTCTTCAGAAAGGAAGGAGGAAAAACAAAGTAAACTCCCTCAGAGCACTACTCCTTTTCATATTGTTTTTACATTCCCACTCCTTATCAAAGTACCCTGCCACAGTAGGAATTAGATTAATGTTTGCTAGTTGGATTTAACTTTAAAGACAAAACTATCACGAGATATCAAAAGGAACTTGATACATATATCTGTGACATATGCAAATTCTATGATTTTATAGCACAAATATTTCATTAGGTAACTAATATGAATGGCTATCTATAGACTGCACCTTCTTGGAATACAGAACTGTTTCTTATTCTCTTTTCAATGATTACAATATGGATTCTAACTGTAAATATGCCTTTGATAACAGAAAGATGAAATAAAGTAAGATATTCTCTCAAATACATTATTGCTCTGGCAAATGAGACAAAAAAAGATGGGGATAAGTATATTCTTACAATAGCATTGCATATGGATGCAAGCCATTTGTATAAAGCATGTCAAGTACAAACAGATGTCATTCTCTCATTTGTTCCATTTTATGTACATTACCCAAATGAAAAACTCAGGTCTTAGTAACAGTGAAAGGAGTATAGATATAGAATGCAAGTTTAAAATGGGAAGAAAAAAGTTTCATAACAATGGGAATTTAACTACCAAAATTAAATCATGGGTCTTGCCAAGGTCAGCTTGGCCAGAATGAGATGCTGCACTTTAAAAGGCCATTTGCTTTATTGCTTTTTACTATTTCAGGGACTATTATAAGAATCTGGATGCCAAGGGGCAGTAGAACTATACTTGGTAAGAATTGAGGAAATATCATCTGATTAGGTGCTTACTTTGCTCAGATTAAGAAGCTTATGCATATTTTCCAGGAGGAGAAAGTCATATTAAGTTATTAACCTATTCTGGACTTCCAGACAAACCTGAATAAATCTATCAGACTTTTTAAAAAGAAAAGAAATTTCCCTGGATATCCTTGATCTTTTGTTCTTCCAAATGAACTTTGTAATCTTTTTTTTTTCCAGTAAAAAAAGTTTTTTGGTAGTTCAATGGGCATGGCACTAAATAAGTAAATTAATTTGGGTAAGATTATCATTTTTATTATGTTAGCTCATCCCACCCATGAGCAATCAATGTTTTTCCAATTGTTTAGATCTAGTTTTAGTTGTGTGGAGAGTGTCTTGTAGTTGTGTTCACATAGTTCCTGTGTTTGTCTTGGCAGATAGATTCCTAAGTATTTTATATTGTCTAGGGTGATTTTAAATGGAATTTCTCTTTCTAATTCTTGCTGCTGAGATGTGTTGGAAATATATAGATATGCTGATGACTTATATGGGTTTATTTTGTATCCTGCAACATTGCTAATAGTTGTTGATTATTTTGACTAGCTTTTTGGTTGATTCTCTAGGACTCTTTAAGTAGACCATCATATCCTCCACAAAGAGTGATAACTTGGTCTCTTCATTGACAATTTTCATACCTTCAATTTCTTTTTCTTCTCCAATTGCTACTGCTAGTGTTTCTAGTACAATGTTAAATAATAGAGGTGATAATAGGTATCCTTGTTTCACTTGTAATCTTATTGGGAAAGCTTCTAATTTATCTCCATTGCAGATGATGTTTGCTGATGGTTTTAGATATATTCTGTTTATTATTTTTAGGAAAAGACCTTCTATTCCTACTTTCTAGTGTTTTCAATAGGAATGGGTGTTATATTTTGTTAAAGGCTTTTTCTGCATCTATTGAAATAATCGTGATTTTTGTGAGTTGACTTATTAATACGGTCAATTATGTGTACGGTTTTCCTAATACTGAACCATCCTTGCATTCCTGGTATAAATCCCACCTAGTCATAATGAATAACCCTCATGATCACTTGCTGGAGTCTTTTTGCTAGTATTCTATTTAAGATTTTTGCATCTATGTTCATTAAAGAGATTGCTCTATAGTTTTCCAATTGATGCTTTTTGACTTAATGGCTTGGCTCGGTTAGTATGTTGTGGTAGCAATAGAATTGGATTTGGAGACAAAGGAATTGTGGTATAGCCTGGCTCTCTAACTATAAGAAAATCATTTAACTTGTGTGTCCCAGTTTTCTTATCATCAAAAGAGAAAATTGGGGGACAGTGAGGTGGCCCAGTGAATAGAAAGCTAGGTATGGAGACAGGATATCCTGGGTTCAAATATGGCTTCAGATACTATCTATCTTTGTAACCCTAAGCAGGTCACTTAACTCCAATTTGCCTCACTCTTACTACTCTTTTGCTTTGCAACTGATACTTAGTATTGATTATACGACAGAAGGTAAGGGCTTTTCGTTTTTCTTTTTTTTTTTAAGAGCTTGGGTTATATGTAAGATTATTGCCGTGGCCCCCTCTGAGCTCTAAATTTCAGTTGTAAAAGTATATATTTTTGCTTCCTGTATGACATCTATTTCTCCATAGAATTATAAGCAATGGGTGACACCAGTATTTTATACTTCACACTGGTAAAGATACTTCATTGAGGCAAAGTGGTAAGGATTATGATTAGCAACACAATTGAAAGGCTTTACTTATATGGAAAAACTCATATTCCTTTTACCATTCTTATGTTGTGATAGTGATATCTGTATACAAACATTGAAATTACTATCGAAAGGATGAATGAGGAATCACTTATTCCACTCTCTTATCATTCCACCCATCTTTGATTCCCTCATCACATTCCATTTCAGCAAAACTATTGTTCTTGGAATGCAGTCTATTGAATAGGAACCAAGGAGATTTGGTACATGAAATTTTACTTTGTCATCAGGTTGGCTGTTGTAGTTATTCTATGTATTAAAGAATAAATATTACCAATTCTTAATGATTAGTAAATAATACTAATTTTAATTCCATAATAGAAATCTTGGGGATGTTGCAGGATTTTGAAATTCCTGATTCTACTGTATACTTAGTGAATTCACATCCAACAAAAAATTAGGAAGAAAGAAAAGATACTCCATATAAGAAATATAAAACATTTCCATGAAAGTGGAGTAATTTCAGTCCAATACATTCCAATGAAACAGATATTTTATCCATGTGGATATGCCTGAACATGATGCTAATAGCAGCCCATGCTGTGACCATCTGCAAAAAATAGGTGGAGATGTCTTTTCATGTTCTTATTTGGTACCAATTCTTGGAAATTTCCTAGCATTCAGTTTCAAATATTACATGGTTGCTATTCTTTACTTCTTCATTGTTGGAGCTGTATTTATCATTGGCCTGACAGTCTTTATATATCTCTTTCTCTCTGTAGTCATCATTGTTCATGTCTAACAGCACAGTAATATTCTGGTATATTAATGTACAATTTGTTTATCTATTTCCTAACTGATGAGCATATATATTGCTTCCTGCTTTTTGATACCTCAAAAAGTGCTACTACAAATATTTTGGCATATGTGAGGCTTTGTTAGCAATACTTTTAAATTGATACCTAATCATGGAATCTTTGGGTCAAATGGCATAGACATTTTAGATACATAAATCATATAATTCCAGATTGTTTTTCAAAATGGTTATACTGTACTAATTAACAGCTACATCAAAATGCATTAAAGTACCTATCTTTGCACATTCTGCCCAATATTTACTATTCTCATCTTCAGGCTTCTTTACCCCTTTGCAACATGATAAGAAACTTCGGGGATTCTCTGCCTCAAAAAGTGATTACCTCTTTCTTCCTTCTTTTTACATTTCTCTCATTATTAGTGATTAGAAACATTTCATATGGTTGTTAATAATTTAAAGTTCTTCTTTTGAGAATCATTTATTCATATCCCTTGACCAGTTATCTACTGGGAAATAGCTTTTGTTTTAAACAATTTTGTTGTGTACCTATATATCTGGGATACAAAACTTTATCAGAGATACATAATATAAGAAGATAGGCCTTTGCTTCAGGAAGAAGTTTGGGATCATTAAAAAAGAACTTTGAAATTTAGTGAAGAAAATTCAATCCATTCTATCCCTTGTTCAATTTTGCAACTAGGTCACTGTCAATTTAAGTGTGTGGGCATGTATGTGTACATATATACATAGGTAAGTGGAATGAAGTGAGCAAAACAAAGCAAATCATTTAAGCAATAATACCATGAAGATAAGAAATTTTGAAAGATTTAGAACCTCCCAGTTCAGTGACCAATCATGATTCTAGAAGACTCAAGATAAAATGTGGCTACTCATCTCCAAATAAAGAGGTAATGGATTCAAAGTAAAGATTAAGACTTTTTTGGACATGACCCATAATAATAATATGAAAATTTGTTCTACTCAACTACATGTTTAGGAGGGATTTTGTTTTTCTTGCTTTCTCAAAGTGGGAGAAGGAAGGGTGAGGTAGGAGGAAGATAGGGCTGACTTTTATTGATTAAAAAATAAACTATCAATAAACAATAAGGACATTGGGAATCTATCAATCAAGTATATTAAAGATATGATGTAATGGGATATATTACTTGCAAAATATTGCCTATCGCCCAATAATATTCTCCTCAGGGAAGATCTCAGTGTGTGTATAGATTATTCTCAGAAACATAATTATATAGACAGACAGACAGGCAGGCAGATAGATAATAGATAGATAGATAGATAGATAGATAGATAGATAGATAGATAGATAGATAGAAAGAAATGTATATAGGTAGGTATGTAGGTATATCAATCATGTAAACACTTTGGTGGCAGGCACTATACAAAGCACTAAGAAAATAGATACAAGAAAGCAAGATAGTTCCTATATTCAAGGAGCTTACATTCTAATAGGAATATATTCTAAGGAAAGAGGATGACCTGGAAACCACAACAAAAATCTGGAAAAGATAATATTCATGGATAGAGTGAACCTTCAGAAGGAGGCACTGCTTATTGATGGCAGCAGGGTGAGAACTCAGAAGTACTAGGGGTTGGGTATGAAGTATATCAGCTTCTCCTCCTGGTTGAATATGTCCCAGGGCATTTTTTTTAAATGTAAGACAATGCTTTGTACATTTCAAATGCTTAATAAAAGCTTGTTGAATTGAATTGATTAAATTCCAAGGAGGTCAAAATCCTGGATCTGATGAATATATAGTTCACTTTGTGTGTTTTACTCAGCAGCTAGTTGATGGGGCAAAAGCATGTTCCAGACAATTTGGAGGATGCAAAGAAGTATCATTCCTGCTTTCTAGGAGCTCACAAATTAATTAGGAGAGGGAACACATTCATATAAAAAGTTAATAATAATGAAAAGCAAAATTTGCTAATTGCAAATGAGTGACAGGGAATAAAAATACAGGGGAGAAATTGTGAACTTGATTCACCAAAGAAAAAGACAGAGGACTTGAACTACACACTGAATGAAAGGCACAAGAAAGAAGAAAGTCAACCTAGGTAAGAGGAGGGGGATATTACATGATCGTAGATATACTCAGGGGGATAAATTAATAAAAAATATTGGTTGAGTAAATTAACATCATTTTCCTCAACTTGGTCAGGAAATTGTCTCCATCATGACTGCCTAAGCACAGAAAATGAAGAATTGCTTTTTCCTTATAATGATGTTTGCCTTAGTCTCTTTGTAGGTAAAGGTGAATTAGCATACTTCATGTATTTGTGCATATATTGCTCAAAGACAGGTCCAGCTACTTTTAGAGAATCTCATCATGAGTTTGGGCACAGAGCGATGCATTTTTTAGCCATACCTATGCTAGAAACCCCATACACCCTGAAGTCTCTGAATGCTCTTTCCTCTTGAAGTTTCTATGGCATTGTTTTTTGCTATTTCTCCTCTTTCCTAACTGCTCTTTTTCAATCTACATCATTAACTTTTCAATTAAGGGCAATCTATTGTACAGTGGATTGAATGCTGGGCCTGGAATCAGGAAGATCTGAGTTCCAATTATGAAGCTCTGCAACACCTGAGCAAGTCATTTAATTTCTGCTTGACTCAGTGTCCTCAGCTGTTAAGTTGTTGGGAAGGGAAATAAAATGAAATATCTACAAAAGCATTTAAAATAGTGCCAATCACAAAGTAGGTGCTATATAAATGTTTATTCCTTATTCTTCTATTCTTTTGCAGGTTTTAGATCTAGGTCATGCTCACAAACAATGGGTACTCCCCCAACATTTCATTTGTGTCCAACTGTCTGTGACCTCATTTGAAGTTTTCTTGGCAAAGATGTTAGAGTGGTTTGCCATTTTCTTTTCCTTTTGCAGATGAAGAACTTGAGGCAAATAGGGTTAAGGGACTTGCCCAGAGTTACACAGGTAGTAAGTGTCTAAGGCTGGATTTGAACTCAGAAAGATATCTTCCTTCACATATTTGCCTTTCCTGAAGATGGTATCATGCAATAAAGTGTTTTTTTTTTAAAGAAGATAAAGTATCAATGATCATCAGAAGATGAAAAGCATAAGAGCAAGTTCTCCATGATGAGGTATTTGTTAATCACTGAGTAGGGAAAGGGGTGGTACAAAACAGGAGAATGGAAGAAGAGACTAATGGAGGAAGAGAACTAGAAATAAGTAGGATAAAATAAGAATTGTGAAAGATAGCTTTGAAAAGAGTTTTCAACTTTTCAGGTCCAAATCTTGAACTCAAAATGTAGAAGATATATATAGATATAGATATTTATTTTTGCAAAAAAAAAAATGTAACAGGATAGGGGGAAAAACAACTCATTCAAAGGGGAAACAAGATAGTATTACAGTATATTGTAATAGTGATCACCGACATTGATGAACAGAGGACAATGGTAAGAGTAGTGAAGAGAAACATAGAAAAGGTGGTCTTTAGGGCAACTTACTTTATGGAGAAGCAGGGTGAATCTTAACAATGTGGTAGAACATTATGCTTGGTCATAGAGTGAAAGGAAGTAGTGTAGAATCCAAATTTCCATATTTTGATAGAAACCAAGAGGTTTCTAATACTAGGCACCTAAAGGCATGGGTCAAATGACTGTTTTCTTTTTTCAACCAGGCTTTTGCCTTACCCTGGTGAAGGTTGAAATAGAAACAGAATTTCCAACATTGTTTTCAGAATGGCCCTTTAGTGAAAAAGTAGCTTTAATGGCAGCAAATTATAATAAGCAGTAGTTCTTGTTTCTTTTCAGTGTGAATTCAAACCCCAGTCCTTCTGACATTAAATGGAGGGCTTTCCTCACAATATTAATCTGACTAATCCAGTCATTGCTCTATTGGTGTTATCTCTTGCATTCATCCCTGTTTTTTAGTTAACAGACACCACTCCACTAATTTGGTGCACAATTACTCCTTGCCTGGACTAATGCAAACATTAAATATGTTCACTAATTTCCATATATCTTAGATGATACTGTCATCACTTTGGTACAGGTACTCATTACCTCATGCTTGAACTATTACAAAAGCTTGCTGATGGGGCTCCTAATAGTCCCTCCTTGTTTCAGTCCATTTTCTGGTCATCTGACAAAATGATTTTCCTAAATCTTGGGTCTGACTATAATATTCTTATTCAAAATATTCCAGTGGCTTCCTATTGCTTTCAGGATCAAATACAAAATGGTCAGTTTGTCTTTCAAAGGCCTTCAAAAATGTGTCTCCTACTTTTATTATACTTTACACCCTGTTATGAAGTTTTGATCCAATGACATGGCCTCCTACCTATTTTATGAACAAATCACTCTGTCTTTCTATCAACTATGGGCATTTTCTCTGGCATTTTTCCATTTCTGGAATATTCTCCCTCCTCTGCTCCAACTACTACCATCCTTGGCTTCCTTTAAGTTTAAACTAAAATCCTATGGTCTAGAGGAAGCTTTCCTCAACTCCTCTATTATATATTTCCTATTTACCTTGGATACAGCTTGCTTTTTATATAGTTGTTTGCCTTCTCTCTTACCCATTAGATTGAAAGCTCTATGAGTATAGGACCTATCTTTTACCTTTTTTCTTTATTCCCAGAAGTTGGCATAGTGCCTGGTATATAATAGACACAACAATTATTTATTTATTGAGTAATTATTTTGCTATGCTAATTAAAGATGGTTTTTCATTTCTTGATTGAGAAACTCCTTACCCCGACATTCAAGGCCTTCCGATTCCTGATTCTCATATGCTTTATCTAATATTATTTCTTCATTTTTTTTTACATTTAAACCTCTCTTCTTCAAAAAACCAACTGTTCACCATATAATGAAAAAAAAAACTTTCTTTTCTCTATGTATTTATTTATGCTATTCTCTGGATCTAGAGTGGACTATTTCTTCCATCTCTATCTATTTTATTTTTACCCATCATTCAAGGATTAGTCAAAATGCGACTTCACATTATAAAGCCTTCCTGAATATTGCCAGTTCATATAAGTCTCATTATGTTGTTTTGTATTAGAGTCAACACTCTAATACATTGTAAACTCCTGGAGGAAAAGGACAAGACTGTTTACATCCTATCTCTCTAGGGCTTTAGGCAAAGTAGAATGTAACATTCCAGTTAGACTGAATGAAGGAATGCCTATTATATTGGCATTAACATACTTGCCTGATTTTAAGAGATAAAAATTCTGAATTCCAAACAAAAAAACTGATTCTCTATAGCCTATATAGAGACACACATCTCTCACAAATTCATAGTGGACAAGGAATTTGATTTTTCTTATATATATATATATATATATAATTATATGACATATTTTAGTTTTTAAGACATGAAATATTATAGATAATCCAGAAAACAGACTCACACTTAAAAAAATTAACATCAGCTCTCCATTTGAAGGAATGATATATATCTTTTGGGGAATGGATGAATGTGCAAACATAATAGAATATTAGTGTTCCATGAAATAGAACCAAAGAGATGATTTCAGAGAACCATGGGAAATATGGACTGATAGAGAATGAAGTGAGCAAAGAAAAAGAACATTTTATCCAAGGACAACAATACTGTAAAGAAAAACAACACAAAAATCTTATCAACTCTGCTTAATGCAGTGACTAACCATGTTTCCAGAGGTGCTATAACAAAGCATGTTACTCATCTCCTGACAGAAGAGAAATGAACTGAACAGGAAAAATTTTTATTAATTCTGTTCGCCATGTTTATTTGTAACAAGCGAATTTTTCTTTTCCTTTGTTTTTTTTTAACTGAAGTAATGTGGAAAGGAGGTAAGGAAAGATGAAATTACTAATAATGATAACAAAGAAAGTAGGTCATTAAAACATTTTTAAGATGGGTAGAGTGGAAAAGAGTGAAGATAGAATGAAGTGTAGACAAGGAGAGCACATTTGAATGTAATATGTAGAATTTATGCTATTTTTTTTTAAAAGTGATACAGAATGGAGATTCAGTGTTTCTTATACAATCTTCTTTTTGTATTCTTCTTTGTGTGTGAAAATGCTCTTTTTTGGTGGTTTTTTTTCAGAATTAAAAAAAGTAAAAGGATACATTTTATTTCTTCACTAGTGCACAAATTACACTTACATACAAAGGATTGCAATATTTTCAAATTTGATTTTAAAACTACTCTAACCAGAAGCATTTCAACAGCCTATTTGTCAAATCTTTTAGTTTGTTTTCATATTGTTTAGAAACCTTCATCTCAAAATCCTGTATTCTAGCAAACATATAACCATGAGCTAAATGTAACCTCAAAACAAAGATTTTCCCTTTTAAATTTGCTAGCACTTGATAATATATTACCTTGCTCCAGCATCTAAGTATCTCGGTCTTTATATGTAGGTTTGGTTTTTTTTTAACCTACCACAACTTTGTCATTAGAACACACCAATATTTCCATCAAAGAACTTCCTTACAAAGGAAAGAAAACCCTACAAACTATAAATACACAAACAAAACAAAAAGAGAAGATATAAGGAAAAGGCATATAGGTATTGGGTTGTTAAATGTGTTTCAAGAGGTCAAGATATTATCAGCCCATCTACTAGAGTCTGATTTTCTCCATACTATAACTGATGGTAAAGCTCATTTGCAGATAGCTGTAATATGTTCTTCTTTCCTTTGCCCTACCACTGACTCCCAACCTGATCTGAAAGAACCATCTTCTTTCAGGGTGAAAAGTTATTTTTTCATCATAATAGCTCTATTCTAGGCCTCCTCAGCAGAAACTGGCAATTGTGCCAAAATGGGGTGAGTTTTATCTATAGATAGATAGATAGATAGATAGATAGATAGATAGATAGATAGATAGATAGACAGACTACTGTTCTTCTAGGTGAAGACAAAACCACCAGGAAATTTCTCTTCAGAGTAACACAAAGGGCAGCCATAAAGTTGATGTTTAAAACTATGCCTGATGTGTGGCATTTACAAAAAAGAAAGAAAAATCATTAGGAATTTGCACTTGCCCGGGTTACATACAAGGGTTGGCCAATTATGTCCTCAACTTGACAGCTTATTCATTCAGCAGAGTTGCTATGACATGAGCCAACTGACAGAGAGTTGGCTTCCTGTAACTTTAAAATAAAACCACTTCATGAAGAAGAGTGAAAAATATAAATGATAAGCCTATTGAATTATCATTACAAATAAATAAAAAGCCTTTGATACAAGCAATTAGTCACAAGCATTACAAGTAGAAATGCAGTCCAGTGTTAAAGAGACAGTTTAGAAGTACATGGTACATTTATCACAGCTCCTCAGACAAGTTATTGAGCTGTCTGTGAAAAAACAGAGACAAACAGGAAAGCTTTTAGCAGCAAGCAGTGGTTGAGGTCCTTGATTGATAGAGTTAGATGATGCAAACCTGTCTGATGGCTTTCTGCAAAATAAAATGAAGGAAGATCTTTCACAGTGATCTCCAACTACTTATGAGCAGCTATTTCATTATGACATAGATGGAAGTTACACCTTAGTCCATATTATGCTACCTCTGGGTGCATATAATTCAGTTTACCAACAGGGAACTGGGTTTAACATAAGGCTCTGCCATTTTTAGCATTTGTTCAAGAGGACTGGGGAAGTGGGCAGCAGTCCACTCAAGTGAAAAGCTCACATTTCCCATTCAATGACAATGAATGAAGGAAAGAATGTCAAAGGCTCGTTCCACAATCAGGCAATAATTTTAAGGAAAATGATGAAAATAAGTAATACATACTGTACCAAACTTTTCCACTATATCTTTCTTGCTAAACTACTTTTATTTATTCAATGGGAATTATCCCATTGAAAATGCTTATCAAATGTCACATTAAGGTCTAAGAAGAAATCAGTTCTCTACGTTACTCAAGGTTACTTTGGAATAGGAATAGGAAGTTTACTCTGAGGAAAAACAATTATTTTTTAGTTGCTTTGGGTTGGATCCAATGTGTATGAGAGACTAATTCATAGTCTTGCTAAGGAACCGACATTATGGTGGTACAACACTCCATGGTCCTCATTCCTTACATCCAAAAATTTCTTTGCCTAGACCTCATTGCCTTAAATCTACTACTCTTCAAGTAACTATTTTGTATAGTAATACACACACACACACACACACGTTTATGAGATACATGATCACATGATCATAATAGATCAAGAATTTTAAGAGACCAGTGAGAGAGAACATTAAGTAAGGTAAATTAGGAAAATCTTGTATATAAAAATGAGAAATTATTACAATAAATTTCACCTCTCACTTTCCTCCTTTTCTGTATAGAATCAGAAAGAAGAAAGATTAAGGAAACATTTTCTGAAATCTGTTGGTTTGAGGTTTACACAAATCTATTCCCTGTTCCTCAATAGCAGATTTATTGTGTAATGGATACCAACTCCTAGATCATCTGTTTTGTTTCCTCAGGACTGGCTCAATACAAAGGCTACCCAGAAAGGCTACCCAGAAGCTACCCAGAGTTTTTTGGGGGTGGTTTGGGGTGGGGGGGTGGAGTGGCAGGTAACATACACACTTACAAATTGGTCATTCTCTCTTATGACCCAATAGTACCACAGTGTCTTTTTAAAAATAAAAATTTTGTTGTCCCCCCCCCCAAAAAAGGGGGGGGGGAAGCTGGGTAGTTTGAGAGCTTGGAAGCTTGGGTAGTTGAGCTCAGTGGTTTGAGAGCCAGTCCTAGAGCCGGGAGGTCCTAGGTTCAAATCTAGCCTCAGACACTTCCCAGCTGTGTGACCCTGGGCAACTCACTTGACCCCCATTGCCTAGCCCTTACCACTCTTCTGCCTTGGAGCCAATACACAGTATTGACTCCAAGATGGAAGGTAAGGGTTTAAAAAAAAAAAGACTACCAAAAGGATGGTAGTCTTTCTTTTCTTTTATTCAAGTGAGGGTAGGGATTGTGCCTTATTTATCTTTTTCTCTGTTGCCTAAATCAATGACCTGCACATAGTAGGGCTGGATAAATGCTTATTGTTGAAATGATTATGTTGGCCCTGTAGTCCTAATTTACTCTCTGCAGTTTGGAATGCTGCATAGGTAATATGTACATATAGTCAGTATTCTGAGGATATAATTTCTAGAGTGTTAATAAATCAACACTTACGGTCATTGAATGCCTAAAACAGAACCATCTGGATACATGCGTGTGGAAAGCAGAAAAAATAGATAAACACCTTGTAGCAAAAATGACTTCATCTAAAACTAGTTCTACTAAGAATGCCTACATTGCTCTTCAGAATCAAACAGGCAACCAAGACTAGTATCTGGTCAGAAAATCAGGTTGGAAATCCATTGAAAAGTCAATAAAATAAAACAAAGATGCTGGGGTCATCCATCCTCTCCAGTACCAAAATCCGCAACCCAAAACGGATAATCTATCATGAAATGCTGATAAAACTGAAAGTGAAATACTATTTTATTTCAGACATGATTAAAAAAAGTGATTTAAACACAGAAAAGTCCTCATTTTTTATCTAATAAGAAACCATTAATGGAATAGTTTTAAAAGAAAAAAAAAGCCCAAATAACATAGGTATGTTATGTATACCAACATGTAGAGATAGAAAAGTAAACATGTATTACACATACATGATCTCCCTATTGCATGTTACAAATGTGTATATCTCAATTACATATAGTACAGCAGATTTAAAATTTTTCAAATAATATTTTTTCGGGGTATAAAATTAATTCCCAACATTTTTTTCTCTCTAGAAAATACAAATTGGACAGTCAATCCTTGGAGGAAGTTGCAGGTTTTAAAAAAAGGAGTGTCAAACTTCAAGGAGCTAAGTTTTTTAGATGCAAGGCAGGCAGAGGGGATGGGATGATCAAGGGCGAGACCTGCATTTAATATTCAGAACTTTAAAAGTTTTGTATTCCTTCAATATAGGCATTGAAGTCAAATCAAAAAATATATTTAGTCATTCCGAGGAATGCTTTGCTCAATGTCATAAAGTATAGAGGCTGAAACAATACAATCGAGGGAATTTTGTTGGATTTATCTTGATAATTTATGCCCCTCATGGAAAATTGGTCTCTTAAAATATATGCCTGTTTTATCTTCATCTGCTTTTTAAAGGATTTCTCACACCACAATACCACCTGACTATCAGATGGGAAGATTTTCCTAATTGTTTGTGTTGGATATTGGTCCAATGGGATTGAAGATGATGGTATTAACATGGATCACTATCAGCAGAAAGATAAATCTTTGCAAGTCAACCTATTTTATGACAAAATTTGCAGAAAAGCAGCCTACCTTCTTTTACCATAGATTAAAAAAAAGAAAGTGTCCCATTCCTTTAAGAAAGTCTCTTATTCTGTTAAGATGACCAGAATGATTTAAAAAGAAAAAAAGAAAAAGCAGGAACTAAACTATCAAAATACATGGTACTCTGAAGAAAAAGGAGTTAGATTTGTTTAATACTTCAGTTTGCTTTGTTATTTCTAAACAGGTTTCCTTTAAAGTTAAACATAATACCTAGTTTATATAAATATGTGACATTCCAAAAATTTTACATATCTATGTGCTTAATGTATTGGAGAAGTACAGTTGGTAAGTGATTATTATAGTAGCTTGATTGCCATCGGGGAAAAAAAGATTTAGTGGGGTCTTTTTGACATAATGTTCTTGCAAAAACTTGAACAGTGTGACATAAAGAGCACAGGTTTGCCTATCACACTGATTACTTGATGTAATAGTAAGCAAGCTTAAGTGAACTGGGTGTCTTCAATCTTTCCAATCACTTAGGGCTGGGCATCAGAGGATACCATCCATCATCCCTGGCCTGAAACATATGGCGCATCAGCAGTCTTAGGCTGACCTAAATGATAGTAAAAGCTGCTATACTGCTCACAATAAGAAATTGTTGTCCACTGAATTACAGGTTTGTGATTAGATTGCTAACATGGCCAACTTGATGTATAAGTGAAGTGTCCAGGAAAGATATTCCCTAGGATCCTTTGGAGATTAATTTATACCCTTGAAATGTAGAGAAATCACAAAGTCAAAAAATATGTCAAGATATTTTTCTTGTGAACAAGAAATGTCCTGCTGTGATAACAACCATTAATTTATTTCTGGCAGTTTCAGTGACAACAGAATTTAATAAACAAGATGTTTAACGGTTGTTATTCTGTGACTTGGCTTCTGTCGCTCAACTCTTAGAAACAACAAGATAGTAGAATATGGGAGCAAAAGATCATGACAAAGAAAGCAGGTCCTCATTTCTATTCAGATTACAAATATTATTCCTTTTTGTATACTAGAACAGCAACTGTATTGGAAATGTGTTGTTCTGGATCAACAAGGAATATTGAATTCTCTATTGAATTTTTCTATCAGGGAAAACAAAGAAAATAGGGGCATACGTATCAAAAGAGTAAAGTTGAAACCTGAAGTCTAGTTTTAGACCTAAATAGGACCTTAGAGGAAATGAAGAACAGCATGGCGATTTTATAGATGAAGAAATGAAAGATAGAAAAAGAAGTTATATGTCCTGGTTTACTGAGTTATAAGAATCAGGATTTGAACTGAATTCTTTTTGACTATAAATTGAGCATTCTATCTATATATGACACTCTTTCATAATAAGTAAAGGCATAAGAAGTGAAGGTTGGAGTAATATTGTATGCTATGAGAATAATGATACACAGAAACAACTAAAGAAGCATATTAAATGGCATACAAAATGACAGTTGATAATCTGTATTTCTCACACAAGTTTTGGTTTCTCAACTGACCAACTTTGCTAGGTTTCATAAATGGCAACCACAGATACCTTCTGAACCTCCCAATTTTAACAGATTTAAGGTTTGCTATTTTTTTCCTGCTTAAAAAAGATCCCTATGATTGAACACTTCATTTGAAACAAGTTAGGCAAAAGCACAACAGTGAAAAGGGCACCAGGCTGAAAATCAGAAGTCTTGGTATGGGCTTAACCAAGGCACAGCTTCTCCAACTCCAGTTTCCATATTTTTAAGAAGGACTAGAAATAGCAGTGTAACCATACATGACACGGAATTAATGCATGAAGATGGATTAAAAACATACTTGGAGGTGCTAAAAATAAATATCCATAAATATCCAAATATCTCAAATGGACCTGTGATTTCATTGATTCAGATAACGAACCACATAGGCCTGCCCAAGCTGTACCATTCTTATCCTTTGCATTCCCTAATTATTCAGAGGAAGAGATAGGATGTGTATAATCCATAAAACAAAACAAAAAAAAAGAAAAATACCACAAATTACGCTGTATTATTATCAATATTCAACTAATACATCAATATTTAAACAAAATAAATTCTTATGAAAAACTCTGTTGTACTGAAATCTACATATGATTAAATTGATATTACTTCAGGGAATAATATGGGCAGAGGATAGATG
Organism: Monodelphis domestica; assembly: GCF_027887165.1. Lineage (NCBI taxonomy): Eukaryota > Metazoa > Chordata > Mammalia > Didelphimorphia > Didelphidae > Monodelphis > Monodelphis domestica. Next base: position 189,613,724 of record NC_077227.1, read on the forward strand.
AGATTATGGAATCCTGTTCTCAAATTCTTTCCAGCAGCCAAAATGAGAGTTGAGAAGAAAATAGTTTTCCCAAACAGGTGATCATACTGATACATTTCTTCAAGGCACCAATAACCATGCAGAAAAGGGTCAGACAGGATTTAGAGGCTATAACTAATATCCCAAGAGAATATCTGAATATTTTCTATGTTCCTGGCATAAAGCAGTAGAAGAGCATTACATTCAATGGAAATGAAATGCTCTTTACCAATTTTATCAGTCTCTATAGGGTTAGCCTCAAGTTTATGCATCATTTCTGGAATGTGTTAAAGAATAAGACTCATATTTTCCTAGCAAATCCTTCTAGAAGTCTACCAGGCTTATGGAGTTTCTTGAGTGGAGAAGAGAAGAAAGGTGAAAGGTGGAGAAAACAAAAGGAGAGAGCTTTTCATGTGAAAGAATTATGTAATTATTCAAAGATGAGAATGAGTCTATTGTAATATCTAGTTCCAATAACAAAAATATTGGAAGAACATAAAGACAGTGTTCACAGACTGATGGACCCAATGCTTTAGGACTCCTGCCATATATTTAACTAAACTCCTCATTTTGCAGATTAATATACCAAGACATTCAGATTTTATATCTTGTCCAAGGTCACAAAGAATAAGAAATAATAGCAGTAACATTTCAAAGAGGTTTCAGCTTGTTTTTTTTAAACCCTTACCTTCTGTCTTTGGACCAGTATTTGGACTTAGTATTGAACCAAGGTAGAAGAGAGGTAAGGGCTGGGTTACTGGGATTAAGTGACTTGCTCAGTCACACAGCTAGGATGTATCTGAGGCCAGATTTGAACCTAGTACCTTCTGTCTCTAGGCCTGGTGCTCTAGCCACTGAGCAATCTAATTGCTGTGGTCTCACCTAGTTTGACCAGCCTGACATAAATCACTTTAATATTTGAACTGACTGAGGGTTTGACCATAAAATAATTGAGCACATTTAACTAGTCACAAGCATAACTCACATACTTTATATGCATATTTTAATAGATCCATACAATTTTGAATAAAATTAGGTTATACAATCTTAATATGTGTAAAATATATAACATGTGACATATTAAGTATCGACTATTTGCCAAATATAGCACTAGCTTCTGAAAAATATAAAGAGAAGATAAATGAGGATAGTCCTGACATGAAGTAATAGCATTTTATATTAAATGGTATAATGTATGCACATATATAATATATAATGTTGCTTATAGTAAATGTATGTATATTATTACATATATGTAAAAATCACTAACTTGGTCTTTTTCTGAACCCTAAAGACTTCTGTTTTCTATTCAAATAACAGAATATTTTCATGTCAACTTCATTCAAATAGAAACCATGGTAGTTATATGCATAAGAAAATTAATTTATAAAATCATGTAAGTAAAAAAAGCAAATAAAATTATAAGAATGCTTCAATTAATATATCTTCTATGAATAAATGCTTTTAAAAATAGATGGGCTAGTCATTCAAGACCAATTGATGACTTATGGATATCTCACATGTGCCAGTGATATTAACATATAAAAGGAGTGTAAGAATGGCCTCCAAGATGTTGGGTAAACCCCTTTGGTACACTTGTAGAAGGAAACAAATGAGAATTATAGTTTGCAATCTGCATCACTAAAAGTAAGATGAGCATTGATAAGAACATAGATTGTTTGAAATATAGCTAATTTAGGGGGCATCTGGGTGGATCAGTGGATTGAGAGCCAGGCCTAGACACAGGAGGTCCTGGGTTCAAATCTGTCCTCAGACACTTCCTAGATATGTGATCCTGGGAAAGTCACTTATGGTTAAGTGATTAATGGCCTAGTCCATATCACTCTTCTGTCTTGGAACCAATACAATACAGTGATTTAAGGACAGAAAATAAGGGTTTTTTTTTTAAAGAAGAAAAGGAATATAGCTAATATAAACAGCAATAGTTTTAATACTTCGTTTGAAGTATTAATTGAATTAATTGAAGTTTTGTATTACATGTAGTCAAGGATAGTCAAACCTGATAAGAGAATTTAGAGATCATGTAGTCCAACACAGTCTTTTTTAAAGCAGATTTATTTTGGTGGGATATGACAAGCTAAATGGCATCAAAGCTAATAGAGCCTCAAAATGAATTACTTCTTTATTGTTTTCATGTAAAATGAAAAGTAAAATTATCCTTTTAGCCAATAGTATTACCTTAAACTCTACTTATTGTGAGAAAATGAGATATACTGATATGAAGTTGGAGTCAGAAAGAATTGAATTCAAATCCTAATTCTGACAAATTAGTTGTGAAAATCTAAGTACATTAATTTACTGGTTAGGGCTTCTATTTCTTCATTTTTTTGAAAACATGGCATCCTTTTCAGAAGATTGAGCTTGAACCTTCACACTCAATTTTATTTTATTTTTTATTAATTTAAATTTTAAATTTTAATTTTATTCTGTCAATTTAGAACATTATTCCTTGGTAATATTCTTTCCCCTCCTTCCCCTCCACCCACCCTTCCTGTAGCTGACACACAATTCCACTGGGTTTTACATGTGTCCTTGATCAGAATGTATTTCCATGTTGTTGATGTTTGAACTAGGATGATCATTTAGAATCTATATCCCCAAATCATATCCCCCTTGACCCATGTAATCAAGCAGTTGTTTTTCTTTGGTGTTTCTACTCCCACAGTTTTTCCTCTGAATATGGATAGTGTTCTTTCTCGCAAATCCCTCAGAGTTGTTCAGGATCACTGCATTACCACTAATGGAGAAGTCCATTTTATTCTATTGTACCACAGTGTATCAGTTTTTGTGTATAATGTTCTCCTGTTTCTGCTCCTTTCACTCTGCATCAATTCACGGAGGTCATTCCAGTTCACATGGAATTCCTCCACTTTATTATTCCTTTGAGCACAATAGTATTCCATCACCAACAGATACCACAATTTGTTCAGCAATTCCTCAACTGGAGGGCATTCCCTCATTTTCCAAATTTTTGCCACCGCAAGGAACACAACTATGAATATTCTTCTAAGAGTCTTTTTTCCGTATTATCTCTTAGGGGTACAAACCGAGCAGTGCTATGGCTGGATCAATTCAAAACTCCACCAGCAATGTCCCAACTTTGCCACATCGCCTCCAGCATTCATCACCTTCCTATGCTGTCATGTTAGCCAATCTGTTAGGTGTGAGGTGATACCTCAAAGTTGTTTTGATTTGCATCTCTCTGATTATAAGAGATTTAGAACACTTTTTCATGTGCTTATTAATAGTTTTTATTTCTTTAACTGAAAATTGCTTATTCATGTCCCTTGCCCATTTATAGATTGGCGAATGGCTTGATTTTTTGTATAATTTGTTTAGCTCTTTATAAATTTGAGTAATTATACCTTTGTCAGGTTTTTGATATGAAGATTGTTTCCCAATTTGTTGCTTCCCTTCTAATTTTGGTTGCATTGGTTTTGCCTGTACAAAAACTTTTTAATTTAATGTAATCAAAATCATTTATTTACATTTTGTGATTTTTTCTAACTCTTGCTTGGTCTTAAAATCTTTCCTTTCCCAAAGATCTGACATGTATACTATTCTGTCTTCACCTAATTTACTTAGTTTCCTTTATATTCAGGTCATTCACCCATTCTGAGTTTATCTTGGTGAAGGGTGTGAGATGTTGACCCAACCTCAATCTCTCCCATACTGCCTTCTAATTTTCCCAGCAATTTTTATCAAATAGTGGACTTTTATCCCCAAAGCTGGGATCTTTGGGTTTATCATAGACTGTCTTACTGAGGTCACTTATCCCAAGTCTATTCCATTGATCATCCTTTCTATTTCTTAACCAGTACCATGTTGTTTTGATGACCACTGTTTTATAGTACAGTTTGAGTTCTGATATTGCATGACCCCCTTCATTTGCATTTTTTTTATTCATTATTTCCCTGGATATCCTTGATCTTTTATTTTTCCAAATGAACTTTGTTATGGATTTTTCTAAGTTAGTAAAAAAAAGTTTTGGTAGATCGATGGGTATGGCACTAAATAAGGAAATAAGTTTGGGTAGGATGGCTATTTTTATTACGTTAGTTCGTCCTACCCATGAGTAGGTGATGTGTTTCCAATTGTTTAGATCTAGTTTTCATTGTGTAGAAAGTGTTTTATAGTTGTTTTCACATAGTTCCTGTGTTTGTCTCGGCAGGTAGATTCCTAAGTATTTTCCATTGTCTAGGGTGATTTTAAATGGAATTTCTCCCAATTCTTGCTGCTGAGATGTGTTGGAGATATATAGAAATGCTGATGACTTATGTGGGTTTATTTTGTATCCTGCAACTTTGATAAAGTTGTTGATTATATCTATTAGCTTTTTAGGTGATTCTCTAGGATTCTTTAAGTAGACCATCATATCATCTGCAAAGAGTGATAGCTTGGTTTCCTCATGGTCGATTTTAATATCTTCAATTTCTTTTTCTTCTCTAATTGCTGCTGCTAGTGTTTCTAGTACAAAGTTAAATAATAGAGGTTATAATGGGCATCCTTGTTTCACTCCCAATCTTATTGGGAAAGCATGTAGTTTATCCCCATTGCAGATGATGTTTGCTGATGGCTTTAGATATATACTGTTTATTATTCTTAGGAAAAATACTTTTATTCCTATACTTTCTAGTGTTTTTCATAGGATTGAGTGTTTTCCCCCCCAAAGGCTTTTTCTGCATTTATTGAGATAATCATGTGATTTGTGTTGGTTTGCTTGTTGATATGGTCAATTATGTGGATTTTCCCCCTAATATTGAACCATCCTTAAATTTCTGGTATAAATCCTACTTGATCATGGTGAATGACCCTCCTGATCACTTGCTGCAGTCTTTTTGCTAGTATTCTATTTAAGATTTTGGCATCTGTGTTCATTAAGAAGATTGGTCTATAGTTTTCTTTCTTTGTTTTTGACCTGCCTGGCTTTGGAATCAGTATAATATTTGTGTCATTAAAGGAATTTGGTAGAACTCCTTCTTTGCTTATCATGTCAAATAGTTTGTATAGTATTGGGATTAGGTGTTCTTTGAATATTTGTTAGAATTCACTTGTGAATCCATCAGGCTCTGGGGATTTTTCCTTAGGGAATTCTTTGATGGCCTGTTGGATTTCTTTTTCTGATATGGGATTATTTAAGAATTCTATTTCTTCTTCTGTTAATCTAGCAATTTATATTTTTGTAAATATTCATCCATATCACCTAGATTATCATATTTGGTGCCATATAATTGGGCAAAATAGTTTTTAATGATTGCTTTAATTTCCTCTTCATTAGAGGTGAGGTCTCCCTTTTCATCTATAATACTATTAATTTTGGTTTTCTTCTCTTCTTTTTTTATTAGATTGACCAGTACTTTATCTATTTTATTTGTTTTTAATCAAAATACCAGCTTCTATTGTTATTTATTAATTCAATAGTTCTTTCATTTTCGATTTTATTAATTTCTCCCTTAATTTTTAGGTTCTCTAATTGAGTTTTACTCTGCGGATTTTTAAGTTGTTCGTTTTCATGTTTTTTCACTTGCATGTCCAAATCATTGACCTCTGCCCTCCCTAATTTTTTAATATATGAACTCCAGGATATAAACATGCCCCTGAGTACTGCTTTCACTGCATACCATAGATTTTGAAAGGGTATCTCATCATTGTCATTTTCTTCAATGAAATTATTGTTTCTATGATTTCTTCTTTAACTAACCAATTTTATAGAATCATTTAATTTACAATTAATTTGCAAATTGTTTCTCCATGTAACCTTACTGATTATTATTTTTATTGCATTATGATCTGAAAAGTTTGCATTCATTATTTCTGCTTTTCTGCATTTGTTTGCCATGTTTTTTATGCCCTAGTACATAGTTAATCTTTGTGAATATACCATGTGCTGCTGACAAGGTATATTCTTTATTGTCCCTATTCATTTTTCTCCATATAGCTATTAACTCTAATTTTTCTAAGATTTCATTGACATCTCTTATCTCTTTCTTATTTATTTTTTTTATTTGATTTATCTACATTTGATAGTGGTAAGTTCAGGTCTCCCACTAGTATAGTTTTTCTATCTATTTCCTCCTTCAACTCCACTAGTTTCTCCTTTAGAATCTTGGATGCTATCCCATTTGTTGCACAAATGTTTATTACTTATATTTCCTCATTGTATCGAGCTAAGGAGCAAGGATTTTGCCTGAGGCCAGCTCTCAAGTCTCTGAAGATTCTGCTATTTATTGTCCTTCCCTCTGCTATCTCCCTGCGGGCACCCATGGCCTGAGCTCTTCAGCCTGTTGGGGTTTTCAGGTTTACCTGCTCTCAGGGTTAAGTCTTTAGTGGTCTTAGTCAGCTGCCAAGGACCTAAAGGTGCCCCTCACTCACTCTAGAAGTGTCCCCACTCACTCACTGATTCCAGTGGGAACTGGATCTGAGTCTGGCTCCATAGGGGGAGAGTGAATCAGCTCATGTTTTGGTGGAATCTTTTTCACCCCCTCCTTATGGTGTGGAAATGTCCAAATCCCATATAACTTCAATGTTTCACCCTACTGTACAGTCCCCTCATTCATATGAATTTGGATTTTTTTGGCCTTTTGAGGTAGTCTATATCAGCAGGTGGTGAGGAGAGGAAGAGTCCTGCATCTAGATTGACGCCATATTTACCTGGAAATCCCTGCACTCCATTTTAAAGCTCAAAAAGGGACCAAGGCCAAACCGTTCATATTTCCTCCATGAGAATATTGCAGAGATTTAAAGGGAATCATCAGGACTTTTTTTTCCTTCCAAACTAAACACCTGTGGATGATATACTTCCTCTTTATGATATGGTTTTCAGGTTGTTCAATCTCCTAGTCAAAATCTCCTTAGCACAAGATAATTTTTCAATTTCCTTCCAAAAATTGAGCAAAAAATTAAACATGCAGGTCTAGAAGCAGGCTAATCAAATTAGAAGATTGTTGGAGAGAGTATGGATACTATATTACATTTATGAATCCTAAGATTATAAAAGATTCTTTAGCTGCCTCCTTAGACTATTGGTTTATATTCAGCTTTAAATGTTAGGAGTCAATGACATTTGAAAATCAATCTCAAAAGCAGATAAAGCATCTCTGAAATTATAATGCAAATCAATGGGAAAATAGGATTTGATATACCCACAATTTTCAATAATTTACTGTTTTTACATGAAGCAAGGTATTAAAATTGTGACAAAGGTCATCTACAACAGAGTAATAGGAAGAATTTTGCCTCACAAGACTGAAAATGATTATGTGGTGTCATCTAATCTACCTCACTGTATATGTAGATGTCATATTTAAGCATATTAACAAAAGATTCTCTGGGATAACTAAATGCTCACATATAATATTAGAAGAAAAAAAATCAAGCAGACCTTTTTACTGATAATACCTTAAATCATCTTAACGGGATGTCAAAATCCCCTTTGCCATACTGAAGAATAATCTACTAAGCAGATACCTTCCTGATTTGGGGGAAATGGGAAATTTCAATAAAGGATTCATAAAAAGAACATCAAAGGCAATAAGTATTTACAACTTTTAAATTCCTGTAGATGGCTGTCATTGAATGACCCAGTTTGGAATGAAGATAAAGAAGGGTAAAGAGAAACTTGTCTAGTATTTCCTACTAGAGGTATAAGGATTTTGTTTTGGTGTAAATTTGGGATTTTAGAAACGGTTGATTAAGAGAGAGGGAAGACACCAGAGAATTCACGAAAGGAAGCATAATATCGGACAGAGTACTTGATAACTTACAATCAGGAGGATAAAAATTTAATATTTACCTCCAGATTAGTGTAATCCTGGGCAAGAAACTCCTCCTCTATATACCTCAGTTTCTCCTTTTATAAAATTAGTATAATAAATAGTACTTATTTCACTGAGTTTGTGAAGAGCTAATGAGATATTGTATATAAAATACTTCACAAACCTCAAAGTGATAAATACTAACTATATCAGAATGTTAGAGTTCAAAGATTCCATGACAATGATCATTCATTAATTTTTCCAATAAGCTTTCATTACATTTCATAAGAAGCTTCTCCATGCATGATGCTCAAGTGTTGGTGATACACACACAAAGACAAACAGACCATGACCTCAATGAGATTGTTTTCTATTGGAAGGAAATGACAAGTACACAGATTAGCTAAAATCAAATGAGGGCAGAGTAAACACAAAGTAATTTCAAGGGGTATGGGGCTCTAACTGGGGAGATCAATAGGGTCAAAGCAGGCTTCCTGTACCCCTGCATTGAACTGTGAAGGGACATAGGAATTCCATCATGTAGTCAGATTGCCTCATCTTATATTGAAGCAATCAAAGAAGAGAGGAAGCAAGTATAAATTAAAGATATAAGGGGTATATATGTGTGTTGGTGTTGTGAATTTTAAAACTATTCCACCCTCATCAAACCGTACTTTAGTAGATCTGATTTAGCTATTTCCTAATCAATAACAATAGAGATGCTTGGACTAACAGAATTAGATGGAATGAGAAAAATTATTTGACCTAAAGAGGTATGGAAAACTATTATAGTAGAATGGAGTATAAGAGGGTGTTTTAGATGCTTACAATTTATTCAGGTCATATTTGACTAAGAGAGGGAAAAACAACCATATTCATTCAGGTATAGATTCCTATTTTACTCTATAAAGAAATGAAGGGACTAAGACAAGGAGTGGGAGAGAATAATAAAAGGGAGGAGAAAGTAAGGGATGATGATAAAAAGCAAAACACTTATGAGGAAGGACAGAATGAAAAGAGAAAGAGCAGGATCAAAAGGGGAAAATAAGTTGGAGAGGAATATAAAATTCATAATCATAATTGTAATTGTAAATGCATGAACTCACAAATACAATGGAAGTGGACAGCAGAGTATATTTAAAAAACCAGGATTCTATGATATATTGTTAATAAGTAACACATTTGAGGAAGTAGACACACACTGAGTAAAAGTGAGGGGCAGTAGCAAAAATTATTGTGAATCATTTGAAGTTAAGAAAAAGCAGGAGAAGAAATCATGATCTTGGACAAAGGTAAAACAAAAATAGATCCAATTAATAGAGATAAGGAAGGAAAAGTCTTACATCTTCCAAAAACATAGTATAGACAAATAAGTAATATCAGTAATAAATATATGTATATGCACCAAATGGCATATCCTCCAAATTTTGAGTAGAAATTAAATGAACTTAAGGAGGAAATAGATGGTAAAACTATACTAGAGAGGGATTTCAACTATCTCCTTACAGATCTTGATAAATAAAACCAAAAAGTAAACAAGAAAATAATAAAAAAAGTGAACGGAATCTTAGAAATGTTAGAATTAATAGATCTCTGGAGAAAACTGAATGGGAATAGAAAGGAATATACCTTCATTTCAGCAATATATTTCATATATTCAAAAACTGATGATGCATTAGGGCATAAACACTTCAAACCAAATAATCAGAACTAGTAAGTTCAACATTTATATATCATAATGAAATGAAAATTATAATCAATATGGATCAATAGAAAGACAAAAATTAATTGAAACTAAATAATCTAATTCCAAAAAAGAGGGCAGGTCAAAGAACAGCTTATATGTTTCATTAATAAGAATGAAAATGAGGAGACAACATATCAAAATTTATCAGATATATACAAAGCACTGCTTAGGGGGAAATTTTTATCTTTAAATGTTTAAATCAGATCAATTTATTGGGTGTGCAACTAAAAATACTACAAAAGAAACAAATTTAAAAATCCCACTTTCAAACTAAATTGGAAATTCTGATTGAATTCTAATATAATAATACATAAGACTAAGCATTGGCCTTATGAAAAAAGCAAATAATATTGAATTAGTTAATTAGATTAATAAAAGAATAGAAAAAATCAAATAACCAGGTATCAAAAATGAAAATGGTGAACTCACTACCAATGAATAAATTAAAGAAATTATTAAGAGCTATTTTGCTCAACTATGTGTTAATAAGTCTAACAATCTGAGCCCAATCGATGAATATTTACTAAGATATAGATTGCTCAGATTAACAAAAGAGTTAATATGCTTAAATAATCCTATCTCAGAAAAAGAAATTAAACAAACTTTCAATAAACTCCTGAGAAAATATGCTAAGTGCAAAATGGATTCTCAGGTGAATTCTATGAAAAATTTGTAGAACAGTAAAAGTTCAGCAGAAAGAGATAGAAAGGGAAATTATATTTAAAATAATTCTAGATCATATAAAAAGCCTGGAAATATACTTGCAAGACAAAGCTAGAATTATATGAATACACTTATAAAACATTATTCAAAACATTATTCACAAAATTAAAAGTCAGATCTAAGCAAATGGAAAAAATATTAATTACTCATGTATAGACTGGACCAATTTAATAAAAATGACAATTATTCCTAATTTAATTTACTCATTCATTTCCTTATTAAACTACAAAATAATTATTTCACAACAAAAAAATAATGACATTCTTCTAGAAGAACATCAGGCCAAGGATATAAAGGGGATAAATAAAAATAATGTTAAGAAAGGTAGTCTAGTAGTGCCAGATATCAAACTGCATTATAATGCAGTAATCATCAAAACAATATGGTACTAACTAAATATATTAGATACACAATATACAGGGCTAAATGACATTAACAACTAATGCTTGAGAAACCCAAAGAACCCTGCTTTTGGGATAAGAATTCACTATTTACCAAATACTGCTGGGGAAATTGGAAAACAGAATAGCATAAATTAGGACTAGATCAATATCTCATATCCTATAGCAAGATAAAGTCAAAATGAATATATGATTTAGATATAAAGTGATACCATAAGCAAATTAAGTTATCATAGAAGAGTTTATCTGGAACACCTACAGAGAAAGGAAGAATTTAAAAATAAACAAGAGATAGAGAACATTATAAGATACAAAATTAATAATTTTGATTATATTAAATTAAAAACCTTTTGTATAGACAAAAGCAATGCAACTAATATTAGAGGAGAAACAACAATGTAAGAAAAACATTTCTGATAAATATCCAGTTTTTCAAATCTATAGAGAACTACATTAAATTGATGAGATTACAAGCTATTCCCCAATTGACAAATGATCAAAGGATATGAACAATGATTTTCAGCTGAGGAAATCAAAGCTACTAATGATAATATTAAAAAGTGTTCTAAATCATATTTGAATAGACAAATGCAAACTAAAATAATAAAGCTGAAGTACCTCTGTCATGTTAGGAAATGGATGAAAAAATTGTGGCATATATTGGTGATGGAATACTATTGTGCTATAAGAAATGATGAGCAAGATGACTTCAGAAAAAGATGAAAGTATCTGCATAAATTGAAACAAGAGAGAAATTAGCAGATATTGGAGAACATTATACACAGTAGCAGCAATACTGTATGATGACCAACTGTGAAAATTTGACTACACTCAGCAATGCAATGATTTGGGATGATTCCGAAAGACTTTATGGGGCATGCTATCTCACTTCCAGAGAAAGAACTGTTGAGTCAGATGGATGCAGATTAAAACATACTGACTTTCATAACAGTACATGTTTTTATTTTATTTGGGGTTTGTATGAGCATGCTTTTATAACAATGACCAATAGGTAAGTGTTTTGCATGATAATATATGTGTGGCCCAGATCAAATAATTATTTCATAGTGGAGGGAGAGAATGGAGAGAAGGAGATGGTTTGGGTCTTAGAATTTTGGAAAATGTACGCTGAAAATTATTACTGCATGTAATTAGGAAAATAAAATATCTGAGTCAAAAAATAAAATGTTTGCATCAATATTCCATGAATAAATAACAATGGGATGACAGATTCTACCTCCTAGGATTGACATGAGAATTCACATATAAAACACTTTTAAAGTTGCAAGTGATAGATATTATTATATCCATGTCATCACAGAAAATAGAGAAGAAAAGTTCCTCAAACGCAAGGTCTCTATATTATTTATCTTTGTGGGCCTCATTCATTTGACCAATGCCATATATGTCCATTATATCAGAGGAAATACAAAAATAAATAAGACATAGACCTTTCCCTAAGAGATGGTGTAGTCTAGAAGGAGGAAATATCGCATGCATAAATAGTAATAATGAAGCATGCAATAGAAGAAAAGGCAGCTAGGGGACTCTGTAGATTAAGTGACAGACTTGGGTTAAAATTTGACCTCAGATACATCCTAGCTGTGTGACTCTGGGCAAGACACTTAATCCTTATTGCCTAGCCTCTATGTCTCTTTTGCCATGGAACCAATACACAGTATTGATTTTAAGATAGAAAGTAAGAGTTTTATTTTTTTTTTAATTCAATAAGAGACGAGCACGAGAGTTTAAAAGTACTATGTGAACAACAAATCCAAAGACCTAATTGCATATCTTTCAGTCATGTCCAACTCTTCATGAGCCCACTTGGGATTTTCCTGGCAAAAATACCCTAGTGCTTTGCATTTCTTTTTCCAGTTCATGTTACAGATGAGGAAACTAAGGGTGAAGTGACTTGCCCAAGTTCACTTAGCTAGTTAAGTGTCTGAGACCAGGTTTGGACTTGGGAATATGAATCTTCTAAACTCCAGGTCCACCATTCTATCCACTGAATAAGTTAGCTTCCTGCTACCAGCATAATGATGATTGAACAAAATAATTTTTATGAGCAGAGTGAACAATTTGGAAGTTGTCTACTTGACATAACATATACATGTGAATATATCTACTAATGAAGAATGTCCTTGGTGCTGGTCCACAATGAGACACATTCTATCACATTTTCATTACCAAAATAAACACGTGTCATAGACTATGTCCTTTAAATTGAAGAAAGCCAGGCTTAACAAATTAAGAAGCCCATTGGTATCCCTTGTATTAATTTAATTCTCTTGCTGTACTTCTACAGAGTGCCTACAACTTCATTCTACCACTACTTCAAATTACCAAGTGATTTTTGGGATTACATCACACTATGTCACTGGGAAAACAATTACTGAGGAAATCATTCCTATGCTGCTAAATGGAATTCTTTCTTTCATTCTTCCTTCTTTCTTTGCTTCCTCCCCCCCCCCCCTTATTTTTCTGATTTCCTTATTTCTGAGAGGGGAGACCATTTTAGGAATCAAGAAATCCTGGATGCAATGCTATCCTAGTAGTTAAGAAAATTTGAATTAAAACTACTTAGAGAAGACAAAGGTGGAATTTTTCAACTTAATTTAATAAAGTCCATATAATGATTTAAAATTTTCTCCTTAACATCACAGTTAGGAACCATAAATACTGACTTTTTTAAAAAAATCAAAACAAAATACAAGTTGTGTATTGATTAAATTGTGCAAAAAATGGTAAATTGTGATTTTCAAGCCTAAACATATTCCACTTCAACATCATACCCAACTCATTCACTTCAAAAATACATACTAAAGATATTAAGTATTTTTCTTTACCTAGAATTTCAATCACTGTTCAGTTGAAGACACAAAGAAGAACATGTCTGTTTATAAAAATGTAACCAGAATTATAGAATCTGAGTTGGAAGAGGCCATGGAGACCAACTTCACCAAGGATCCCTTTTCTTTTCTAAAATACATCCAAAGTGGGCCTCTGGTCTTTCTTAAAGAGAACCAATGAGAAGGAAATCTCTACCTTCTGAGGCAGGCCTTTCTACTTTTAGATGTGTAATAATCAAGTTATTACTTTATTAAACCTCAAATAACTTCTACTTTTTGCTCCTAGTTCTTCCCTCTGAGACAAAACAGAATAAAACTAATTCTTCTTTCATGTAACAGTTTTTACACAATAAAAATTCTAGAATTTAGAGCATCCAAACATTAGTTATGTCTTATACCTTTTGAAAACAATGAATCAAGAGGTAATGTCTTCCTTTCTACTTGAAATACAAAAGAATACCAGGTAAATTCATCTCCTCTCACCCTCAAAAAAGGGACAATGTGGTATAAGTCTAAAGAGCCAGCCCATGAATCAAAATCCTACTTTAAGGATATTAAAATTCTGATTAACAGCTTTCCTAAATCAAAGAAGTGTCTAAATAAAAGATTAAAATTTACTAAAAACAAAAAGAGGAATTTGGTAAATTAGTAACATGTTATCGTCTTAATATTACTTTATCATTTGTTCCTAATAAAATAAAAGGTAGAAATGCTGCCTAGTAACATGTGACATTCTTGAGATGGTAATGGAGTTCATGGTAAACTGGAGAACGAGAATGTACTTGCAAGCATGAATGTGTACTTAATCTTCATTGTTAATGGGATATGATTCTTGTCTACTCTCCAAGATACGCCAAGCAGATGTTTTATAAGAGTGTGCCAGTGTTTTAGACTAAAATCAATACTATTTGCTACAGGTCCCATTGTATAAATAAAAATATAAAATGTTCTACAAATAAAGTTTTAATTACAAACACATAAATCTCTATTTTGAAACATATTAACCTTGTATACCTGCCCACATCATTTGAAGATAGGTCATAAAATCAACCTAAGTTTAAGAGTCCTGAAATGAAAATGCTTTAAAAATCTACTTATATTCCCCACCAATTTTTATACATAAGACACATATGTCAGGACAGATATAAATGAAAAGCACTGAAGGTGGATATTGTCATTATTAACCAGAAAAGTATTTAAAAATTTTTGAGCATAACAGGTTTTTAAGGGGAATTACATTTCCCTCAACAAAGATCACATAACTTTTTTATCTTTTTGGTGCATTGTGATAAATGGAGTCTTTATACTGAGGTTAAAGATTTTATATAGGCTCTGACATTTGAATTATACGAATGAAAAAGGGTTGAGTTGCAAAAAAAAGATTTCAAGATTCCAAGTAACCACTCTGAAGTCTAAGCCTGGCCACTATTCTAATCACAGCATAATATTTATTTTTGGCCTTAGTTCTAGCCTCATATTACTTCTGCTTTTGGACATGCTCTTAGATGTCTTTATTGCTTCATTCTCTGTCATGTACTTCCAAAGAGTTGTTGTAAAGATCAAAAGAGATATCATACAAATTATTCAGGGTTTTTTTTTTTTTTTCAGTTGAATCCAACTCTTCTTGACCCTATTAGGATTTTCTGGCAAAAAATAATAGAATAGTTTGTCATTTCCTTTTCTAGTTCATTTTATAGATGAGGAACTAAGATAAATAGGGTTAAGTGACATGCATTCAGTTAGTATCTAAAACCAGATTTGAACCTGACATTATCCCAGTTTTTCCAATCCCCCCATTCTTTTCCCCAATAAATATTACAAGAAGAGGAGTCCTTCTGTCTTCAACCAGAACTCCATCCACTATACAATCTAGCTAGCACTTTGCAAGTCGATGTAAACTATTTATTATTGTTAGTTTAATTACTTCCTCTAATCCACCCTCCTTTTTGTCTCTCCTCCTTCCTTTTGCCCTGTTGTAGAGTCATAACTGACAGGTCAAAGGTTCATAAATTAAGAGCTTAAAGCACTTAGAGTCAAGAAGAACTGACTTCAAATCTGGCCTCAGATACTTCTTAGCTGTGTGACCCTGAAAATAATAACTTTTCCTCTGTTTGCCTCAGTTTTCTCATCTGTAAAATGAAGATAATAATACTACTGAGCACAGAGGACCGTTGAAGGATCAGATGAGACAATAATTGTAAAGCAAATAACACAGTAACTGGAACCTTGTAATTACTATATAAATGTTACTTATTATTATTATTATTATTATTATTATTAAAATAATCCGAATGTAGCTTATGTGGTTCAGTGGATTGAGAATTAAGCCTAGAGGTCCGAGGTTCAAAGTGGCCTCAGACACTTCCTAGCTGTATAACCCTGGGCAAATCACTTAACCCCCATTGCCTAGCCTTTACCACTCTTCAGCCTTGAAAAAATACAAAATATCAATTTTAAGACAGAAAGTAAGGGTTTAAAAAAATAAAATAAAATCATCTCATTCTTTCTTTTACAATACCATCATTTATCCAATGAAGAAATTGAGAGCCAAAGTGGCATAATGACTTAATCAATATCACACAGGTAATTGCACAATAAATGGAACATGCCCCAGATTTTGAGTCAGAGGATTTGGATTCAAATCCTGTCATTACTATTTACAAATGTGTGTCATTAGGCAAAGTACTTAATAATGTTTATACTGTCCAATGCCTAGAATGAGAGTATTAAATTAGACCAGGTGTCAAAGAGATAGCAAACTTTGATTCACAGATACTTCTTGGCTGCCTGACCCTGAAAATGATAACTTTTCCTCTCTTTGCCTCAGTTTTCTCATCTGTAAAATAAAAATAATAATAGTACTAAGCACACAGGGCTATTGTTAGGATCAAATGAGATAATAATTTTCAAGCATTTCGCAAAGTACTTCCCAGAACACACCAAACTATATCAAAATAGAGTTCCTATCAGGTTTTAATGTGTTGATATATAAATAAAGAGAAATAAACTTTCTGTTCTAGGTCAATATATGGCCTATAAAGATCTTTAATGGTCTAGTAGCTCCCATTTCTATTTGAGTTTGACACCATTTGATTAGATTACCTCTAATTTCCATTCCATTTCTAAACCTAAATGGCAGGGCTAAAATCCAAACAAATCCCAACTTCAAATCTAGTGCTCTTTCTAGAATAATACATACTTGCCAGCATCATTAGATTCCTGAGAAGACACTTGGCTCTGCCCTAATATTTTATTCTTTCTCCTTTAATGAGTAGCAATACCTCATATTCCAAGCTTTTCCTTTACCCATAAAGTGTTAACTTGTCTTATTCCATCATGAGGCTCTTTCTGTTAGAGAGGTCACATTTTCAGCTTAAGTATTAAAAGTCAGTAAGGAATTAATGGTATTCCTCTCTAATTACAGTTTAAGAGCCACCTTCAATACCTTGATGTGAAAAGAAAGCTTAATCGTGTTGTATTTAAGTTTTATCTATAGTGTGCATAAATAATAATATACTTAAGTATATATTATATAACAAACTCACCTACGAGGATGAAAATACCTCTTTGTGATATGTGACCTTGATGTTATATTTTGGTTATTTTTATAAGATCAGATTACTTGTTAATGCTTGCCCTAAAAAAGTTCAAGTTAAATTTATTTCTTCCATGTTAGGTAGTAAAGATCTTCAGGGTTTAACAAAATAGCAGCATGAGACTAAACTATTGAAGTGTTCCTTATTGAAAAAAATATATATATACATATATGTTTATATGTATATACATAGATGTGTGTATATGCTACGACTGCTTAATTTTTCTAAAGGCTAATTAAGTTTGGTTGTATTCAATAGGGAGCATACTGTTGGAAGAAGTCATATCCCACAGTGTGCTGGGAAACCAGAGACCCTGGAAGAAACCCCTAGAAACCCAAGGACTATAGTCAGTTACTCTCTGGTGATTCAGCCTGCCAATGAGGGTACAGGTTAGTAGAGAAAACTTCAAAAAAATACTATGTGGAAAAGAAAATAGTCCTGCTTGACAAGAAGGCAGGAGAACTGCATGGAACTGTAGTAAAGCAAATTTAGACTTGATTTTAAAAAATCATAAAAATTCAAGCTATTTAAAATTTGAATGCCTCATAATGGTCTCCCCTTCCCCCTTATATGGAGTCTTCAGAAAAACAAACAAAAAAAAATGACCATTAATTTAAGATATTGGTCTTAGTCCGTGAAAGATGGAGTAAATTGCTTCTGAGAATCTTTTTTTATCTGCAGGCTATGAAAATTCTAAATGGGATTGTTAAAGACAGGGTTGTAAGCGCCTAACTGTTTCTGATTGAATGATTTCAAAAACTCCCTTGAAATAGAATTTACAACTGTGATAATCAGTGATTAAGTACTCATTTGACCTCCAAAAATCCCAGAGTCAAATTGGATCAAAAAATAAATCATTCATCATAAATGATTCAAAAAGAAAAAGCAAAGTGGTGCTGATGGGCAAAATAAGGTATTTGAAAACACTTTTATTTTCTACAAAGA
This sequence comes from Monodelphis domestica, assembly GCF_027887165.1. Classification (NCBI taxonomy): domain Eukaryota; kingdom Metazoa; phylum Chordata; class Mammalia; order Didelphimorphia; family Didelphidae; genus Monodelphis; species Monodelphis domestica. The sequence continues at coordinate 189,631,781 of NC_077227.1, forward strand.
GTACAAAGCACTTTCTGTAGCAGTCCACCCATAGCTATGGGCAAGGGAAACAGTGTGTACAGAGTGGCTTAGAAGAGAACATGCTCAGTCTTGAGCATGCTTAGTTTTGCGTATGGCTAGGAAAGCCTCTGACCCTTGACCCCAGCTTCCCCCAGGTTAGGCAGGAAAACAGGTTTCTTTGTGTTCACCTGGCTAAGAGAAACCACACCTATACCTTGTCATTAACCAATGATAATTATCCCTATGTATTGTGTCATATCAAAGAGATTAAATACTGGACCACAGCAAGCTCCACCTCTCTTCTCTCTCTTCCTCACTTGGATCTCATCTCTTCACTGATGCCTGTCCTTGCTGGCCAAGCTCCATCTCTGATTCCTTTCCTTATCTACTTCTCCCACCTGGGACCTGGCCTTCGGCCAGGCACTTTCTTTTCTCTATCATGTCTCCGACCTATGTGGTATTAAATTTGGACCACTGAACGGGTATAAGCCTTCTGAGTAATCCACTGATCGGAGTTTCTGCTGTGGCTCCTTGATAATTAATAAGGCCTGGATTTCTGACTCATTCCTGCCACCTCATACCTCTAATTTGGCTCCGCCACCCCCCTCGCGGCATACTGAACTTCTATCCTTCCTCTATCTTCCTACTTTGAGGCTTCTTGCTGAATCGAGGAAGCTTCACTTTCCAAAATCCATCTTTAAAGAAGATTTTATTTTGGTGGGTAATCCACAGCATATTAAAATATCTGGCTTAGGTTTGTAAGAATAATTCTACAGAAAGTAGAGGGAAAAAATATGATTATAGAGAAAAATATTTTGAATTATGAAGCATGGCCAGACTTTTTGAGTAAATAATTGCTTGCACTTCTGGGAAGCCACCTTTATAATCTTACTGTGATAGTCTCCTTGCAAAAGTAGGGAATGAGCCTATGCCAATGAATAGCATTGGAAGAGAGCCCATTCAGACAGCTTCCTGGAAGCCCTTTCTATGTGAATTAATGTCTTGCTTGGTCACAAAGTAAACCTCTTGACAGAGACCGAAAATCTTAGTGTGCTAAAAGGAAAATGAACTTGCTCATTTAAAAAAAAAGTTTCAGTAGAACAGTTCTGCAAAGCTTTGTAAATTTTAAAACATTACACGTTCATGAGTTATTATTATTAATCATTTCTATGACCCATGACATGGCATAGAACAATAAGGATGTAGTCATTTAAAGTACAATAGAAATTGCCAAATAAACAGAAAAGAAAGTGTCAAAAGCAGTACTTTCTTAAGAAAAAAAAAATCAGGTTAATTAGACAAGGAGACATCAAATTTTCAGAATGATAGATACAAATCTGAGCATAGACAGTCACAACTTTGATCAATCTTAAACTACATCTAAGTTAGAAAAAGGAAACAAGTCAGTAATATGGCTTTCTAGTGTGAAAACTGTATTTTGTATGCAACTGTAGCATTTTTATTGACCCAGTGATTGTTATATTTGATATGAGTTAATTGTCAAATGTAAATATGGAAAGAGCCCTGTGTTCTGAAACAAACATCATGATTCTTTTATCTGGCACAGAAATAGTCCTATCACATTTTAACGAGGAGAGTGAGGGGCATTAAGTATGTTCATTTCTTTAATATGCCCACACGAATAAGAGAGATTCATCTAATAACCCACATTATCAAAACACAGTAGATGAAGTAAATTTTGCCCAAATGATGAGAGGCAGTTCAACGAATAATTATATAATTATATAATAATGAATAAAGTATTTTTATATATGTATGTACATCTATATCTATACATTAGGTAGCCAATGCTGATGGACAAAGAGCAAGGGCAGGATTAACAAAAGGACAAGTTGGATCAGAATGAATTTGAGAAATGGCTTGATGTTTTGTTCTCATATATACTTGCATATTGAAGCAAAATCTCATCTCTTAAACATCAAAAGTCTCCAAAATATAACATCCAGAAAATGATGGATAGAGTGTGATTTTAGGATAACTAACTACAAAAAAAAGGTCATAAAGGACCATCAAGTGCACATGATAAGGCTATAACATTTTATAATTTCTTGCCCAACAGAAGTGGCATGTGGCTAGGAATGACCCCATCATGATGTAAGAACAAAGGGCACCCTGAATAGTAACTGTGCTACCTCTTATTTACTAAAAGAATTAGAAGATCACCCACATGAGGTGCATGTACTTTAAGAATGTTATAGAAAATTTAGATGAAAATGATGAGAAAATGAGAAAAAATGATAAAATTCAAATCCATCAATAATTATTAAAAAAATAATACTCCTATGATGAGTTGTCACCTAATTGTGGAACTATTTGTTAAAAAATAAACATATTATGTTAAAAAAAAAAGACTTGGGCAACAAAAAAAGGTATTATAGTTTAGTGGAAAAAATGGATTTGCCATCTACTGGGGTAGGATGTACCTTTGCCATGTCCTAGTTGAATGACCTTGGAAAATTCACTGAATTTTTCAAATGTAAAACGAGGTAGGTCAACTAAATGATCTTCCTTCTAGCTTGAAATATGTGATCCTAGGATTCTCAATGGTTGTTCTTCCCTCCTCGATCAATTCTAGGATTTGAGGAAAATAGTAATCAAAAAGAATCATTGCTTGATGACAGGGCATTTCAAAAGCAGTCTTGAAAGCAAACAGGAAGGTTAAATTTATGAAGACTCATTTGGAAATTGGGAATTTTGATTTGGTGAATGGAGGACAAGGGAACTACAATTAAATTAAATAACTCTAGAAAGGGAAACATCTTGGCTTTAATAAATAAAATGAGCTTAGTATGTTCATCGTTTTCATACAGTCTCTTTAGCTATAGCCTTTAAGTGCTTGAAGTCATTAGTGACTCTCAAGTACAGGGTAACATTTACATCCCGACACTGGAATACAGCCTCTTTCAATTGTGATTTATCTCTATAAAACAAAGCTCTAGGGAATTTATGATACATATCCAAATAAATAAGAATAAAACTAAGTAAAGTTCTTTAAAAATAACTGTTATACTAACCCTCATTTTCCCGTAAAACTCATCCTTACTGCTTTATCTCAACAGCTCCTTACACAGCTGTACCTCTTTCTTGAGCTACAGTGTGGTGGAATCTTATCCTCCTAATGTTTTGGAGAACTCTGAAGTGGCGCCTGTACAATTTGATTTTGTGCAAAAATACACACCAAATCTGATTTCTGTTGCATTAAGAAGTTCTCTGGCAAAATTTACAAAGTAAGAAATGAAATAAACTATGGTTTTAGAAATATCCTGCAAGCTTGTTTTCCCTTCATACCTAACCACTAATATTTTTCTACAAAGGATAAAAAAAACAATTTAATTGAATATTTAAAATATGATTTAATGCTTAAAAGGCCACAAGTTAGATGCTAAATATAAAATTGATTTGGGTTTGCTTACTGGAAATATTTGTAATGAGAGGCCAGCTAATAATATACTAATATTTGAAAATCAAGTTCACTCTAAAAGAAATGAACTAGTGGTTATCAATTTATATACATTTATCAAAGAACTGATAGTTGGTTATTACAAGGTAATCACTATAATACTAGGTTATCAGTAAAAGAAATATGTATCTTTGAAATTATTTGGTGGTATGCACTATGTTTTCTTTTAAAATGAGTATTTGAAATATGTCAAACATAAAATAGCTTTTCGAGGAGAAATTTAGCCTTATGAAACAGTATTATTTAGTATAGGGATAGGAATCAGAAAAACAAATTCTAATTTTGGATTGTCTACCTATGTGCCTTCAAGAAATCCTTTAGCTTTGCAGTTTCCTCATCTGCAAAATTTTATATAGGCCTTCTTCCAGGAACAAGAGTGGTCATGGGGATCAAATGAAACAATCAGTGCCAAAATTCTTCTGAATGTAATGACTTTTATACAAATACAAAAATACCCTTCATTTGAAAACCATGTGCTATATTTTTAGAAACTGTAGGTAAAAGAAAAAAATATCCGTTTTCAAAGTCTTAACAGTTGAAAACACTAGTTCACCCAAAAGATAACACAAATAAATTTTATTCTTCATCAATAAACAAGTAAGATTAATATACTGATTTTAAATCCCCTTATCATGAGCAATTCAGAAAACAAAGCATTTTGAGAAAATATTCAACAAATATTTATTATATGTAAATCATTTATAAGCAGTAAGGATACAAAATGAAAATAAAAAAAGAATACTGTATCATATATACATAGATAAGAAAAATATAGGATAATTTGTAAAGGAGAATACAGTAGGACCTCATCTTATATAACTACCATGTCCAAAAACCATTATGAGCAGAATAACAAACCTCATCATTTAACAAGTATTTCCTGTATAAACATACCTAGGTACTCCACAATCTTTCCTAGGCTTATTAGAGCCACTAATACCACCAGCCTTGCACCTTGGTGCCACTACCAATGACCAAAGAGAAGCATGGTCTGATGAGGATAGGACTTGCCACAAGCAAGAAAAAGATTCATGCAGGTGTCAATGCCTGGCCTAGAATACTGAAATGACTGAGAGTGAGACATGCATGATTGGGCACAAGTCCTGCAAGACTCCACACAACCTGGGAGAATTACCCATTTTTAGTGCACCATTAAAAATATCTATTTTACATGTTTTTTGCCTTTATCTTTTACAATAGTCAATTGGGTATTCTCAGAATGTCTGATAGGGGTACAACCAAGAGGCAAATAGGGCGGAGAGACTGAATAATACAGGAAGGCTTTATTGTTAAGAAGAGGATGGGAGAGAGGAAGGAGCCCACAACCATCTATTGATGGTTGGTGGTCTCCACCTGGGTACAGAAGGGTTGTAAGAGATTAATGCTACAGAAAACCTGGAAAAGCAAATGAAATAAATGGAAGATTGAAGATCGGTCCATCAAGGAAAATTCCAGAGAAGAATGTGAATTGAGAAGGCAAATGAACAAGGAGATACAAATTGTTTCTTACTCTTTTTTTCCTGGGACTTTAGGAGAAAGAACTAAAGGAGATTTCTCTACCATTCTGGTTATTGGTTTCTCCCTGACAGATTTGGAGCTTGGCTCTGAAGATTTTTGAAAGCTGTTAATAATATTCCTGCTAAAGTCTATCCAACTTTTCTTATTCATCTTGAGATTTATAATAGATTAGGGAAATCCTAAACTCTCTCCTATCAAATTCCCTTTAACCCTCGTTCCTTTTAAAATAAATCCCTGTTTCTAGTATTTTAGAGAGTGACTTATCTACTAAAATTTCAGTCAACTTACCCATTTCTGAATCCCTGTTTGATTTCAACTGAAAAAAAAAAGCAGAAGTGGGGGGGGGAGGGAAGGGGAAAGAATTTTGTTTTCCCATTACCTTATTTCTTAATGTGTTTGCCCAGCACCTCCTATTATCATAAACGACCCAATAAAGAAACAACCTAATGCAGGGGGCAACCTTTTATATGGTGGTGTTCTAGGATTAAGCAATCTGAGGCATCTCTCAATGGCTGTTTCAAGGTGGGACATAGCTGGTTCCCATGATTGGATAATTCCTAATATGGTACAGATAGTATAAGTCCAGAACATTATTTGATCATGGACCTATCAGGTCACAGCATAGGAAGTAACAGTGCCCTATAAAGTACAACAACTGTTTTGTTCCAGAGTTCCAGAAGGTGTGGGGGAAGGAAGGGTGGCTAAGATAGAAAAGGGGGATAGTGAGCTTTGGTCCTGGGATCTATCATTCTAGGCATTCAATTTATTTAAAAAGGAAAAATGCATTGGGAAAAATTCTTCATAACAAAAAACCTCTGACAGAGATCTAATTACTCAAATTTATAAAGAGCTAAATTAATTGTATTAAGAAAATCAAGCCATTCCCCAATTGATAAATGGACAAGTGACATGAATAGGCAATTTTCAGATAAAGAAATCAAAAATATCAATAAACACATGAAAAAAATGTTCTAAATCTATTATAATCAGAGAAATGCAAATCAAAACAACTATGAGGTACCACCTCACACCTAGCTGATTGGCTAACATGACAGCAAAGAAAAGTAATAAATGTTGAAGGGGATGTGGCAAAATTGGGACATTAATACATTGCTAGTGGGGTTGTAAATTGATCCAATCATTCTGGAAGGCAATTTGGAGCTTTGCCCAAAGGGCACTAAAAGACTGCCTACCCTTTGATCCAGCCATAGCACTGCTGGGTTTGTACCTGAAAGAGATAATAAAGAAAAAAGACTTGTACAAGAATATTCATAGTTGCACTCCTTGTGGGGGCAAAGAATTGGAAAATGAGAGGATGCCCTCTGATTGAGGAATGGCTGAATAAATTGTGGTATCCATTGGGTGGTAGAATACTATTATGCTCAAAGAAACAATGAACTGGAGGAATTCCATGTGAACTGGAAGGACCTCCAAGAATTGATGCAGAGTGAAAGGAGCAGAACCAGAAGAACATTGTACACAGAGACTGATACACTGTGGTACAATGGAATGTAATGAACTTCTCTATGAGTAGCAATGCAATGATCTAGAACAATTCTGAAGGACTTATGAGAAGGAACACTATCCACATTCATAGGAAGATCTGTGGGAGTAGAAACACAGAAGGAAAACAACTGCTTGATCATATGGGTCAATGGGGATATGATTGGGGTTATAAATCCTAAATGATCACCTTAGTGCAAATATCAATAATATGGAAATAGGTCTTGAGCAATGACACATGTAAAACCCAGTGGAATTGTATATCACCTATGGGAGGGGAGGAAAAGAACATGATTTTTGTAATCCTGGAAAAATATTCTAAATTAATCAATTAAATAAAAAAAATTTTTTTTAAAAAGGAAAAATGGGAGTATGAGATAAGGGGGGGAGGGGGAGAGAGGAACCATGAATCCAAGTGGAGAATTGGGTGATGGTCTTGCTCATCAAAACTTCCTGCTGAGGAAGGGGCAATGTATCATGGGGTCTCTCATGGTCCTGTCTGCATCCCTTGGTCTGGATTGGTTTTGGTGGTTTCAGGAAAGACCTCAATAGGAGAATATTATGGGGGTGTAGCAGGGGTATTAGAGCAGAGATATGAAGAAGAGTGGTGGGAAGAACAGAAAAGGACAGGAAATCAGAAGAAAGGAAAAGAGTGAATACAGGGTGAAGTACAAATATAGCTATGCACATTCAAATTTCAGGGGTTTCAAAGATCAATTTATTTGACTATATGGGATATTGTGATTGAGGGAAATGGGAACAGACAGAAGAAATGAAATGCAAAAGGAGAATAGCTCAAGAAAAGCACGGAATCCAGACCCAGACCCATTGGGGAATGAGAGAGAGAATTCCATGGAAGGATGAGGAAGGAGGCAGTTAGCCCCAAGTTGAATTCTGGACACACACATATGCTTGGGAAGTGATCTAATCTACACACAACTTCACTTCTCTCTGGTTAACCTTTTGAATAGAGGAAAGCTGAAGAAAATCTTGGTTGTTACCTTTCTCCATCTAACTTGAGTTGAAGGAAAAAAGGCAAAGGATAAGGACAAGAAAGACACAGATGCAGTTAATGAGGCTTAGAAAATCCTGCCATTAAGGGAAATAGCAAAAATTACTGATGGAGTCAGCATTCTCCATTCAAAAGTGCATAAATGATTTTCAACACAAGACATAGATTTGCTGACATGGAGATTCCAAAAATTCCTATCTAAGACTTACGGATCTTTAAAGGAGCTGAAAAGAGTATTTAACATTTTTTATCTTGATTTTGAGGACACAGAACTTATTTTGTCTGAAGATTTTAGCCCTCAAGAACACAGACAATTTGTAGAAAAGACTAGACAGGATGCTTCCCTGACAAGTTGGCCAACAGCAGAAGAGAGGGAGGATTTTAATTTTGCAAATCCATCAAGCTTAGTCTCTTTTAGAAAGTGCAGAGAAAACCTTCTGCAGGCTATTAAATCATTTTGTCCTAAGCCTAATATCCTGTTCTTTGCTCTATCAAAGATAAAGTAGGGAAAGGATCTTTTAATGCTAAATGACTTCAGATAAGAGTCAGTCATACAGAATGATTTCACTTCACATTAAGAATCAGGAATTTGGAGTTCACATCAGTAAAGAAGTAATCCTGTGTCAACTATGTTAGCACTGCTGCCTTCAAACTTTTTAAATCATTCATCTGAGCATCTGAATGTGCATTTGATGAGCTTAAGTAAAGTGAGCTCCCACTATACTCAAAACTAAAGAGTTCAGGAAAGGTTTCCTTTAAGAAAGAGGTAGTTAATCTGAGACATGAAGGAAGCGAAGGACTCTACGTAAAATTAAAGAAATATGTTCCAATAATGAAATAGGGAAATGGGAATGTTGATTTCAGAGCACTGCAAGTGAGCAATGTTTTGGTCTAATTATCCCAGCCAATCAGTATTTTACCATTAGACTCATTCTAGTCTTGACAATTTTCCCAGAATGTCTCCCCTACCACGACATAAGCTTGTCAGGTCTGGTGGACTACCCTCCTGATTCTTCCTGAGCATTAAGTCATATTCATCTCCTTCCGTGAAACTACATTGCCACTATCCTAAATGGCTATCATCACCTATAAGTTGGACTGATACAATTGCCTGCTAATTAGTCTCCTGGATTTCAGTATCTTTCTCTAATAAATCCTATACAAGAGTGTCAAAATAAATTTCTGATAGGACAGCTCTAACGATGGCATTCCCTTATAGAAGAAGCTAAAGTAATTCCTTATTCCCCACATATAAATCCCAAAGAATTTTAAAGCCCTTCATAATCATACTCTAGTCTACATTTCCAGATATATTTTATTACTCCCATTCACATTCCAGTCAAATTTTCCTACTTACTAGACTCCACAGATTATATTCCATATACATGGTGCACCTCTGTGCCTTTGTCACCATGATTAGGATTTTCTGTTTTCTAACATCTAGTTCTTGGAGTTCTTTGCTTCCTTCCAGGTTCAGCTTAAAAGCCACTTTGTACACAAGGTCCTTCCTGATCTAATGACCCTTCCTTCCAACCTGGAATTTTTTGTATATCACAGATTCAAGATTCATTTTGTATGTACTGTGTATGTGGAGTATATCACAAGCAGAATGTAAACTCCTTAAAGATAGAAATTGTTCTATTTTAGCGCTTATCTCTAGGGTTTTACAAAGGGCTCTGAACACGAAACACAATGAATACTTGCTGAATTAAACCAGAAGGATTAATTGAAGAGGAAAGAAACTGAAGGCTGAGAACATTGAACTAATTTTGGACTATATTTTTTGTTGAATTTCCTCTCTTGTCCTTTGGGGAAGTGATCAATGTTCTGGAACATCTTGGCAAATGTCTTCATTCTAACCCCACATATTAGAGAATAGCAGTACCCTTAGCACCTCAGTTGGGACCTTGAAATATCAACTATGTCCTCTTGACTGCTGTACAGTTATCCTTCTACTCTTTTTAAAAAAATTTTTATTAAACCATTACACCATACATCTTAGAATCAATACTATGTAGGCAGAAGAGAGTGGTAAGGGGTAGGCAATGGGAGTTAAGTGACTTGCCTAGGGTAGCACAGCTAGGAAGTATCTGAGGCCAGATTTGAACTGAGGACCTCCTCTCTCTAGGCCTGGCTCTCAATCCCCTGAGCCACCCAGCTGCCTCCTTTCCTTCTACTTTTTTGACTCCCTGTGTCATTCCTTACACTAGATAGTTCAAAACTTACCCTCCCTCAAGCTTCCAGCTGTATAGTCATTCTGTATTCCTTTCTGCCATGCCACTTTCTTATATTGACTGCATATACTTCATATGAGCTTCCTGAAATATTATATCTCCTCAAAAATTTTTAGTATCTAATTTCAGAAGAAGATAAAGAGGCATACTTATTTGTTGGTCAAGTCTGATTCATTTATTTGCATGCTGAAACATATGTTCTCTCTTTTATTAGCTGTTTAAGTTGCATATCTAGTATAACATTTGTCTGCTCTTTCTCTATCTTACTGATATTTAGATATATAACATTTTAAGTTAAAATTAAATATTTAGATATATAAATTTTCTTCTAAGTACTACTTTAGTTCCAGCTTAAAAATTTGGGCACACTGTCTTTGTCTTGTAATTCTGTTTCATGAAATTATTGGTTGATTCTATGATTTACTCTTTGACAAATTAATTTTTTAAGATGAGATTATTTAGTTTCCAAATAATTCTTAGTCTTTCTGTCACTTTGTTGAATGTAATTTTTATGGCTTTATAGCCTGAAATGGTTGCCTTTAATATTTCTGCTTTTCTTCATGTTTTTTAATTTTTGTGAAGATACCATATTCTGCTGAGAAAAAGTATATTTAATTCCATTTCCATTCAATGTTTTTCCAGACCTCTATCATCTAAAACTTTTAAAAAATTTTATTCACATCCTTACATTTTTTGTTTTATATTTTTTTGGATTTATCTAGCTCTGAGAGAAGAAAATTGAGGCCTCCTACTAGTATATCTTATGGTCTTTTTCCTCCTAGAACTCAGGTAATTGCGCTTTTAAAAATTTGGGTGCTACTCACTGACTGCTGAACTTTAAGCCAATCAAAAGCCTCCAGAGGACAGGAAAGCTCAAACCCCCAACAACCCTCCCTCAGAGATTACACCAAGAGATCCTCTGTTAAAGCTCCAAGAGGGGACACTGATAGAAGTCCCTAAAAAACAAAAAAATGAGAGGAACAAGAGCACAGACAAATACAGGGAGGAAAGAAGGGGTGAATTTGAACAAACAACAGAAACAGAAGAAAGAAACTACAATAGACAGCTACTACTCACCAAATGGAACAGAGGGGGAGAGATCAGCAAACGATAAACCAGAAATCCCAGCGAATTGGATACAGGCTGTGGAAGAACTCAAAACACAGCTAAGAGAGGCTGAAGACAATTGGGAAAAGAACTTAAAAATTAAGATAAGTCATCTGGAAACAGAGTCACTTGAACTAAAACAAGAAAATAGTGTCCTGAAAGCCAAAATCATCCAGCTGGAAAATGAGGCAAAGGAGATGAAAGATGAAGCAAAGGAGATGAAAGATGAGATAAAGAGGATGAAAGACAGTCTTCAAAGAAACTCAGACCAGAAGGAAAAAGACGACCAAAAAGCCAAAGATGAAATCCAATCTTTAAGAACCCGAGTAAAACAACTAGAATCAAGTGACCTCACAAAAGGCAGCAGGACACTATAAGACAAAACAAAAAGAATGAAAAAATTGAGGAAAATGTGAAGCATCTCATTCACAAAACAGACGATTTAGAAAATCGTTCAAGAAGAGACAATTTAAGAATAATTGGACTACCAGAAGACCACGACAAAAGAAAAAGCCTGGACATAATACTAGAGGAAATTATCCAGGAAAACTGTCCCGAAATCCTAGAACAAGAGGGGAAAGTGGAGATTGAAAGAATCCACAGATCACCCCCTGTTTTTAATCCCCAACTGACAACACCAAGAAATGTTATAGCCAAATTCAAAAACAATCAGATAAAAGAACAGGTATTACAAGCTGCCAAAAAGAAACCATTCAGATACCATGGAAACATGGTGAGGATAACACAGGATCTGTCTGCATCCACACTGAAGGACCGAAAGGCATGGAATATGATATTCCGGAAAACAAGGGAACTAGGCCTACAGCCAAGAATAAAATACCCATCAAAACTGACTATATTCTTACAGGGGAAAGTATGGTCATTTAACACAACAGAGGAATTCCAAGCATTCATAAATAAAAGACCAGACCTGAACAGAAAATTCGAAGTCCAACCACAGAATTCAAGAGAATCATCAAAAGGTAATTAAAAAAGAGGGGAAAAACAACAACAACAACAAAGGTTTTTTTTAAGAGACTCAATAAGTTAAAATGATATGTATCCCTATAAGAAAAGAGGTCATTGGCAACTCTTAAAAACTGTTGCTATCACCTAAGCAGCTAAAAGAACTACACTCAGAGGGAACAGTGACAAACTGTATAGGATGAAAGGACAAGACATAAATAGGTATATAGATATATGCATGCATAAATACATATACATGTGTATGTATATATACATGACTAAAGCTAAAAAAGAAAAGAGGTTATGACTAAAAGAAATGGGAAAAGAAACAAATGGGGGTAAATTTATATGTCACAAAGAAGCTCATGGCGGGAGGGGGGAGAACATCGATACACTGGAAGGGTAAAGAGGTCGGAGATAGGAAATATTCAACTCTTACGTACTTTGAAACTGACCCAAAGAGGGAAGAACAATCCAATCCATTGGGGAAGAGAATAGATTTGCGCCCTATAGAGGAGTAGAAGGGTAAAAAACAGACTGGTGGGGAGGGAAGCAGTACAAGGGAGGGAGAGGGTGGGGGGGAATTTTTAAAAAGACTACAGGGGAAAATAAGGGAGGGAATTAGAAGGGAGGGGGGTAGAAAGGGAAATACAAGGGGGACTGATTTAAAGTAAATCACTGGACTAAAAGGTAGAGCTGAAGAAGAAAGGTTAGAATTAGGGAAGGATATCAAAATGCCAGGGAGTCCACAAGTGACAGTCATAACATTGAACGTGAATGGGATGAACTCACCCATAAAACGTAAACAAATAGAAGAATGGATTAGAATCCAAAACCCTACCATATGTTGTCTTCAAGAAACACACATGAGGCGGGTTGACACCCACAAGGTCAGAATTAAAGGATGGAGTAAGACCTTCTGGGCCTCAAGTGACAGAAAGAAGGCAGGAGTGGCAATCATGATATCTGATAAAGCCAAAGCAAAAATAGACCTGATCAAAAGGGATAGGGAAGGTTATTATATTTTGTTAAAAGGGACTCTAGACAACGAGGAAATATCATTAATCAACATGTATGCACCAAATAACATAGCACCCAAATTTCTAATGGAGAAACTAGGAAAATTGAAGGAAGAAATAGACAGTAAAACCATATTAGTGGGAGACTTGAACCAACCATTATCAAATTTAGATAAATCAAATCAAAAAATAAATAAGAAAGAGGTAAAAGAAGTGAACGAAATCTTAGAAAAATTAGAATTAATAGACATATGGAGAAAAATAAATAGGGATAAAAAGGAATACACCTTCTTCTCAGCACCACATGGCACATTCACAAAGATTGACCATACATTAGGTCACAGAAACATGGCACACAAATGCAGAAAAGCAGAAATAATAAATGCAGCCTTTTCAGACCACAAGGCAATAAAAATAATGATCAGTAATGGTACATGGAAAACCAAATCAAAAACTAATTGGAAACTAAACAATATGATACTCCAAAATCGTTTAGTTAGAGAAGAAATCATAGAAACAATTAATAATTTCATCGAGGAAAATGACAATGGCGAGACATCCTTTCAAACCTTTTGGGATGCAGCCAAAGCAGTAATCAGAGGTAAATTCATATCCCTGAGTGCATATATTAACAAACTAGGGAGAGCAGAGATCAATCAATTGGAAATGCAAATAAAAAAACTCGAAAGTGACCAAATTAAAAACCCCCAGCAGAAAACCAAACTAGAAATCCTAAAAATTAAGGGAGAAATTAATAAAATTGAAAGTGATAGAACTATTGATTTAATAAATAAGACAAGAAGCTGGTACTTTGAAAAAACAAACAAAATAGACAAAGTACTGGTCAATCTAATCAAAAAAAGGAAGGAAGAAAAGCAAATTAACAGCATCAAAGATGAAAAGGGGGACATCACCTCTGAGGAAGAGGAAATTAAGGCAATCATTAGAAATTACTTTGCCCAATTATATGGCAATAAATATACCAATTTAAGTGATATGGATGAATATATACAAAAATACAAACTGCCTAGACTAACAGAAGAGGAAATAGAATTCTTAAATAATCCCATATCAGAAAATAAAATCCACCAAGCCATCAAAGAACTTCCTAAGAAAAAATCCCCAGGGCCTGATGGATTCACCAGTGAATTCTATCAAACATTCAGAGAACAGTTAATCCCAATACTATACAAACTATTTGACATAATAAGCAAAGAGGGAGTTCTACCAAACTCCTTTTATGACACAAACATGGTACTGATTCCAAAACCAGGCAGGTCAAAAACAGAGAAAGAAAACTATAGACCAATCTCCCTAATGAATATAGATGCAAAAATCTTAAATAGGATACTAGCAAAAAGAATTCAGCAAGTGATCAGAAGGGTCATCCACCATGATCAAGTAGGATTTATACCAGGGATGCAGGGCTGGTTCAATATTAGGAAAACCATCCACATAATTGACCACATTAACAAGCAAACCAACAAGAACCACATGATTATCTCAATAGATGCAGAAAAAGCCTTTGATAAAATACAACACCCATTCCTATTAAAAACACTAGAAAGCATAGGAATAGAAGGGTCATTCCTAAAAATAATAAACAGTATATATCTAAAACCAACAGCTAATATCATCTGCAATGGGGATAAACTAGATGCATTCCCAATAAGATCAGGAGTGAAACAAGGATGCCCATTATCACCTCTATTATTTGACATCGTACTAGAAACACTAGCAGTAGCAATTAGAGAAGAAAAAGAAATTGAAGGCATCAAAATAGGCAAGGAGGAGACCAAGTTATCACTTTTTGCAGATGACATGATGGTCTACTTAAAGAATCCTAGAGATTCAACCAAAAAGCTAATTGAAATAATCAACAACTTTAGCAAAGTTGCAGGATACAAAATAAACCCACATAAGTCATCAGCTTTTCTATATATCTCCAACACAGCTCAGCAGCAAAAACTAGAAAGAGAAATCCCATTCAAAATCACCTTAGACAAAATAAAATACCTAGGAATCTACCTCCCAAGACAAACACAGGAACTATATGAACACAACTACAAAACACTCGCCACACAACTAAAACTAGACTTGAGCAATTGGAAAAACATTAACTGCTCATGGGTAGGACGAGCCAATATAATAAAAATGACTATCCTGCCCAAACTTATTTATCTATTTAGTGCCATATCCATGGAACTCCCAAAAAATTTCTTTACTGATTTGGAAAAAAGCATAACAAAGTTCATTTGGAATAACAAAAGATCAAGGATATCCAGGGAAATAATGAAAAAAAACACTAATGAGGGGGGCCTAGCAGTCCCAGACCTCAAACTATATTACAAAGCAGCAGTCATCAAAACAATTTGGTACTGGCTAAGAGACAGAAAGGAGGATCAGTGGAATAGACTGGGGGCAAGCGACCTCAGCCAGATAGTATACGATAAACCCAAAGATCCCAGGTCTTGGGACAAAAATTCACTATTTGATAAGAACTGCTGGGAAAATTGGAAGACAGTGTGGGAGAGATTAGGAATAGATCAACACCTGACACCCTACACCAAGATAAATTCAAAATGGGTGAAAGACTTAAACATAAAGAAGGAAACCATAAGTAAATTGGGTAAACACAGAATAGTATACATGTCAGACCTTTGGGAGGGGAAAGACTTTAAAACCAAGCAAGACATAGAGAGAATCACAAAATGTAAAATAAATAATTTCGACTACATCAAATTAAAAGGCTTTTGTACAAACAAAAGCAATGTAACTAAAATCAGAAGGAAAACAACAAGTTGGGAAAAAATCTTCATAAAAACCTCTGACAAAGGTTTAATTACTCAAATTTATAAAGAGCTAAATCAATTGTACAAAAAATCAAGCCATTCCCCAATTGATAAATGGGCAAGGGACATGGATAGACAGTTTTCAGATAAAGAAATCAAAACTATTAATAAGCACATGAAGAAGTGCTCCACATCTCTTATAATCAGAGAGATGCAAATCAAAACAACTCTGAGGTATCACCTCACACCTAGCAGATTGGCTAACATGACAGTTATGGAAAGTAATGAATGCTGGAGGGGATGTGGCAAAGTAGGGACATTAATTCATTGCTGGTGGAGTTGTGAACTGATCCAGCCATTCTGGAGGGCAATTTGGAACTATGCACAAAGGGCGACAAAAGAATGTCTACCCTTTGATCCAGCCATAGCACTGCTGGGTTTGTACCCCAAAGACATAATGGACAAAAAGACTTGTACAAAAATATTCATAGCTGCGCTCTTTGTGGTGGCCAAAAATTGGAAAATGAGGGGATGCCCATCAATTGGGGAATGGCTGAACAAATTGTGGTATATGTTGGTGATGGAATACTATTGTGCTCAAAGGAATAATAAAGTGGAGGATTTCCATGTGAACTGGAACAACCTCCAGGAAGTGATGCAGAGAGAGAGGAGCAGAACCAGGAGAACATTGTACACAGAGACAAACACACTGTGGTATAATCGAATATAATGGACTTCTCCATTAGTGGTGGTGTAATGTCCCTGCACAATCTGCAGGGATCAAGGAGAAAAAAACACTATCCAAAAGCAGAGGACAAACTGAGGGAATAGAAACACCGAGGAAAAGCAACTGCCTGACTACAATGGCTAAGGGGACATGACAGAGGAAAGACTCGGAGCGAACACTCTGATGCAAATACTAACAACATGGCAATGGGTTCAAGTCAAGAACACATATGATACCAGTGGAATCATGCGTCGGCCACGGGGGGTGGGAGGGAGGAAAAGAAAATGATCTTTGTCTTTAATGAAAAATGCATGGAAATGATCAAATAAAATACTATAAAATTAAAAAAAAAATTTTGGGTGCTATTCCATTAGGTATGTACATATATATACCAGCCTCTAACACTATATGGTACTAGAGAAAAAGTGCCAGATTGAAGAGTATATGAAATTGATCACCTTGACGGAGGAGTGGCCCCCAGGCATGGAATCCAGAGGAAAGATGACTCTGGTGAGTAGAGCAGGGATGGTCTTTATGTCTTGAGACTTTGAAGAGAGAAGGTGGATAAAGACTTTCTCCTGAGGGTTACCCATTTTTCCTGGTGGTGACTGGAAATCTTTCCCCCCAAGGATTTCCCATTTGAAGGAATTGTCTGAAGTGAAACCTGAGCAGATTTTATCTCAACTCCTGTTGCCCAGGGGTGAGACAACCTTTCTCTCTTTCAGGGGGCTCAGGCTGCCAAGGCCAGAGTTCCCCCCAAACTTGAAGAGGGAGGAAAAGGGTTTAGATAGAGACAGGGACCCCCTTTCCCCACTTTGCTTTTCCCATTCTTCCCTGCCTGTTCTTCCTTTTGTATTACCTGGTAGGTAGAGTTGACATTAAAAGTTATCTATTCCCCAAGCTGAGTGTGAGTGAACAGATCAAGAGGAGACCTTTTGGTCTGCAGTAGTGGAGGTGGGACAAGAGGGACAAGAGCTAATTGGGGAGAGGACTTTGAGCTAAAGAGGGAAGGCAGAAGGGGGAAAATCTTCAAACCCTCTCTCCTCTCTCTGAGCCAACCCATTAGAGCTGCTGTCGGCCCTGAATCCCGCTTTTGAAGAAGGGGGGTTTCTTCTCTCTCCCCCTCTCTTTCCATACCAAAATCCCATGCCTCCCTTTGCAGGTACATAACTCCCTTCTCTTCCCTTTCTTTATTTTTTTAAGAGAATATATACACACATATGTTTAGTAGTGATATTAATTTCATTGTCAATGATACCTTTCAACAAGATGTAATTCGATCTTTAATTTTTAAAATTAGATACATTTTTACTTTTGTTTCATCTGAGATAGTGATTACTACCTTTGCTTTATTTTTACTTCAGCTTAATCACAATAGACTCTTCTCCAGCCCCTTATCATTACTCTGTATGTGTTTCCCTGCTTTAAATGTGTGTACTTTTTGGGGGGTTAGCATAGTGCGATTCTGGCTTTTAATCTACTCTGCTATCCTCTTCCATTTTATGAGTGAGTTCATCCTATTTACACTCACAGTTATGATTATTACTTATTTCCCTCCATCTTATTCCCCCCCTCCCCCCCCCCATTTACCCTCTACTCTCTCTCATTTTAGGCTTTCCCTTTTCATGAATATTTTACTTCTGACTACCACTTCTTTCTCCCTTTTGTTCATCTCTTCTTTCTCTTTTTCTCTCTCCCCTCCTACTTCCTATGGGGTAAGGCAGATTTCTATAGCTACCTGAGTGTGGATATTATTTCCACTTAGAGCCAATTCCAATAAGAATAAGGTTCGAGCATCTTCCATATTCTAATCTATTAACTCTTGTGTACCTCTGCCTGTGAAATAATTTTACTCCTTTCTATCTTTCCTTTTCTTTTCTCCCAATGCATATTCATTTTCTTCAATAAGTTTTGTAGATATTACTCAATGAAATTCAACTTACTCGGGGGCAGCTGGGTGGCTCAGTGCATTGAGAGTCAGGCCTAGAGACGGGAGGTCCTAGGTTCAAATCTGGCCTCAGACACTTCCCAGCTGTGTGACCCTGGGAAAGTCACTTGACCCCCATTGCCTAACCCTTACCACTCCTCTGCCTTGGAGACAATACACAGTATTGACTCCAAGATGGAAGGTAAGGGTTTATTAAAAAAAAAAAATTCACCTCACTCCATGCTCTCTCTATATATACTTCTTTTCTCTCCCCTATTCACAATAAAATTCTTAAGTATATTAAGTATTTCAAATACTTAAGTATGTCTTCTATCAATGATCGCTTAAGTATCCAAGTTATCACTTTCACATATAGGAATGTAATTAATTTAACCTCATTTAATTTCTTGGGTTTAATTTTTTCTATTTTTCTTTTTATCCTTTTCTTGAATGTCAAATTTAATCATGAAATTTAATTTATAGTTCAGATCTTTAAATTAGGAATGCCTGAGATGCTTCTATTTCATTAAATATGCATTTCTTTCCTTAAAGTATTATACTAGTATTATGGAGGATTATTTGCTGGATAGGTGATCCTTGGATATAATGCTGATTTTGCCTTGAAGATTATCACTTCCCATACCCTTTGCTTTGAATGTAGAAGCTGCTAGGTCTTGTGTAATCATGACTGTAGATTTATTGTTGTTGTTGTTTTTCTGGTTGGGAGTTATGGAATTTTGCTATAATGTGTTCTGGGGGTTTTATTCTGGGGGGGCTAGTTCAGAAAATTATTAATGGATTATTTCAGTTTCTTTTTTTCACTCTTCTTTGAGAATATCAGGGGATTATTTTCTGTGATAATTTCTTTCAATATAATTTCCAGTATCTTTTTTTTAATCATGGCTTTTGGATAGTTCAATGGTTGTTCCAGGTCAGTTTCCTTTCTACTGAGATGTTTCATATTTTCTTCCTTTTTTTCCTCTTTTTTTTGTTGTTTCTGGATTGAGTTTTTAGCTTTCATTTATCCCATTCTAATTTTAGGTGTTATTCTCTTTATTGACCTTTTGTACTTCCTTTACTATTTGGCCAATTTTATTTTTTAAGGAGTTGTTTTCTTTATGCCTCGTTTTTCTATTTGACCAATTCTAGATTTTTGGGATTTGCATTCTTCAATGACTTTTTAAATATCAATTAACATGCTGTTTGACTCATTCTCTCTCCCCCCCCCCCCATTTCTCTTATACTTCTCTTATTATTTGATTTTGTAAAACTGCATTTTCAAATTCTTCCAGGAGGTCATTTTGGATATGATACCCTTTTATAATTTATAATTTCCTATGAGGCTTTAATATGTTTCCATTTGGCATTGTTGTCCTCTTCTGAGTTTATATTTTTATCTCCTTCTCACTAAAATAACTTCCTAATGTTAATTTTTCTCTGGGAGTTGTGAATTGATCCAACCTTTCTGGAGGGCAATTTGGAACTATGCCCAAAGGACACTAAAAGATGGTCTGCCCTTTGATCCAGCCATAGCACTGCTGGGTTTGTACCCCAAAGAGATAATAATGAAAAAGACATGTACAAAAATATTCATAGCTGTGCTATTTCTGGTGGCAAAAATTTGGAAAATGAGGGGATGCCCTTCAATTGGGGAATGACTGAACAAATAGTGGTATATGTTGATGATGGAATACTATTGTGCTCAAAGGAATAATGAATTGGAGGAATTCCATGGGAACTGGAACAACCTCCAGGAATTGATGCAGAATGAGAGGAGCAGAACCAGGAGAACATTGTACACAGAGACTGACACACTGTGGTACAATTGAATGTAATGGACTTCTTTAATGGCAATGCAGTGATCCTGAACAAGTTGGAGGGATATACGAGAAAAACCACTATCCACATTCAGAGGAAAAACTGTGGGAGTAGAAACACAGAAGAAAAACAACTACTTGAATACATGGGTTGAGGGGATATGGCTAGAGAGGTAGACTCTAAATGAACATCCTAATGCAAACACCAACAACATGGAAATAGGTTCTGATGAAGGACACGAGTAATACCCAATGAAATTGCGTGTCGGCTGTGGGAAGGGTGGGTGGAGGGGAGTGTAAACCTTAAACTTTCTTAGACTTATGAATGTTGGAAATTTCACCATTGGGAAATTTCATACTTGGAAAAAATTTCCTACTGATAGTAAGAACTCTATTGGAATGTGAAACCCCTTGGCATGGGAGGATCCTTCTCCTCCCTACTTATGACTACGTTAGGACAGAAACCTTTTGCTAAACAATGGAAAGGGCTTTGACCTATGCTTAAGCATAGAACAGGAAGTTCTTTGAGTCATGATTGATTTTAGAATTGATGCAATAGAGATACTTGGAATGACAGAACCAGGTCTTGGAACTTATAATCTCCACCCTACTCAGTCTAACAGGATTTAGGAAGGGCTGCAGCATAGATCAAGATTTAATTATTTGAGAATATGACCTACAACAGACATGTGCAAAGGAAACAGACCTCTGGGCGGTCCTGGGTTAAGCTAGAGCCACCATTGGCACAGGGGAGCCATCGACAGTGATTGGTAGATGTGAGAACTGAGGGGAGGGGACTTAGATGGTTTCCTTAAAAATAGCGGGGTCTGAGGAGAGAAGGGGGAGGTTTTGCTCTGAGCGAGGTGGCTCTGAAGGAGGACTGAAGAGGTTGCTCTGTGGGAGGACCATGAGAGAAGGCTGGCTCTGAAGGAGGAGAATTCTCTGGAAACATTTCTTGAAAGGAGGCTCTCTTGAAGGTGGAGCCTGAGGTTGGCATGAGAAGCCTTACCAAGAGAGATCTTGGGTGAGTGATAAAACCAACTGACTGATATTCATTCTTATTCCTTTCTTACTTTCTCTCTTTTTCAATTGATTAATCAGTGTATTATAAATTAAATTTCTCTATAAAACCCAGTTGGCTTGGGCATATTCATAAATTGGGAATATATTCCCTGGTGACCATCTTATATTTATATAAAACCAAGTCACAGTAGAAAACATATTTCAGCGGTCATAATTGATATATATATTTCCCTTGCTCCCAAACATTTTAATTATCACAGTAGGGAGGGAAATAATGTGATTATTGTAACTAAGGAATATTCTAAATTGGCTAAATAAATTAATTCAAAAAAATGTTTTTCTCTGTCTTTTGGTCATTTTCTTTTTTTGTGACTTTTCCTCTATGTGGAAATTCAGCTCTGTGGCTAGGGTGGAGGGAATACTATCTCTGGGTTCCCTTAGGTGCCACATGCAGTGGACTGAGCTAGATTCTTTACCCCAGCTTCCAATTCCCCTGGGTGTATAAAGCACAAGTCCTCTTCTCCTGATAAGGGTTCCCCTAATTATGCTTGCACTGGGCCTCTCTGCCCACAAGTACAATTTTACTGGTCCACTTCTCCCACTGTTGGTTCATCTACAGATCTAGAAACCTTCCCTTTGTGGCTTTCAGTAGGCTCATTGATTTAGAAATGAAAGGAACTTAGTATTCATTTAATCCAGCACTCTCTCCCTCATTCTTCATTCCTCCACCCCCTCCCCTTTTTCTCTCTCTCCCGATTACAGTGCTGGGATTTGAACTAAGGTTCTCTAACACCAAAATCCAAGTTCTTTCCTCACATTTTTTCTTAATAGATATATGTATATATACAAATTAAAATAAAATATTGAACACGTGAACACATGTGAATGCACACTTACTCTAGCCAAAGAACAATGCAAGAAATAGGACAATGAAAAACAACAGATCTCCATATGACAAAATGAATATCGTTAGTATCAATTGGCATGAAAAATGAAACTCTTCTTAGAAAAACAGTAATAAACAACAGTAGCACCTTTTTTTTTCTTTTAAAAAACCTTCTATCTTAGAATCATTGCTAAGTATTGATTCCAAAGCATAAGTGTGGTAAAGGGTAGGGGACTGGGGTTAAGTGACTTGTCTAAGGTCACACACCTGAGAAGTGTCTAAGGCCACATTTGAATCCAGGTCCTCCAAACTGTAGGCCTGCTAATCAATCGACTATGCTACAAAGTTGCCTCTAGTAGCATATTTAAGACATGATGGAAAAGGCAGAAATATAGATTCTAGTAGAAAATTCATCCAGGGAAATGATGGAATTTCACTGGGCATAATTCTAAATATTTATAATTCCTGCTATAGAGCTGTCAGACTGGTGAATCTTTTATGACTTAAAGTTGTACTCTACAACAGGGTTAAAATCAATTCAATGTCCAAACTAAATCTAACACCAAAATTATGAATTCATTTGGGGTAGAGATGAAGAAAAGATGAAAGGAAGAAGGAAAAGAAAAGAGAAAGAAAAGGGGAGGAAAAAAGGGTAAAGGAAGACAAAAAAAAAGAAAAGCTTTTTCTCAAACCTTCAGCTCTACTTCTAACTCACCTTTCTTTCCTATAAATATCTAGGGTATAACATCTGAAATTCTTCCATCACCCCCTTAGTCTTCCTAAATGCAAAATAAGCAACATGAATTTTCTTCCTCGAATTCACCTGTTGATCAAATTTCACATTCAAAATGAAGTGTTGCATTAAATATCTCTAGTATGAGAGTTCTTCCAGGCTACAATACAACCCTACTTGGGGTGAAATGTTTGTTTACTTTCAGTCAAATCTTTCCCATTCCTGTGGCTACTACTAGGCTTTTTGTTTTGTTTTGACCTTTGCTGGCTTGTGAACTCCAACAAAGAGTATCCAGAAAAACAATAGTGGGGGCAGACTCTTCTGTGTGTCCTATATTTAGTGCTAAGTGTGCCCCCCGCCATAAGTCCTCCCCTTTGCTCTAGTCCCAGGAGACATAAATCAAAGGCACCTCCTTCCTACAATCAGCTTCACTCAATGGCGTGGCCATTCTTATTCCCAAGCTCCTCAAAGCACTGGATACCTCCTATTATTCTTTGTCCTTACTTAATAGGATGGGTTGATAGTTTGCTACTTTTCAGCTAGACCCGGTAAAAAAACTTAGGTTTTATTTATGTCTCATGTACTATAAATTGTACCACTCAGTTTAAGGACTGAATTGATTTTTAGTAAGAGATGTCAAATACATGATGCTGAAGAGCCCACATTGTGTTACTACTTTTGTTTCCATACCAAAGGCTCTAAAGTCTATTCTGCATAACTGACTCACTTTAATCAAATTCATGCACAAGTCAAGACATCACCATCATGACATCATTGATTTTCTTCAAAAACAAAGGATAAACAATCACAAAACAGAAACAAACCCATTAACTAATAAAAGTTCATAATCCTCTGCCTCCTCTCTTCTCTTCAACCCTACCTCCTCCTTTATTAATATTGAAGGGTACATTCCCACCACTCAGTAAAAACCATGACTTTGGGACTAATTACTTGGGTCATCCTTCCTTGTAGATCAGGCCCCTGGAGTGATAGAATATGGCAAAGCGTGCTAGTGAAGCTATTGCAAAACAACTTGAAGCTGAAAACCTTGACAGGAGATAGGGCAGGGGCATATTAGGTAGAATGAAACAATTCATATGAAGAAACTGAGGAAAATATGCAGTTGTATGTATTACAAGAAGAGAATAGTCATGTTGGGATGGTGGTAGGAATGCTTTTTTTTGATATTTTAATAATTTGTGGAATTAATTAATATTTTAATTTCATTAAGAAGAGTTACTTTCTTAACAAAACCTTACCCTTCTTTCTCTGATTCCCCAACACACAACATAGACATCTAGGGACATCAGGGATTTCAAGTCCAAGGGGTAGGAAAGGAACAGCTTAATTCCTGGGATGGTCTTCCCTCTTATGAGCTTAGATGTATCATATTTTTTCCTTGGCATCTTTTCCCTCCTTTGAAGATTTTCCTAAATTCAAAAGTAGGTGTTGGGGAGGGGGAAGGAAGTACACATGGAAAGGAAAAGTATACTTAGTTAAAAGCTTGAAAAAGATTTGACTGCTTGTATCCCATGTAGTACTGGTTCATGTTCATTTTTATTAGATCCCGTGTACTATCATTTTTATTTCTCTGTGAGGGACATGGTTGAAAAAGAAGAAAGGCAAGGAGAAGACAGGAGAAGGCAGATCAGTGACTGATGTTCTGAGTCTAAGGGGCAGGGATGGTGCTGTCTGCAGCTCTGTAGGATTTACTAGTGTGGGTAAGCACACTACTTGCATATATGGTAAAGACACTCCTGTCTTTGTTTATTTGATATGCAATTTATTGCCTTAGAGAGTTGTTCAGAGACCTGAATGAGAGTGATTTGCCCAGTCACACAAGCAATAGGTATATCTGAGGCAGGGCTTGAATCAAGGTTTTCCAGACTCCTTGGCAAGTTCTCTATACATTATATCATGCTGCTTTTCCTTGTACACAAATAGAGGGAACAAGGGAAAGATACCTCATGAGATCAAGGAAAGTAGAGTTTGGTTATTATTTTTGCCTACAGAATCACAGAATCTTAAAAGGGAGAGTGATGTGAGAGATAACGTAATCTGACTCCTTTGTTTTAGAGATAACCAAATAGTCCTAAGGAGATGAAAAAACTCATTCAAGGCTACATAAAGAGAGATTCAGTAGCAGAACTACCAGTTTCCTGATTCCTGGTTCATCAAGGATTCCAGGATATGACTAATCATGCCAGTCTAGCCAGAGGAAAGTTTAAATTCTTTTCTTTTTGTTCCATTAACAACACCTTTGTCAATTACACTGAGAGGGAAAAAAAGAATTCTCATCTAAATCCTAGAACTATTTTTAATGTTCTGTGTTTCAAAGTTGCTCACAGAAAACTTGGGCAACATATGTCAGCACAGTTCAGTTGGTAGTTTGTGACATAAAAACTAGAATTGTCATTGCTTTACCTAGGGGAATTTGGATGAATATGAATAAATTTGTATTCTAATTGTTAGAAAAAGGAAAGCCAAGCTGGTGCCTAAATGAAATACTCAATCATCCTCAAGGTTTCAAGATGTTAAAAAGATGCCCTTTAGTTTCTGTACAGCTGTCAGAAAACATAGACTGTAGGTTGAAAAGAGAAAGACCTAAGTATTAATATAAAGGAGATTTAATTTTTAGTAAAAAAAAAAAAGTGGGAGATGGCGAGTAGACATTTTGGTCAAATTGGCACTGGAAATGGTTCAACAATCCATAGATGATTCCAAAAGAAAAAAAGGGGAGGGTGATTCTTTGGCCATAAAGATCAACTCTCTGGCCTTTCTTAATCAGGCAGGGAGACCTCACAGAGGGTGGGGGAAGACTCATTTACTATAGAAAAAGACAGTCACAGAAGGGTTTCCCCAGCAAGGTATTCAACTATGTGTAAAATGCTTGCCGAACCAGACAGATTTCCTTCTGAAAAGCCCAGCAGGCAGAGGAAGTCTGCCCTGAGACCTTCTGCCAGAGAAGGCCGCAGGACTTTTTCTGGTGAATAGATGTTTTCCATTGATTTACTACAAATGTAGAGGTTTGTTTCACCATTTAAAAAAGGAATTCTGTCATCAGTTCATTTTGTAGATAAAAGTCTTTGAAAACTTTGTATACAACAAAAAAAGATTATTTGCAATACCCCTATTTGATACATCATCTTCACTCCAATACAGTTTAACTCGAAATTTAAATTCAACCAATAATTCCAAGGTGACAGTTTTATCTGCAAAGTCTCCATTTCTACCAAGACCAATTTATTTAATGGAAGATTTTAGAGCACTTCCTTAAACGGATTCCAAAGAGCTTGAGAAAAAAAAATTGTGGAGGGGGATAACTTCCAAATGCATTTAAAAACAAAAACCATTACAGTTTTCACATACAGTAAATCTTAGCCCTAAACATTATTGTAAACTAAACTTAATCTCCCAATTCAGTGTAAGACAGGATTTATAAATGACAGCAATGCAGCCATTATTTTAAAAAATAGCTTCATTGAGCAAAAAATAACCTCACAGCTTAAACATAAAATAATAATATAAATATGACAATAGCTACAAAAATATAGCTACTAGGAGAGAAGTATTCCAAATGGACATACAAGTAGGTAGTATAGAAAAGTTTGAGTCCATGTTCTGGAGAATTAAGCTTGGAGTGAGGAACACCTAGATTCAAATTATTTTTCCAATACTTCCTAGTTGTGTACTATAAACAAATCATTTAAATATTAGCTTTCTCACAGATATTGAGACTCTCACACAAGAACATACATATACAAAAACATAAAACTACATAAATACATTGCATTAGAAACCTTAAAGGGCCATACTAATGTGGTTTTTTTTAAAAAAACATTTGAAAGTAAAATTAATGTTTTATAATTTATAAATCCAAAATGTGCCCTGACTACAAGATTATAATATTGTCCTACGATACCTAATTGCCTAGACTCATAATTGATTACACTCATTTATTTTTAAGAATTAGATTATTTGCGAAACCTTCCAAAATTATTTAAGCTCTCTGTGATTCCGTTTCTTCACCTTTGTGGTCAGGGACTATGATTTTTCTCTCATTACCTGTATTTTATCTTTAAGGTTAATACATGGTAGACAGTAGGTACTTAATAAACATGTATTGTACTGAATTATAACTATGAAATGAGCAGGTTGGAGCAGATGATCTCTAAGATTCCGTCTAGCTCTAAATCTATGGAACAAAATTCCACATCATACAACACACTAAAAGGGGGGGGGGGTGCTGAGTTGATTAGCATGCAAAATAAAAATCAACAGTTTATATTCTTTTTTGTTGATGCTCAGTCATTGCAGTCTTGTATGACTATTCATGACCCCATGTGGGGTTTTCTTTGCAGACTTTCTGGAGGCTTTCCATTTCTTTCTCCAGTTCATTTTTACAGATGAAGAAACTGAGCCAAGTAAAGTTAAGTGACCTGATCAATGCCATTCAGCCAGTAAGTGTCTGAAGAAAGATTTGAATGGAGAAAAGAGAGCCTTCAGTTCTCCTGATGCCAGGTCCAGCACTCTCTCCCCTGTACCACTTAGCTCCTTTGTATACTTTGGTTATGGTTATTTATTAACCAGGTATTTATTAGTTAGGTAGGTAAAGGTAGAAGTCAAACACTATTTCTCTGTGATATATAGACTCTTTAGCTTAAACTTTGAACATATTACCTATCTTTCATCCTATTTCTCTTTTGATAGAATGAATTATTGGCATTGTAAAATTAAAAGAGCACTGTAAAAGAATCACAAAACTTGGCTTGTAGTTCTGGTTCTATTTTTCTAGCACTGTGACCATAAGTAAAACAGCATCCCAGGGAATAATAATGCTCACCCTACAGATTGCAATAAGGACTAAGAAAGATAATATACAAAGGTTTAAAATACTATAAAGTATTACAACAGTAAACAGTGTTATATTGTTATCATTACTGTTATAAAATTAAAGTTCTTTGAAATGAAAAATACTTACCATTTTTTTATTTAATGTGTATTGTTAAGTTTGATCTGTATTTTAAACATTTGCTACATTACTTTCTTAAGTTTAAGCAATTAAAAAAAACGAATAAATAAAGCCCTGATTGCTAGTGCTTTCAAATTTCCATGGTATAAATGTATACATTGAAAATTTAACAATTGGTTCTCATGAGTCAGTTTGAGCTAGTTCCAACACATTCTAGAATAGAACCTTTCCCTGTTCTCTTCCACAATTCAGAAACTGAATACATTATAAGGAAGTAATTAAACAATATGTAATCAAAAATCAGTACTGCTATTGCAAGTGGGAAAGAAACAATCATCTCTGCTTTGGCTTGACTCACCTTGCATAAGATTTCCCAAGCTGAAATATCCCCTTCCTTCCTAGCCACCAGTTCCCTACATCTGATGGCTCCCACAATTAAAATTTAAACTCCTTGAGTTGTGAAGATTGGATTTAGCTATCTACTGATTGTAACAATGAAGGTACTTAGTTCTTTCTTGTCAGGGAAGATAAAATTGTAATCCCCTGTCTATTTTTAGATTTTAATCCACAAAGTGTTAACTCAGTATTTAAAGTAAATCTACCCATTTTAACTACAAAAGGTGTTAACAAACCAAAAAGATGTTGACTAACCACAAAACGAGTGCCATCCACTTCATACATTGAGTGGGCAGTCCTGGAGAGGAGTGCCTACTGTGATTGGTAAACATAAAAATTTAGGGGAGGTGACATAAGAGAAAAAGTTCTTTAAACAGAGGAAACAGAGGCATATGGATCAATAGACCAATAAATGAAGAAGAGTCACTCAGAGGAGAGAATAGAAGACAGACACTCAGACTTGGAGTAAAGACACTTGGCTGTAGAACTGGACCCCTGGAGGAGCTCCTGCAGGAGACCTCAGACTGCTTCCTTTTAGACAGTCATCACCCTGAGTGAAAGGCTGACTTAGTTTCCTTGCCTTTCTGGAGGTGTGAACCTCCAAGAAAGGCTCATCATCTTAAAACTACTTTTCCCTGATTAAGGCCATAGGATTTCTAACTGCTTCAGAGGAAGTGAAAGCTTTCTCTTTCTCTCTCTTTCCTTTTCTCTCATCCTTAATATCTTCCCTCTATTGTAAAAAGAAACTACCATAATTCCATTCCATAATAATTTATGTTGGGATTTTAGAAATTACATCCCTAGTGACAAGCAATTAAATAATTCAGTCCAAACACAAATAATAAATTTAACAGAGATCAGGGATTACCTTACTTTCCTATATGCATCAATAGCCTTACCTTAGTGCTTTAATTATAGAAAACATTTTATATTATTTTTTCATTTATTCAATTAAATAAATAAATAAATTTCATTTATTCAATTAAAAACCATAAGAAAAATGTAATTATAGATTAGTAATGGGAAAATACAACTAAGAATGAGAAAAGGTCATTATAACAGAATAACCATTATCATGATCTTATAAGGATATGTGATGAAATAATATATTTGGTAACCCTACTCTATTTGGGTAAATCTATGATAAATGTAAAACTAGATAAAGAAAATCCATCTCCATAACTAGGAAACAGAAGATAAAATTTTAAAAATGATCTCTCCTCCCTTTTCTACTATAGAATACCTGAATAAACACATACTTTTCCAGTTATACAATCATATCATTTAATTAGAAGTCTAAATGTCTTTCTCAAATGAAATTGTTAGTTTTCTCAGTGGATAGATTTTAAACTTGGAGATAATATACTGGATACTTCCCAAAGATAAAAAGCATAATTAGTACTTTTAAAATTTTCCTTGTGACTTTCCTTTTTGCTATTACACATCTATCATAGTTAAAGATAATTGAAAAGGTTTCTACTGATAGGGGAAAGGATTCATTATTTATTAAATATTTTTATAATAACATTCTTTTGAATAAAATATTTAAATAATAAATACATTTGCTTATTAAGAGGAAGTATTTATTAAGTCACAACTATATGTCGGGCACTGTGCTAAGCACTTTTACAATTTGATTCTCACAACATTGTAAGAAAAGTGCTATTATTACTCCATTTTACTTTGGAGGAAACTGTGACTTCCTCCAAGATATATAGCTAACAATAATGGTTATCCTTTATAATGTTTTTATGATTATAAAGTGCTTTAATATAAGTTATTTCATCTGTATTTTTTAACAGATGAGAAAAAAAAAGTTTCTGAGCTTGACTCAAGCAAGATCATATAGGAAGCATCAGAGCTAAGACTCAAATATGTGATTTTGACTTCAAATCCAGTATTCAATATCATAATTTTAGTTTCACATTTTAAAAAGCATGCACACACCAATGTTAATAACAATCTCATTAGAGAATCTTTATGTTTACCCATGTCAACAGACACACAGCATATACATATAAACCTGTGTTAAATTCTTTTTCAAATTTCCCTTCCTCAATAAAATCCTGTATGCCCTGATCGCCTATCCCTTTAAATCTTAGGGATTACTTAACAGTTGATTGGATAAGAACATACCTCAGAACAAGCCTCAGGAAAGTAACGAAATAGGGGACAAAAACTTAGTATGATGGAATCTCATGGAACCAGGGGAACTCTTCTTTGAACAAGAACTATGAACAGAATGGAAGGCAATGTGACCTTAAGGTTTCATCCTTATTAGATCAGACCCAAGGATACCAATAGAGGACAATTGCCCAATGAGTTTTGTAGACATGAACATATAGAGAGAAAATCAACACCTGAGAGGGGAAAAAAACATCTGCCTAGAAAAAAACAGTTATCTACAATAAATGTACACTATAAGAATTCTACTCTCTAGCATATTCTCCAAAGAGGGTTTTTTTTCTAAAACCCTTAGCTCCTGCCTTAGAATTAACACAAAGGTTGGTTCTAAGGAATAAGAGTGTTAAGGGCTAGGCAGTTGGAGTTAGGTGACTTGCCCAGGAACACACAATTGTATGACATTTGATTTGAAGCCAAATCCCCTCGACTCTGGCACTCTATCCAATGAGTCACTTAGCTGCAACTCAAATATGTTTATTCTTTAAGATTGAAATACCTCTGATAGAGGCAGTATGACAGAGAGGAACTGAGTTTAAATCCCACCTATACTACTTACTTGTCACTGCTAGGAAAACTTTAAAATTCCATCTTTAAGATATTTGGATTTAGTGACAATTTTTTGAGGAAATGGTAAAATAAATTCAACACATCACCAAAGACTATGTAAATTTAGCAACTAATAGATACTTGCAAAAATAAAATCAAGATGTTTGAATCAAACACCAGGAACCCACTATTATTCATTAATATAACAGATAACTATATTACAAATAAAACTCCTACAATATTCTTGAGACTTCAAGAAATTAACTGTACTAGAACCAATGCACCATCACAGACAAAACCATTAGTCTACAACATAAGACCATGTTGATAAAGTTGTCATATATAATGCACATAAACTTCAAATTCCATATATTGTAAAGCTCTCAACTATATATATATAAAGTTGAAAGCAATGTAAAAGAAATGAAACATATATTATTCCCATCATCCTATCTGCTACTTAAATTGTCCCAAAAGTGCTTTTCACTTTACTGTTTTAAAATGTTATACATATAATCTCCAAACAAATATGTAAAGTATGTACTTTTATTATCCGCACTGCACAGATGAGAAATATAGAACTCAGAAATTAAATAACTTGCTAGAGTCATAAAACTAGGAAGAATTCAAGGCTGAATTGAAACCCACAACTCCTTAATCCGTATTTAGTGCTCTAAGCACACATTAACGTGATTACCATACTTCATTCTGCTCTAATTATGGGCTCCCCAAACCACCTTTTACCAATAAAAGTTTTTTTTGGGAGCATGAAGGCAGAATTAGCAGCCAAAATGAATATTCCAATTTGGTTGGTAACTACATTTTTCACTATAAATTAGTAGCATGAACTATCTAAAACAGTTTGTTTACTAGGAATTAATTCATAAGGACCCAAAAGCTTAGATGAAACAATATAAATGCAGTTTCAGAATCTAGACATCCCTAGATAGTGAGGATCTCACTACACCAAAGTACTGAGCCTCAAACAGTCAATTGTACACATATTTATCGTTACTAACAACATTGCTTAATAATATAATATTCTCAACAAAAGAAAGAATAACATTTTTCCTTAAGTGATACGTGTTCAAAGATTTAATATTTTTAGTACTATAGCATTCTTCTGAGTTCCAGATAAATGACTGTTATTTTTCTTTTTTATTCATGGCAAGTGGTGTTGATCCTTTTCACATATTGGAATGTGGGCACGTTGGTAACAAATTTTCATGACAGACACATACACTTGATCAGATTGTAAATTAGATCCTTTTGTGAAGCCTTACTAATAAGATGGAAGTAAAATTTAGGCCACTTTATTTACAAGACTAAGCTAATGGAATTACAGGAATGGATATAATTCTATAATATAAATTCATTTTCACTCTGGTTCAACCGTAAACATTAGCACCATCAAAAAGTTATGATGACAAACTTTGTAGTAAAATGGAATGATCTAACTATAAAACTGGATTAAGTTCCAAATCATATTATTACTGTTAAAAAAAAACATCACACAGCATCATTATTAAGATATAAAATTGAAGCAATTTATTTTAGTGCCCCCTTATGAGAATAAAATCTTCAATAGAGAAAAGAAATAATTACATCTCTTAAACAAACAAAAAAACCATTATTTTAGATCACACTTAAAATTGTAGTTTTATGTATTTTACTCAAAATTGAGAAATAATACACTATTTCTTCTTGAAAATATTCAATGATGGAAGATAATAATGGAATTTGGAAGTCTTTAAAACCTTGACAATTGTAAGAGAAAATTGATAGCTGAGTAGGTCAGAAACAGGGCACTTGGCTCGAGTCTTACCAAAATGATATATTATGAACTCATATTCTCAACATATTCTAAGTAGTACAAAAGTTCCGATATGCCAATAAATTTTGCACTTACTTTGCAGAGGAATGTTCTTAATGCATTGTAACTCTAGCTGTTCTGACTGTTCAATTTTTCCCAGTGTCTCCATCTCTCCATTTCTATTGTCTACCATGGACAGTGGTGGACTGTTGATGGATGTCTTTCTTAAGGTTTTCATATTTTGAACTTCAGCCAGCAGAACAGCCTGTATTACTTCAATGACCTGTTCAAATAAAATTGAAAGGAAAAAATGATGTAAAAAAAGATTATTTAAAAGAATTTTGATATTGATATCTGACTAGTGACAAATTATAAACTTTCATTTAGAAACATTTTCAATTGGTGTTGTCAAAAAATATTCCCTTCAAATGCATTAAGTAATTGAATTATTTTGAACAAAGAAAGTGAGAATTTTGTGTAGCTTGTTAGACTACTTTTTTAAAAGCTCAATGGTCCTTAAATCGTATAAGCATGAAGCTACCAAGAAATAATGAAGCACTTAATTTGTATCACCAGATAAATAAGCTATCTCTGATTTAAACAAATGAAAGGAATAGATTCAAAATTTTGTTACAGGTTAAAATTATAGTGCAATAAAAATTATATATAGCTTTCTTAGAACTACTTTGGATACTCTTTAATTTATCTGCCTGGAAAAACTAAGATTCCTGGATTTAATAGAATGTTGAACGTAAGATTTTCTTGATGACATTTCTATGGTACTTAAAACCACACTTTTAACTCTGTGTGTGTGTGTGTGTGTGTGTGTGTGTGTGTGTGTGTTTGTGTGTGTGTGTGTGTACACACACCAAAACACATGATATGACTTAGTAGGTTTAAAGTTTGACAGTACCTTAGATGTTATCTAGCTCCCCTCCCAGGACCACCCCATTTTTTTTTCTTCATAAGTCAACTAAAATCTAGATTTGTTTATGGCTTTAGACATGCAAGAAAACCAATGACAATCTAGTCCAACCTTCTTGTTTTATAGAGCCAAGACCTAAAGATTCCAAAAACATTTCCCAAACTCAAACAGGGAGGTAGTATTATATATAAACTTTTCTGTGGCATTCTAGGGATTTCTTAGTACATGTTCTGGAGTTTTTAAACCTCAATTGTTCAAATCTTATAATGTTATATATTGGGAAAATGAAGCCCAGAAACATAATGACTTAAATTTCACAGATAGTAAGTAACAGAACTGGATTTCAAGCCTAAAACCGTCTTGTCTGACTATAGTTGCAATACAATTTTTAATTATCCTCCTACTAATATTGTTGTCCATGATGAAAGTCTTGCCTTCACAAATTTGCCCATTGTAATGTGAATTTCTTGGAAGCAGGCAATTATTTTACTTTTCCTAGTATCTTCATGGCCCAGGAAATGCCTGGCATATAAAAGGAGCTTCATATATGTTTAATGATGTAATTGAGTACACATTTCAAAAGGGTTAAATCAAAGCAACCTTTAGATTCTGGAAAAAATTTTTAACAAACTGTAGGGGAAGTGATAAGAAAACTTTATTTTAATTTAGTAAATTCAGAACATTATTCCTTGGTTACAAGAATCATATTCTTACCCTCTAAACTTTCCTGAAGCCAAATCACAATTCCACTGGGTGTCCTTGATCAAAACCTAATTCCATGTTGTTGATGTTTGCATTAGGATATTCATTAAGGGTGATATCACCAATCATATCCCCTAAACCCATGTAATCAAGTAGTTATTTTTCTTCTGTGTTTCAACTCCCACAGTTTTTCCTCTGAATGTGGATAGTGTTCTTGTTCATAGATCCCTCAAAGTTGTTCAGGATCACTACGTTGCCACTAATGATGAAGTCCATTACAATCGATTGTACCACAGTGTATCAGTCTCTGTGTACAATATTCTCCTGGTTCTACTCTTTTCACTATGCATCAATTCCTGGAGGTCATTCCAGTACCCATGGAATTCCTCCAGTTCATTATTCCTTTGAGCACAATATCATTCCATCACCAACATATACCACAATTAGTTCAGCCATTTCCCAATTGAAAAGCATCCCCTTCATTGTCCAATTTTTTGCCACCAAAGAGCGCAGCAATGAATATTCTTATACATATATTTTTCCTTATTATCTCTATGGGATACAAACCCAGCAGTGCTATGGCTGGATCAAAGGGCAGACAGTCTTTTATTGCCCTTTGGGCATAGTTCCATTTAGAATATTGATCAATTCACAACTACACCAGCAATTTTAATGTCCTGACTTTGCCACATCCCTTCCAGCATTCATCACTTTCCTTTGCTGTCATGTTAGCCAATCTGCTAGGTGTGTGGTGATACATCAGAATTGTTTTGATTTGCATCTCCCTGATTATAAGAGATTTAGAACACATTTTCATGTGCTTATTAATAGTTTTGATTTCTTTAACTGAAGATTGCCTATTCATGTTGTTTGACCATTTATCAATTGGAGAATGGCTTGACGTTTTGTACAATTGATTTAGCTCTTTATAAATTTGAGAAATTAGACCTTTGTCAGAGGTTTTTGTTATGAAGATTATTTCCCAATTTGTTGTTTCGCTTCTAATTTTGGTTGCATTGATTTTATTGGTACAAAACCTTTTTAATTTGATGTAATCAAAATTATTTATTTTACATTTTGTGATTTTTTTCTTGCTCTTGCTTGGTTTTTAAAATCTTTCCTTTCCCAAAGATCTGACATGTATACTATTCTGTGTTCACCAAATTTACTTACTTTCCTACTTTATATTATAAGTCATTCACCCATTCTGAGTTTATCTTGGTGTAAGGTGTGAGATGTTTATCTAAACTTAATCTCTCCCATACTGTCTTCCAATTTTCCTAGCAGATTTTATCAAATGGTGGATTTTGGTCCAAAAGCTGGGATTTTTGGACTTATCATATACTGTCTTGCTGAGGTCATTTACACCAAGTCTATTCCACTGATCCTCCTTTCTTTCTCCTAGCCAGCACCAAATTGTTGTGATGACCACTGCTTTATAGTATAGTGTGAGATCTGGGACTACAAGGCCTCCTCCCTTCACATTTTTTTCATGATTGCCCTGGATATGCTTGTTCTTTTATTCTTCCAAATGAACTTTGCTGTGGATTTTTTCTAATTAAGTAAAAAAGTTTTTTGGTATTTCGATGGGAATGGCACTAAATAAGTAAATTAATTTGGGTAGGATTGTCATTTTTAGCTCATCCTACCCATGAGTAAGCGATGTTTTTACAATTGTTTAAATCTAGTTTTAATTCTGTGGAAAGTGTTTTGTAGTTGTGTTCACATAGTTCCTGTGTTTGTCTTGACAAATAGATTCCTAAGTATTTTATATTGTCTAGGGTGATTTTATTTTATTATTTTATGGGACTTTTCTTTTTTTATTTGGTCAATTTCAAACATTATTCATTGGTTACAAAAATCATATTCTATTCCGCCCTTCCCTCCCCCCGCCCCCACCGTTCCCATAGCTGACGTGCAATTCCACTGGTATTACATGTGTCTCTAGGGTGATTTTTAAATGGAATTTTCCTTCTAATTTTTCCTGCTGAGATGTGTCGGAAATATATAGAAATGCTGATGACTTATGAGGTTTTATTTTGTATCCTGCAACTTTGCTAAAGTTTTTGATTCTTTCCACTAGCATTTTAGTTGATTCTCTAGGATTCTTTAAGTAGACCATCATATCATGAGCAAGGCGTGATAGCTTTGTCTTTTCATTGGCTATTTTAATACATTCAATTTCTTTTTATTCTCTAATTGCTACTGCTAATGTAACAGAGGTGATAATGGGCATCCTTGTTTCACTCTTGATCTTATTGGGAATGCTTCCAGTTTATGCCTATCACTGATGATGTTTGCTGATGGTTTTAGATATATACTGATTATTATTTTTAGGAAAGACCCAAATATTCCTATGCTTTCTAGTGTTTTCAATATGAATGAGTGTTTTATTTTGTCAAAGGCTTTTTCTGTATCTACTGAGATAATCATGTGATTTCTGCCAGTTTGCTTGTTAATATGGTCAATTATGTGGATGATTTTACTAATATTGAACCATCCTTGCATTCCTGGTATGAATCCTACATGGTCATAGTGAATAACCCTTATGATCACTTGCTGGAGTCTTATTGCTAGTATCCTATTTAAGATTATTGAATTTATATTCATAAAGGAGATTGGTCTGTAGTTTTCTTTCTCTGTTTTTCACTTGCCTAGCTTTGGAATCAGTACCATATTTGTGTCATAAAAGGAATTTTGTAGAACTCCTTCTGTGCTTATTCTGTCAAATAGTTTTCATAATATTGGGATTAGTTGTTCTTTGAATGTTAGATAGAATTCATTGGGGAATCCCTCAGGACGTAGGGATTTTCTCTTAGGGAGTTCTTTGATGACTTGTTCAATTAAGTTTTCTGATATGGCTTTGCTTAGGTAGTCTATTTCTTCCTCTGTTAGTCTAGGCAATTTATATTTTTGTAAATATTGATCCATATCACCTAGATTGACGTATTTATTACCATTTAATTGGGTATAATAATTTTTAAAAATTGCTTTAATTTCTTCTTCATTAGAAGTGAGGTCACCCTTTTCATCTAGGATACTGTCAATTTGGTTTTCTTTTTTCCTTTTTAAAATTAGAATGACCAGTACTTTTGGCTCCATCCTCTTACTTTTATCCTGATTCTTAAGTTGTCTCTCCTATAATGATGTTCTAAATCTTCTGTTTTGTGAATGAGGTGCTTCATATTTTCCTCATTTTTTCATTCTTTTGATATTTTCCTGCTGCCTTGTGAAGTTGCTTGCTTGTATGCTGGTTTTTAAAGACTGGATTTCATCCCTGGCTTCTCTATCCTTCTCCTTCTGATCTTTCATCTCCTTTGCCTCATTTTCAAGCTGATTAATTTTGTCTTTCAAGACAAGTTTTCAAGTTTTCTGTTTTCAGATAACTCATCTTGCTTTTTAAGTTCTTTTCCCAGTCATCTTCAGCCTCTCTTAATTGTGTTTTGAATTGCATTTTGATTTCTTCCAAAGCATGTATCCAATTGGCTGGAATTTCTGGGGTTTTTTTGCTTGATGTTCCTTCTTCCTTCTCTTTTCCATTTGCTCTTTGTTCATTGCCTTAATAGAGGTTGTCGATTATAATTTCTTTTCTTTTCTTTTTCTGTTGTTTGCTCATATTTACCCCTTCATTACTCCCTATAGTTGCCTGTGCTTTTGCTCCTCTCATTTTGTGTTGGTTTGGGGCTTTTCTGTCAGCCTTCACCCTTGGAGCTTAGTGAGCAAATCTCTCAGCACAGTCTATAGGGGAGGAGTGTTGAAGTGAGTTTCCCTGCCCTCTGAAGGATTTGATGGGATTAAGGGGAGATGAGTTGCAGAGCTGGATGTGCCCTGAGGTCAAAACCTCAGGGGGAGGAGCACAATATGGAGTGTCTCTGCTGCTATAACTAGGTTTCCTGCTCTGTACTTCTTCTCTAACTGCTTCCCCTCTGCCTGTGTTCAACACTCTGAGCCTGGCACAGCTTTGCCCGCAAGGTATTCGCTCCAGACCACCATCCTTGCCTATCCAGAGGTTCCAGCTAACACTGGAGGCTCAGTGTTCTAGGTGGGGGATGGGTCCTGGGACCTTCCTTCTTCCTTCCCCTTAAACCAGAGTGTTCTAACATTCAGGCTTTTGGGGAGCATACCTTTTAATTTGAGTGCAGTAGGAGGGTTCCTTGGCTCTCTCCTGTTGTTAGGTTTGAGTTTCTGTCTCCTAGGAGCATTTAGTTTGTAAATGGTAAGGAAGGGTTTTCAGAAGTCTGAACTTTTGCTGCCTTTACACTGCCATCTTGAATCTGCCTCCCAGAAAACATTATTTTTAAAAGGTTTTAATTTCCTTTTATTCACTCAACTCAGCAAATAGTTTACAATGGCTGTCTACCATAACCAAGAGGCCAGCGATTTTATACTTCATGGTATATTGTCTTTTTCTCCCAATTTGTCCATCCTGCCCAAAGTACTATATGTTGGACTTCTCAGTCATGTGACAAACAATATAGAAGACTAGATACTTTCTTTGATTCCCCTGACTTCTCAGTCCTCTCCAAAACAGAAATGATATGCCAAGGATAAAAACAACTTTGGTTACTCTATGGACTAAAACACCCATAATACAAAATTATTTAAAGTGAATTGACTAATGTTGAACCTGAGTCCAATCAGTAGCCCCCTCTACTCTACTAAACACTAGCAATTATGCTGTACTAGCTGACCCAAGGACCTGGCACAAGGTCTTGAAATAAAACTAAACCACACACCCCAGAATTCATTCCCTTTATCCCTTTCCTTCCTACCTCCAGTTCCCTTTCCAACTTAACATCTTGCCTGAAATTCAATTACATGGGAAACAATATTCTCCTGGTTTACATATAGCTTCAATTAAGAGTTTTGTTTTTTTTTTACTATAGAAAAACATAGATTCTTTATATATTTTGTAAGATTTATGACCAGTCATAGTTTCTTTACCATTTCCTTCTCCCTTTTATTCTTCAACAATTAACTCCCATGGAGCAAAATTTTTCTTGATCTTTATTAAAGTATGATTCTTATTTCCTGTATAAAAATGAGATTTCTCCAGGGCTCTGGAGATCCTGAGCTTAACTTGCAGAAGCTTGCTTGGGACATGTGACTATGGCTGCTGAAACTTCCTGGAGCACTGAAAGTAAGGAATTCAGAGATACCATTCTGTACTGCAAAAGAACTCTGCAGAAGAGCCAAGAAACCAAAGGAAAAGAGCAGAATGAATGTCTGGACTTGAAATAGAGCTCAGTTTTACTCTACACTAAACCTACCTTTTTCCAGGGTATTATCAACACTGAGAAATATCAGCATTAGCTAAAGCAGCAAAGATCTACGAAATGAGAAAACTGAGGTATTGAAGTAACAGGACAAGATACTGTGTATGTGGGTGTACATGAGGGATAAGAGGAGTTTTTTAGCACTTCACTAATCCTGAAAAAAATTCCCCAGATTCCAGCTGGGACAAATTCTGGCCCAAACTCCAAAAGTCAGGTGGGACAGAGATGTAGGCAAATATAATATAAATTGCCCAATATGGAGGAGGACTGAAATGTTTTAAGATTCAAACGCCAAGGAAACCATAAAGGGGAAGGAGTCAAAATGTGACCAATATGGGAAATAAGGGAAAGGTAGGGAAGACTTTAGAGAAACTTAAAGATATTGAATGTAACAAGATAAATCAAAAGGGAAAACAATAATAGCAGAAGGTAATATGCCTTCTAGATCTGTTAAATGAGTTTGGACATCTACAAATAAACACAGCAAAGCAAAAAGAAAATGATTTAACATTTGATGAGATAGTGGGTCTTTTGGAATCAGGGGAGAACATGGACCCACAAAATGCTGTTTATGAGTGGTTGAAAAGGAAAGCAGGAATTATGAGAACAGAATTTATGGATCTAGAAGGGAGGAGGGAAGAAAGGTGGGAGGCAGTTTGGATCATATAACTTTGGAAAACCTATGTGAAAATTTATTTAAATACAAATAAATCTAAAAAAAGAATTTATAGCCTACATAGTAAAAATTAGGGGCAAAATTTTTTGAAATAGAATTTGTGATAACAAATATTACTAAAGAGAAATAAGGAAGCTATTTTAATAGTTCAATATCATTTCAATTGTTTAATATTTTAATAGTTCAGATAATTAAAGCCTGAGTGAAAGAGATGGTCTTGAGAATGAAAAAGGGATAGAAGAGAAATATTGAGAGGCTTCAATAAACAAGACTTTGCAAATCACTAGATTGAGACAAGGAAAGGGGGGGAGAGCCAGGAGAGTTAAAAAAGGATGTTCCAGTTGTGAATCTAAGAAACTGGAAAGATGTTGGTGCTACTAACAGAAATGTGGAAATTAGGAAGAGAATGCATTATAGGGAAAAGATAATGAGTTTTTTAAAGATATTTATTGAGAGTACTATAAGATTGAAAGTTTAAAGTGTCAATTTATAGGTAATATAACACATGGGAGAGAAGAAAGCTGGCCATGTAGAGTTATGAGTTGTGTGCATGTACATGCCTCGAAAAATCTCACTCTTTATATCTTAGTTTCTCTGGCTTCAATAAGATATCTCATGGAAGTTTTGCTCTTTCATTTCTATATAAATATTATCCTGTTGGTCTTATTAGCCAAATAATTAGAAGTATTTTCCTGTGGGGGAAAACTAATTCTGAGCTAATCATAATAGACACTGGCAAGTACACATGTGATACCCTGTGAAATTGCGCGTTGGCTATGGGGGGGGGGTTATCTTTGTTTCCAATGAATAATGTTTGGAAATGACCCAATAAAATAATGTTTAAAAGTAAAAAAAAAATAAAAAAATACACATTGGGCTAGAAGGCCCATAGGAGTGTCATGGGAAACTAGAAATCAAAGTTATGGAAATAGCTTTATGAGGTTTACAAAATTCCTACAGGGAGTTCACAAAAACAGAATGAACGAGGATTTCAATGCCATGTTAATATACTCAAAGAGTTACTCAAAGCTTGCCTCAAGGCTTCTAGGATACTGAAAGACATAGATTAAACGTTCCATGGTCAAAATATCTTCTGGATTTCCTCTAATATAAACCTATAACCTCATCCCTAACTATGTATATAGTTCCTATGATTCTGAAGATTACTTAGAGGACAAAGATATGTGATAAGCACAGAATATAATAAGCCTTCAAATTGGAATGCTATCCATTTGGCCCACGGCCATCTGGTTACAGAGAGATACTAATTATTTCCAGTGTCATACGCAAGTGGAAAAAGTACACATTCCATTGGATAAATATCCTAAAACACAACACCTGATTAATTAATAAAACATATACATATGTGTAATTTCTTTTAGGAATTTTAATTTTGTACATAATGCATTCATGAGTGAGTTGTTAAATCCAGTTTTTATCAATGGGTGTTGTCATTTTAAATTCTATTACATTCCTGATCAATATAAACATCATCAAAAAACAAGAAGAGAAATAATAACCATGGAAAACATTAGACGTTAAAAGCAGGATCGATTACATATTCAGAGCCCTAACACTCACTAACTCAAAAGTGACTTCTGGATGGCACACACCCAATTGCAAATAAGCTCAAAATGCATATTGCCAGTACAAAATCAACACCAACTCAATATAAAATATAACCATTGCTAGTGAGAAAAATGATCTATCTTTAAAGTACATGGTGATTCTAGAATTCTGCCTCTAATTATTAATAATAGCAGATATTTATGTAGCACTTTATGATTTGAAAGGCACTTTACATATATTATTCAATTCAATACAATTTAATAAGCACTTATTAAATACCTACTAAGTGCCAGGCAATGTAGTAGGCACTGGGGACATAAAAACTAGGAAAAAAAACACAAAACTTGTTCTGTTCAGAAATTAATATTGTCCAGGAAGTGCTTGCATTCTTTCATTTTCTCACTGGGACCTCATAACCACAATTCTGGAAACATAATCAATTAAAAACTTCCATTGCTAGTGGAAAAAATATGTAAATCTATTCTGTTAAGACTTCACTCATCACATTTATAACTTTCCAAAACAAAATACTCCTCTCTGGACATAACTTGCCTAAATGTATTGTTTCCCTGAATGTAATCTTCTTTAGAGCAAGGACTATATATGTACCTGTATTTGTAGTTGCAGTGTATAGCATAGTTTATGGAACATAATTAGAGCTTAATATTTCATTTATTCGTTCATTATTTGCTCAACTGTTCATTTATTTGTTGTTTTTTTTTTCATTTATTCACCCTAGCTATTGAACCATAAGCACATCATTTGCCTTATGGGGATCATAACTATTTAACTTCTGGTATTGTTTTGAGAAAACCAATTTTTAAAGCTTAAAGTACTATATAAAAGAAAAATTAGTAGTATTAATCTTAATAGCAGTAGTTACAGTAGTAAAATCATCTAACAATTACCTGAATAATCTGATTTGTATACCTTTAAATATGGAACCCACAATCCCTTAAAGCACTCCTTTCTACTTTTAGAAAACTCAATTAGGAAAATAATTTTTTGAACAAATCTGCTCTGCACATTTCACCAATTTTCATAATTCTCCATGAAACAAAACTATATAATCCTAATCTAATACATAAGAATCCTACAAATATTTGTAGTTGTCATATGTGTGTGTGTGTTTATCACAATTTTTTTCTCATTTCCAAGTAAATCAAACTTTATATTGCATTGCTTCAAGTCACATTATTCTGGCTCTAGCTCTCTAAATAAATTCTACATGATCGGCCCAGAAATGAATACAATATTCCCCAGATGTGCCCTAAAGAGGGTAGCATGAAGTTAACTCTGACTTATTTTACTCTAGACTCTATAATTCACTTAATGGAGGGGAGAATAAAATGCTTTGTAATCATTATATTCCATTTTTATTTTACTAAGCTTACTGTCCAAAGAGCACTTAGATTTTGCCATAGTAAATGCTATCAAACTGTACCTCTCTCATTCTGTACTTGTTAAGTTTTATTTTTTTGATTTAAGTATTAGATTTGATTTATTCTCATTAAATATCATCTAACTGCATTATCTAGTGCCTTTGCATAAATTGTTATTGTTCAGATATTCAGTCATGTCTCACTCTTCGTGATCCCTTTTGGGGGAGGGGAGGTTCTCTTGGCACAGACACTGAAGTGGTTTGCCTTTTCATTTTCTAGATCATTTTACAGGTGAGAAAACTGAGGCTTGGTTAAGTGACTTGCCCAGGATTACAGAGACAGAAAGTATCTTAGGCTAGATTTCACTTTGGGTCCTC
Organism: Monodelphis domestica; assembly: GCF_027887165.1. Classification (NCBI taxonomy): domain Eukaryota; kingdom Metazoa; phylum Chordata; class Mammalia; order Didelphimorphia; family Didelphidae; genus Monodelphis; species Monodelphis domestica. The sequence goes on from NC_077227.1 coordinate 189,675,344, forward strand.
CTAATTCCTGGTTTAGCACTCTATCCACTATACAACTTTAAAACCTATAGAAGTAGAATGATTCAGGGCTCTCCATATTTTGTTAGCCAGATTCTGGCATCCCACATGATAGCTTCCCACTTAGCCTGATGTAATATGAAAATTTAACAGTCATACTACCCAAGCTCTCCTTATTCCTTGCACTTCTACAGAATAAAATGTTCAATATGATTTATTTTGTGTAGATTATTTTATATTATTTTTGTCATCTTATAGGTTTTGGAGTAGTCTTGCTGATGAGACTATGAACTCATTAAGCAAAGAACTACATTCTTCTGCACTCTAAACAATGCCTAGCAGAAAACTGATGATGTTCTCATCATTTAATGTACAGTACAAATTGATACAATTTGGGAAATGAAACTGAGAGGAGATTAGGTCTCCATATCTTGTCGGGGATGGAAATAAGCAGTCCTCAAGGCTCCAATCCCACTGCTGATCAGTTTGGAAACTTTAACCTGCTCTGTTTCTGACCTAGATCAACTTGTCCTTGTATAGAAAGCCCAGTTCTCCCTGACCTCCCACCCCCTTGCAAAACAAACAAAAAACTTCTGAGGACTTACTATATTGGTGCTAATCATAGATCAAAAACCCAATTGTAACTAGTCAAGCTCACTTCTGTTAAGAACTCCCAAGCTCAAGGGCTGCATTAGTCTCAGCCTCCTAAGTAGCAGTGTTCAATTTTGAATATAAACAAACAAATACGACAGCAACACCCAATAACCTTAGACCAAAAAATGGAAATTTATTTATAAAAACGATAACATTTTAGAAATGGAAGAGACTTTGAACATTACTAATTCACCTATTCTAAAAAAGAATGAAATAGGTTGGAAGTTGACATTAATTTTCAATAGAATAAATGCATCTGGGAAAAGAATTCAGATTGTCAATGGCAGTGCCTTTACTCAGTAATAAAATGCAAATTAGTGAATAGAAACAGAAAGAAATGTGGGTGACATAAAAATTGATGTTATCTATAATACATTTTGAGTTTCTCTAGCCAAAATAAAAGTTCCTCTGAATAAAACTATAAAAAGAAGTCATTTTTGTGAAGTTTCATTTTAAATGACAGGCACCCTAATAAGACTGTGATCATAGATAGGTTTCCCACTGAAAAAAAAAAAGTTTAAGTTCTTTTCAGAAGAAGTATATCAAAGCATTAGCCTTTTCTATACATAGGTGCCCATAGATTCAAAATAACCTTTACACAATTCACTGCCTGAGAAGAAGCTATCACGAATCTGGATCACATATTCATTACTGGAATTACTACAGTGTTCCAGCCAAATAACATTTTGTAATGATTTTCACTAACATCTTGGAACAACAAAGTGCCATAAAATGGCACAACACATTGTGAAGGTATCTATAAATCTCTGCTTCCTGTCTGTCTATCCTTGTGTGCAAAAAAACCCAAACATTTACACATCAGTCATTCTTACTCTGGCCTTTTGTGCTTTTCCAGGTTCTACAGTTAAGCAACATTTCTCCCAAGGGATTCTAGTCCACCATTGACACTCTTGAGTGTGAGGATATCGAATCTTAAGAGCTTCCAGTAACTTGCAATATCAAAAGCATGTAAATTGCCAGCCATTACCTCCCCATCTCTTCCCTAACACTATTTCTCAAGGTCAGCTGTGTTTGAACAGTGGGAAAAGTAGCAGATAAGTAGGGTGTGTGTGTGTGTGTGTGTGTGTGTGTGTGTGTGTGTGTGTGTGTGTGTGTGTGTGTGTGTGTGTTTCTTCTTGGAGTCTGATGTTTCAAAAAAGGGGCATTGGGAGGGAAGTAGTGCTGCCCAATTCCACTCAGGACAACTTGCCATCTACCCTATCCCCTTATGCTCACCTTTCAGCCTCCACTGTTTTCCATCTTTTGCCCTAGGAGGAGTAATAAAATGAATACTTATTGTTTCTGGAAAGGCCGTGACAAATCAACTATGTCTCCACTTTATTCCTGTGATTCCTCAGCAAAAACATCCTTCCCTCCTCACTAGGATATAAAAACCTTAATTTCCTGAGGGCAGGTTGTTGAGGGGTTTTTGGGTTTTGTTTTGTTTTTTTAAGACTGGGTCTTCCTGTCTGATTTAGGTTGGAACTGTAGTGACCAATCAAAGTACTTATCCTAATATTGATATACATGACAGTTTGTATCTGCAATCTTTTTTTTTTTTAATTGGAACAGGGGAAAACCCTTTAGACAGCCTGATGTTCTTCTGCTCCTAGGGGTTCATCATATTGGTGCTGGACATAGTACAGATACCCAATCAAATTTAGCTTTATTGCAGATTAGAAATCCCAAATTTGACCAACCCAACAGCCCCAGTTTCTCTAGAAACAAGGACTGTAGGAGTGACAATGCTCAGATTTTGTTTAATTTATATCCTAGTACCTAGCACACTGTATGCAGATAAAAAATGCTTTTTAATTCCTAGAAGTCAGGATGTACTAGTTGGAATCACTCTTGTCAGCATTCACTCAGAGAATAACTATAACATTTTATTAATCATATTAGTTTGTAGTAAGTTAATAGTATTTTTTTGTTGATCACATAATTGCTTTAAGGCTTGCAAGATGCATGACATATATCCTTTCATGTGATCTTCACAATAAAAACATGAAGTAAATACTCATTAGTCCTATTTTACAGATGAGAAAATTGAATAAGAGAGACCAAGGTTACTCATGGTTACATAGCTATTAAGTGTCTGCAGAAATGTTTTTAATTTAATTTTTCCATATTTTAAACATTATTCTCTAAATATCATAGCATGCTGCTCTAATAAAAAATTTAGTCTCTGGGTGAAATAAGGAAGTTTTGACTCCAAGGTTTAATTTCATCCAATTTAATACAAAAAGGTTGGATGAGATGACTTCTGAGGTTCCATTAGGTTCTACAACTATAATAACATAGTGAAATAAATTGGAATTAAATCTATGACGAAAATGAAGTAGAAAATGCCTTCAAATGAGGAAACTCTCTCAAGAAATGAATCATATGCTTGGCTTTCCTCTTAAAAGAGTTGTCTAGAGCAGTGGTAGTCAAAGAATGGCCCATATCCTCCTGGGTATGCCCAACATCCTTTCAGAGGATCCTCAATATCAATCTATTTTCATAGTATACTAAGTAATTTTAATATCCAATACCGTAAATATCAAGAGTTACAATCCACTTGGGGGGAGAGGTTCCTCAATATTTTTTAAGAGAATAGAGGAGTCTTGAAGTTAAAATGTTTGAGAAATGATGGTCTAGAATACTCAATCAGTATAAGTCACAGAAAGGACTTGATCCTGTGTCTTAATTTATGCTTGCTACATCCAATATTACATTGCCTCTTGATCATATAGAACACCGAATTAAATTGATTTTTGCCAGATATCTGATGTTCTGTGTAGAACAAAACAACAACAACAACAACAAAAAACCTATGCTCATTTTCAAGGTGAGAAAACTAAGGCAAGGACAAGTCACACAACTTTCCTAGAATTATAAAATAAATCAGGGACAAGGCTCGGATGACAACACTTCCATAGTTTGTGGATTTCTGGTTCATTGTTAGATTTTTAGACCTAACCTGGCATTTCATTGGTGCAGATGATGAAGAATAGTACCAGTGAACAACAATGATGCATATCAACAACTAATCTATGACTTATGCTCTTAGAGAGTTTCTTGAGGCACTTAGAGGTTAAGCAATTAATCCAGGGACACTTGACAAGTTTATGTTATAAGCAGAGCTTGAATTTGGGTTGTTTTATTGTTTGTTTGTTTGTTTGTTTTTTGCTTCTTAACCTAGCTCTCCTATTATGCCAAAATGTCAACTAATTGAAACTATCAGAATTTATGGGGAAAGCTAGGTGGTGCACAGATAAGAGTGTTAGACCTGGAGTCAAGAAGAGCTCTAATCAAATCCTGCTACTAGCAATATGATTCAGGCAAGTCACATAATCCTGTTTGCCTCAGTTTCCTCATCTTTCACAACACTGAATCAAAAGAATGGGCAAGATGTTGGGATAAGAAATTTTTACGAGAAATAGTATTTTGAATTGTGTTAAAAAAATAAGAAAGGAGGTGATATCTGAGAGGAGGTGGAGGGAAGGGATGGAAATAATGTGATTAATGTAACCAAGGAATAATGTTCTAAATTGACTAAATTAATTAATTCAAATGGAAAAATAATAAGAAAGGAGTTCATTCCAGTCTTAGAGCTACTACTCAAACTACCAAATGTGTGACTGTTTTGTTACTCAAGCTTTCAGTCATGTTTTCCTTTAGTGACTTGGCCCAAGCAAACCTTCTTTAGAAATCATATCAGAAATGATAAGACAGAGTGAGATAGATTCCATTCCCTTTTCCCCATATAATAGAAGTATATGGGGGTTAGCTACAGGGTGCAGTGGATAAAATGCCAGACGAGAAGACTAATCTTCCTCAGTTCAAATATGGCCTCAGACAATAGCAGTGTGATTCTGGGAAAGTACCTTGTTTGCCTTAGTTTCCTAATCCGTCAGGTGAGTTAGAGAAGGAAATGGCAAGACAACTCCAAATGAGGTCACAAAGAGTAAGACACAACTAAAACAACTAAACAACAAAGGCATTTAAGCCCATCAGCATGGTTCAAATATGTGACTTTTTTTTTTCCTCTCTCGTATCCCTCTTACCATGTAAAACACTTGAAGAAAGTCAAATGCGGGAAGTCAACATCAGACTCATGACTGAATGCAACTTTTCAGTCTAAGGCAAGGACCGAGAGAGACACAATGCTCACTAAACCATTCTGCCTTCTATCAGCACTCTGTTAAGAAGTAACCTTTGGGGCATTTGTGCAATATCTTGAAGGAATGTAATAGAAAATGGTACTGTCTAGGACCTTCCTGTTCTTCCAGGACCCAGAAGCTTCTACAATCTTGGAAGCATGAGCCTGTGTTCCTATTTTCTCTAATTAGTGATATCATGGAAACATGGACATTTCTACAGCTTTCTCCAATCCACTTGTGGTTGCCTATGTCTCATTCCTAGTTCACAAAGAGAATGAGAGTTCTGTCATAAAAGATTCAACTTATCTGGCTTGTGACTGGATGAAATAACATAGAAGAAAGAATAGAGAATGAACTCCTACATAAAATGAGCTTCTGTCTTGAGAGGGATGGTACATGGAATTGAATGTTATATGCAGTAATATTTTTGCTTTTAATTATATAATTATTTAAAACCATGTCTTTGGATGAAGATAGACAAAACAACACTAAGAGAAGGAGAAAAGGAACATCTGGAGAATAAGTTGAATAATATTCTTAGATAAGAGAAGGAATTGGGGTAGAATTTGAGAGATGAACATCCATATGTCCCTGAAATGTCAGACTGCTAACCTTGCTCATATTTGTTGCACCACAAAAGGCTATGTTCCAATATGCTCTCTGCAGTAGGATAATGAATGAAAATTCTACATTTAGTTAATCAAGTCAAAAAGATTTGTGGATTATCTACTTTTTTGAAGGTACAATGTTACTGTATGTACAGGGGATTCAAAGGATAAGACATAGTTCTTACCCCAAGGGAAATTAGAGCTTAGTTGAATAGAAAAAAGATATAGGTGAAAAATAACATTAAAAGAAACCCTTTCCTCTCCCAGTAGCATATGTTCAGGACTAAATTATAAGGTCCATACAAATAGAACCATGTTTTAATTTTCTCAGTTTCTCCCCCAAGAGCCAAACAGAGTGCTTTTACATAGTGTACATGAATAACGAATCATTTTTGAATGAATGAATAAGTACAAAATCAATGATACTATCAATAAGAGCTATAGGAGAAACACCTATTATGTATATCACAATGCATCGTCAGAGCAAGAAGATTTTCCTGTAGTCTGGAAATAGTCCAAAAAGAAGGCTAAACTTGAGTAGGGTTTTGAAAGAATGATTAGATTTAGAAAGGAAGTCACCTCAGCCAGGGGACCTTGTGAGTTAAAGCCAAGATATGGGGAATGGTCATAATGGAATAGTGTGACACAAATGGTCCAGGTTTATTGGAATAGGGGTTTTGGTAAGAGATAATCATGGCAATAGATTGTGATGGGTTATAAAGTTTTAAACCTATGGGACACCACTGAAAAACTTTGAGAAGGGCACAGATATGTGATGAAAGCTATATTTCAGAGAAGATTAATCTCTGATGCATATGTAAAAGAAAAATACGAAACTCTGAAGGCACTATAAAAAGTCAATGAACTAGTGCAGTTGAATAAGCAAGAAGTGTTAAGAGCTTGGGAGAAAGTGGGACTAGAAAAAAGGGAGATACATACATATATATATATATAGTTATTTAAAATTCATTTTTTTCCATCAAAATATGACATCACTACATGTAAAATCTCGTACTTGGTCTGTGTGAACTTTAGATTACTATGCCCTACTTAGTCTAGCAAAATCAGAAATGTCTACACCCATATTTAAGGATTAAGTATTTTAGAGGATGAACTATGACAGACATGTGCTAGCAAATGACAAGTCAGAAACAACTGAAAGATCCCATGGCTGTCCTAATTCAAGCCTAAGATATCATTGGTACATGCCAGACGCAGGAAAGTGATGTAAAACCGTCTATATATTTCGTGTCCTTCCTCTCTCCGGGCTCTTTGATGGCGGAGAGGTGGCTAGAGGCAGCTTGCTGAGCGAGTTGGCATCTTAGCATGGCGGTTGCTATTATCCGGGTTTAGTGGTGAGTTTTCCTTGATACCATAGTGGAGGAAGCCTAGTAACCTAGTTTGGTAAGCTCTTCTCTGAGATCTCTTGAAATTTAGGCTGATTTTTCTCTCCTTTACCTTCCAAACACTAACCTCATAGAGAAGCCTCTAATCTTCAAGGACTTCGTGGCTCGCCTGGCATAGGCCTGCAGGAGAAATCCCATACCTTTTCCATCTCTCTTCTCCTTGATTTCTTACCTATATATTGATTAAACCACCATATATTTCCAAACTGACTTGGGTATTTTATTTGGGATATTCCCTGGCGACCAAAAATCAAATTTATATTATGTCACAACCCTAAATTATACTTAAATCTGACAGCAGTCATCTTGTGTCCTGAGCACCAAGTGGCTATTATTTTTATTTTATTTTATAGAAGAATGTGAATGAATACACTATGAGCTCATATATATATAAAATACCCAGGAATAATCTCCCTTCTCATCTCTGCCTCCTGATTCCTCACCTTCCTTCACATCCCAGCTAACATTCTACCTTCTAGTAGAAGTCTTCCTTGATACCTCTTAATTAAAGTGCCTTTTTTCTGTTGATGATTTTGAATTAATTATATAAATGGCTAATTTGTTTGCACATATCCCCCATTAAACTGTGGGCTCCTTGAAAGCCAGGATTATCTTTGGCTTTTCTTTTTATCCTCGTTAGGTACAATGCTTGACATATACTAAGTAAATATTTATTGAAAGGCTGATTGCCATCCCAAAATAAAATACTCTAGTTCAGTATTGAATTTGACAAATGATAGAAGGAAGCAATCATTTTCAATGTTTCTGAGAAGCTCTTGTAATTTGGGTGGCTGGTCTATTCTCTTAAGAACTTTGTTCTTTTCCCTCTTGCTTTTTACTCCATGTTCATATTTTTCACATTTCTTTTGTTTCTCTCTAGCTTAGACCTATCACAGGCAATATTTAAACCTACTTATAAAACCCAGAAGAAATACTGATAAATGCCTATTGTCCTTGTGTAAAGACAATATACATCAAACAAAAAAATTGGCCATAACATCAACAGGATACATTTTACAACAACAGCTACCTCCTACCTGTACAGATTGGTGTCTCCAGCCTGAAACTAGCTTCATCAGAGAAAGATCAGCATCAGGAAAATGAAATTCAGTTTTACCTAGAAATATAAAAATATTCATCATGACCTAAGAGCAGTTATGGCATGTGACTTCTGAGATAGGTGATTAGTGCTAGATTATTAGCCAGTGATTAATCTGAAGTCCCTATAAATATATATTTCACAGTCAATTTCAATGCATGCCATGGGAAGAACCTCTTGACACATCCAATTAGTAGAAATTATCCTTTTAAAAAAAGAGTAAAATACTAAATTAAGCTTAGTCATTCACATCTCAAGACTGTTTACATGTGTATTTTCTACATGGAGTAAGGAAGAACTAAAATCAAGGAAATGAAAAAGAGTGTTGTTGAAATGTAAAGATGGTGCTATGAAATGACAAGGGGACTGATTCTTGGACAAAGAGGCCCATTACCATTGGCTATGTACTGACTCGTTCCTAGTTACAGACATGTACTACCTCATAACCTTAAAACAACACTCAATGTATCTTACCACATCTATCATCCTAGATATCTTCTCCGCCTTTTTCAGTTAAACTATTTATGAATTTTGTCTACACATTTTCAATGTCTTATTCCTCAACATGACAAACATAGAGATATGTTTTGTAAGATAGCACATTTTTAACCAATATCAAATTGCTTACAGTCTCATTAGGGAAAGAATATGAGACTCAAAATGTTAGAAAAAAAAAGTCAAAAATTATGTTCATATGTAAGTGGGAAGGAATAAAAAAACATTCTCCTCTCCCTTGATTCTAAATTTCAGCCATCTCAATTCTGATTTCATTTTTCAAATGGAATTCTCTCCAAAGATACTGATGATTCCTAAATGTCAGATCTAATGGTATCTTTTCTATTCTCATTCTTCTTAACCTCTCTGCAGTATCTGATGCTACTGATCAACTCTCCCTTCTGGATTTTTTCTCCTCTACTTTAATACTTTACTGGCTCTATTCTTTCTAGGATTAACTCTAATTTGACTGCTTTTCAGTCATTATTGCTGAATCTTCTTTCATATCAGATTCCCTAATGGGAGGTATCTTCCATTGCTCTATCTTGGACTTTATCCTTTTATTTTTCACTACATTGTCTCATTTTTTTCTCATCAACTTTTATTGTTTCAGTTATCATTTGAATAGATGAATAACAGATCTACTTATGTGCTCCTAATCCCTTCCCTGAGCTAGTATTCCATCACCATTGTATTTTAGATACCACAAACTGTATGTCTCAAATTCAACATGATAAAATTCATTATCTTTCCAATCAAACCCACTTTCTCTTATGAACTTTGTTATTAACAGTCAAGAAGACCACAATTCTTCTGATCTCCCAAGTTTACAACTACAAGTGTCATTCTCTGGACTCCATTCTTGTTTACAATACATATACAATAAATTGCCAGAACTTATTTCTTCACAAAATCTCTGATATCTCACTTTTTGTCCACACCCAGATATAGGAAAATAGTTCAGACCCTTAATTATCACCTGCACTACTAAAACAGACTGCTACATTTGTTACTTTTATCCACATTCCCTCAACAAATCATTAATTTTAAGGTGGAAGAGACACTTATTTTAAAGATAAGAAAACTGAAGCCTGGACAGATTAAATATTTTGCTCAAGTTACACACAGAGATCAAGCAATAATTCAAGCAATAGCATCAAACAATTAATTCCACATTAATTACCCTTTGTTTTGTTAAATCACATTTATTAGATTTAAAACTTAAGAGATAGGATAATGCTTTTTGAAAAAACCATTTTTATTATAACTATAACCACAAACAAAAATAATAGCACCAAAAAGACATACATAAGATTATAATGATCAAATATGCTATTTTTATCTAGTGAAAAAAGTACATATAAGTTTTAATAAAATGATAAAATACTGCTTCCGCTCCCACTTTTTCAGCCTTTTCTTAGCCTTGTTACTATCATTATTTAATGCTTATAGTCAATATGACTCTTCCACTTTCATTGTGTTAAATGTTGATTTTAGATGTCTATGTCAAGCAATGACCAAATACAAATATGTATTAATGAAGTTTCATTGATTGAAAAATCTATCAAATTTTTCAAATAAAAATTAATGAGTTAAAACATCATGATATCTGCAAAAACAAAGAAACAAAAAACTTTCATATGCCTATAATAGGAATGAGTTTGTTTTGTTTTGTATCCAGGATTGTACGGAGAAGACCTAGTATAGAGTAGAAATTTTATCTGTAACATAACCTCAGAAAGTTGCCTAGGGGAATAAATGGTGATTTTGGATTTTTGAAAAACTATAAGTTCTTGCTTAAATTGCTATACATGGTATTTTAAAATCTTTGATGTGAATAAGTCCAACAGATTTAAATCTGATGTTTTTCAGTCAATGAAAGTGAATGGTCATTATCTTCAACCTTTTAATTAATAAACAATGATAAGGGGAAATAAAAACTATCATGAGGCAAGAGCAGTATTCATTTCAGCATAATAAAAGAAAAATAAATTAATAGACACAGGAGATTTCTCAATCATTTTAATATACTTCCCCCTTTATGAAATAATGATTGTAAATGGGAAATGATAACCAAGAACAAGTGCAAAAAGGAGTAAACCCTAGACAGTTTCTATGCCCTATTTTCCACTTCTTTGTGAATATAGCATGTCAGGTAGATTTTTCTTTTGATATTTATTCTTCTCTCCTCCCCTAACCATTCCTTTCTTTTTTCTCTTTCCTTTTTTGACCATGTGAATCTACCACCAAAGCTAAATATTGGTCTTGACTATAACTATTTACTGGCATCACAGGGCACTCCACAGGGTACTTTAATGTGATGTTAAAATTTTAATATGAGCTAGAAACAAGAGCCAACTTTTCTTGGCATTGTCAGTGAGTTAAAAAATCTGAATTGCAACTTCAGGGGAGAGATAAAAAGAAAATATCTTGGCCTTGCAAGTATATAGTCACTCTTCCTACTGTCATGAGTGTGGAATTAACCATGTCAGTCATTTAAGATAAATACTCTATATTCTTACTTTATTACTAGGTCAACTATTGAGATTCTTACTTTATTACTATGATCAACTATTGATGCATATGTAAACATGTTGAATAACACAACAAAAAGTATTTGTTTCCTAAAATATTTCTACTCAAATAAATTATATTCCAAGACCAAGTAAGTATTTAGTAATCACATAAATGATGTAATAGGCACAGGTATATTTAAATAAAAACCTTTAGGCCCTTAAAATATGAAAAAAATTAATAAAATATGAAATAATTTTTAACCATGAAATTAACCCTGAATCTTATAAAATAACAACAAGTATTAGTGGCTTCAAAAAAGAAATACAAGAGGGCACTAACTATTTCTTTGTATTTGATGAGAGTAACGTAATATTTAAATGAGATACTTTTTTATCATTTTTATAAGTTTCACAAAACTGAGCTTTTCTTCTCTATTTTAATTTTTGGTATTAATATGGCTGTCTAGGACAGAGAAAGAGGGAATGAATTAAGAAAAAAAGTGATAAAAAGCAAGTATCAATAAAATAAACACCAAAAGCCCATTCCTTTAAATTTTTCACCCTCAGCATTTAAGTAAGCATTAAACACCTTATTTATTTCTGAGCTCAAAAAACTTACCATTTCGTAAATTGCCATAGAAACTTGAATTATCTGTGCCAGTGTTTTTTCCCTTGTTAGTAACAGATTCCTTCTTGTAGTGACTGTTAAAAATAAACAAGCAACGAAAAAAGGTACCATTGGATTTGAATGAGAAAAGTAATATTTGAGTAATACATTGTGGAGAATATATAGAATACTGGGCTCCAAGGCAAAATATAAAGGAAATAAATCTAAGATTATTTTCAGTGACCCAGTACAGTCCTCTTTTCCAATATTATTCCCTCCCCTCACCTCTTTTAATATAACATGCTATCCAGGTTTATTTTCCCTATACAGTGCCAGTACTCTGACACTAATATAATGAACTCCACTCCCTCATGATTTTACATTCTATTCCCTGAGGACTCTTCCTTCTTTTAGAAGCCTACTGGAAAATTTTGTTTCAATCACATGAATGGTAATGGCTATTAATATATTAAACCTATCAGGCAAAACACAATTTTTTTAAAAATACATGTTATTCCATGTCTTCCTTAAAAAGACTAATTTTTAAATTACATGTATTGTTATAGAGCCATAGGTAAGATATAGTTTAAAATCGTAATTTTCCTATTTCACTTAATACATGCATAGTTTAAACCCACAATTACTCTTTTTATAGCTGAACTTAACTTTCCTTTAAAAATCAACATATTCATCATGATCCTCATTTTTATTTGAAAGAAGTAGGTGGTAAGGGTGTGAAATGTCAATTGTTCCCTCACAAGGTATATACTTTGATTGGTTTTGCTGAAGTGGGCTCACTAGGTAGTGAGGAAAAGGATACACTAAGAAATTAATATGATATAGAAATTGCTTACTATCTCTGAGAGGGTGTAGGGAATTGAAGGATCTTATAACTTAATAAAAAAGGATGTATGAAATTGTTATCATAAGTAATTAGAAAAATAAAATATCTTTAAAAAAAGAAATATGATATAAAAGCAAAAAAATCATGAAACAAAATTACTAAGGTAATCAGTTATATTTATGTTCAAGAGTAAATTTTTATAAAAGAATTAATTAGAAAAATTAAATATCTTTCATGTTTGGAATAAAGTTTGTTCTAAGGAAAGGGAATTCTTTGTGCTATATCAATATGACAGCCTCACTCAGGGTAGTAAAGGAGAATAGGAGCCAGCTCACTTAAGTTCCTCTCTCAACACATTTGCTTCTATTTCTATAAGCTCCTTTTTAGGACTTCGCTATAATAACATCAAAAATATAGGGTACCATACAATCATTACAACTCCTAAGTACACTCAAGGAAACTGACCTGGCATTCTATAGGTAAAACCTTTGAAACACGTGTCCAAAATGAAACTTTCATGCTGCATGTGAGCCCCACACCTTACCCCAGACAGGGAAGAAAGGAAACACTCCTACTGGGCTGCTGGGGAAAGGGGCAGGAAAGGACATGTAAGAAATGTCCTCAGGTGTAAATGGAGACAAGTAAAGGAGTAGCCCCACCCAGCATGCTTCTGCACATGTGCCATAGTTTCAGTAACATGGCTATAGGTTTTCCTTACTGTCTCATAATATTTAGAGCAGTAGGGAGCTTTTGAAGTGTTCACATAGTCCCTCACCCTTGCCAAAGGAAAGTCATCTTTTTATATTACATATTTATCTGAGGAGATATTTTTTTTCCTTATTCATCTGTTCTATTTTGAAATTCCTCATTTGTCACATTTCAGATTGTTCAAGACTACCATGAACATTTTCACTGACTTTTGTTGGATATTCATTTTTAGTTCTTTAAAGACGGTTCCTTTTTTGAAATCATGGAGGAACACTGGCAGAATAGTGGTGATAAAAATTGAGGCTTTTTTTAAAAAGTATTTCCCATAAAAACTATGGCAAATTTTGTAGGAATTTTTTTTCTCTCCACCAAACCCACCTATCACCAAACAGGGAAAATATAAGTGTTTCTTACCTGCTGGTGCTGTAGGCCAATTCTAAAGGCATGTTAACTAACTTATTAACTAAAAACAGTTTGCTTAATAGATATACTATAGTGTCCAATCCTTGTGATGAATCACTTTCCAGCTCTCCTGTCACTTCTGGTTGACTTGGAAGGGCAGCGATGTATTTATTTGATAAGTCCAATACTTTTCTAGAAAACAAGTTGACTACTGAACACCCTTCCTTCATTCCTGGATTGCAAAAGTTCCAACCAGGCAACATTAAAGAGAAATGATCTTCATTTGAAACTAGTCCTAAAGAAACTGGGTATTGAAGTCTTAAAATATTTAGATGCTGAATGCAAAGATTATCTAATTCTTTATCAATACCCCATGGTAAGAGGCATGACAAGAGAAGTTTAGCTGTGTCCATCATGAGGTTGATGTCAACTCTCCTTGGTGGTATAAATTGAGCCTTTTTGGAGCTCTTCATTTTTTTATGTCGCTTGATGCCCTCATTTTCTTCAAAGGACTTGCCTGGGATATCTCCCTGGTTCTGGTTCTCACAAGCATTTTTCATCTGCCCTTCCCCTGAAATAGAAGAGTTGGAGGTTTTACTTCTTTTCAGGGTTAGTGGTCTTTTCTCAAAGGTGCTTCTGGCTCTCTTCAGAATGTCACTGCCATGCAATGAGTTGGAGGAGCTAAAACTATTTAATTGAGTAGAGAGTAGAAGTTCCACAAGATTTTCCAGATCAAAAAAAAGAACATGAAAGTCAACGTTGCTTGATTTGGTCTTCACTGGTAACACATTAAAAAGACTTGAGAAAGATGCAGTAACTGGGAGCTAACAAGGAAAAAGAAAAATATGGATGAGCAATGAAGTCATTTTAAAAACAACTGATGAATCATTAAAATACCTTGTGAAAGTTATGAAAATTATGATCTGCATAAATTTGGGCAATTAACCAGCATAATTCTTCACTTCCACATCTGCAAAATAGAATATAGGATCTCTAAGATTCCCATGAGGCTAAGAAATTCTATGTTTCTTTGACAGTAGATTATCAAAATGCTTCACTCATAAAATGTATCTTTTAAAATATTTTTAAAAGGTGAACCCATTTGGGATTTTCTTGGCAAAGATACCAAATGGGTTTGCCATTTCCTTCTGAAGTTCACTTTATAGATGAAGAACTAAGGGAACATTTAAGTAACTTGCCCAGGTTCACACAGCTAGTAAGTGTCTGAGGTCAGATTTGGACTAAGGAAGATGAATTTTCCTGACTCCAAGCCTGGCACTTTATCCACTGTGGCATTTCTTCAAATCAATTACTCCTCTGGAATTAAAATATACAATAAACAAAATATATCACGTTAATACCTATTTAGTAGGCAAGTATGCTAAAGTTCTTTCCTCAGCTTTGACAAGGAATTTATATAGTATTTTAAGGTTCACAAAACACTTTGTGATTAGCCTCACAGCAACCAGTTTGTTTATTACTACAGTTACTATTAAGTCTATTTTATACTTCAGACTGAAGCTTGAATGTTAGTAAAGCAACTTGCCCATTGTCACAAAGCTATTATGTCTTAGAGACAGGTTTCAAACACAAGTTTCTGGCTTCCAAGAAAAGCATTTTATTCATTACTCTGTACTACCTTGCAAAAATGAATGTTCATCTGTCTAAAAATTCCTATTTCTCCACCGAGAATAGAGCTTTTTTAACTTATGTTAGTTAAACCAGGTCAAGGGGCTATGGAGTACTGAAAGGAATGCAAGAGAGAAGAAGGAAGTCAAGAGAGAAAGTTGAGAAGAATTGCTGATAAGTTACATGTCTGGTGTATAATAGGTCCTTTAATAGTCTTATTGCTTTCTTTCTATTTTTTTTAAATGTTGAATACTGGACAAGTCCTAAATAAATTGAAATGTCCATTCCGGTAAATAAACTATAAAGTCTATGAAGGGAATCGCAATTACTATTTTTATTTGTATCTTCAGTGCTTCACAGAATATCTTGAACATAGTAAACATTGAATAAAATACTAAAAAACTCCAATGTTTCTACAATCCCATCAATATAGGATCTTTTCTAATGATACATCTTATAACTTTGCATGTCTGTCTCTCTGTTGTAACTCTTGCCCATGTCTTCTCATAATTTTGTTACAAAGTATGCACCAAATGTACAGGCTGACTTATTTTCTCTTCCCTTCACTTCTAGCATCCATCCAAGATCAGATTTAGTCCATTATTCCTTTGCTCCATCCCTGATAATACCTTCTCAAATATGAACCTTATACAATTACAAACATATGCTTGCTTTGCTCCTTATCAGGCACTGCTGAATGAAGTTGGAAGAAATCAGAAAATTCTGCTCCCTGGTCCAGGCAAAAATTCTGACTAAAACTGCATTGAAGCAAGGGAATTCACCTCCATTTCCTTAATTGATTGGCTATTCCACTCTCCTTAATTGCTGTTCTAAATATTTATGAATCTCCTTAATCCTCTCATAGATACATATCTTTCCACCCTATGTTACAGATCTCTCCTGAGACATCACTGAAAAAAGTGAGGTCATTTGCCAAGAGTTAGTGCTTCTTTCCTTTTCATAAAATCATTTACGCAAAAAACTTCCCACCATTTATTTCCACCTACATGTTTCTGGATTAAGCAATCATTCCTTTTTTAAAGTTATTTTGATCTTGTTTCTCTCCATTTTTTCCTGTAGGTGTTCCAAGTATTATTCTCACTTCCTTTTTATCAACTGATTCTTTTCCTGCTACCTACAAATATAGCCATAATAACCCAAACCTATAAAAACTCTTACTATTTCTCAGCATGCCCAGTAGCTCTGCTCCTATGTGTCCTCCCTTTTATAGATAAACTTGTTAAAGATCCATCTACACTAGGAGTCTCCACTTCATTCCCTACCTAGACCTAAAGTTGTACTTTACAAAGCACTTACATATATTATTTCATGTGAAGTACTTAACTATTTTAAAATACTATTGTCATACATTGGAACATACATCTTTCATTTACTCTGTGTATGTGTATATATGTGTACTTCTCATATGTACAAAGTTCATTTCCATATCACTTCACCCACTGGAATGTGCCTGGTATATGAGCTCTGAATAAATGTTTATTAACTGACAAAAGTTCTAACAGGGAAGATATCTGCTTTCATAGACAGGTCATTGCTGGGTACATTTTCTGGAAGGGAGTAATTGATATAAATTTCAAAGAGGTCAGCTATGCCCTGACTTTATAGCCAATGGTTTAGAGATGGGTAGGTGGGAGTTCCTGGGGAATATATACCCTAATCTTTTACAAAGGGTGAGTTGAGGGATGAGTCTATACTGTGCTCATTCTAGCTAGCAGAGGAAAGGTTATGTCTTGAACTTCTATTCTTTAAAAAAAAAAAAACCAAGTGATTCTTCTATTACTTCTCTAAAAGGTTCTTTTGGCATTCTTTCACCAGTTACAATTTTTGCTCTCATGCTCTAATAATGGGCAGATACTGCATGCCTCCATTCTTCAGTTTCTACAAAGTCTCCATTGAGTAATCCATGTTGCCTTCAATTATCACTTCATTGAATGACCCTCTGGTCTATATCTACTCTCTTGACCTCTGTTTAAAATGGTATATATCTAGGTACTCACTGGACTTTTGTATGAGTATCTTATCATAACCTGAAACTCAAAACATATAAAATATACAATCAATACTAGTTACTCCTCCTGACTCCCCTATTTATGGAAAAAGTAGTATTAAAATTTTCATCGTACTTTCTCTTCCAGAATTAACATCCAAAATCATTTCTGACTCTTCCTTTTCCAATGCTAACCATAGGAAGGATGAAGTCTTCCTTTGTGGCTTTTATCTTTCTGTTACTTTCTATTCTTGCTGTTTCACCTAGTCTAGTCCTTACTAGGTTCCCACTTGGGTGACTGAAAATGCTTAATAATTCATCTACCTATGTCAGTCTCACCATATGACTAAAATGATCAAAACCTTTCAGTGGTTCCCTATTGCCCATTATAAATTCCTTTGGCATTTAAGGCTCACCACAGTTGGACTCCAATTTGACCCAAAAAAGTGAATACATCAGAGACATAGGTAGTATGTGTGATTTTCTGAAAGTAGCTCACACTGATTGAAAATAAGGACATGATAAATACAGAGAAACATGAAAAAGATTTCTATGAATTGATGCAAAATAAAATAAACAGAGCAAGGAAAAAATATACATAATGATAATGTACACCAATGAAAAATGAAAAAAATAGCAAAATATGAATGTTTCAAAATTATAAAGAAGAAACTTAGAGGTAGGTGTTACATAATTGTGGAATACTACATATAATGTTGGACTTTTTTGATGAATTTATCAATGGAGTCAAAGTATTTTCTTTTCTTTTTAAAAGAAACATTAGTTTTAAAGGATGTTTCTCTGTGAGGTGAGAAAGGAAGGGACATAAGATGAAATATCTACAAAGTGGACAGAAAAAGAATTATGCCAATAAAAACCCATCAAAATCTAAAAAGTAAGAGTTCAGAAGAAAAAGCCATATTTGAAGACTGAATAAATGGTTATGAAATATGGCCTGAGAATTAAATTTGGGGTTCTGGATGGACCATGGCCTAAATTATAGAAAAGGTAGGGGGCAACTGGGTGGCTGGGTGGCTAAGTGGATAGAGAGCGAGGCCCTGAGATGGGTGGCTAAGTGGATAGAGAGCCAGGCCCGGAGATGGGAAGTCCTAGGGTAACTCTTCTGCCTGGGAACTAATATACAATACCGAATCTTGGACAGAATGTACAGGTTAGAAAAAAAGAAAGGAAGGAAGAAAAAGAAAAGAAAAGGTAGACTATTGACCATAAAATACACCCCAAAAGAGTCTGGGATTTAACAATTTTGATTAAGTGAGCCTTAAATGTAAGTCACAGAAAGAATGATAAAACTACCTATATATATCTGCCAATACCACAGGAATAATATAGGAAGCTTATAGGATCATTTTTTTTTTTTACAAACCCTTACCTTCCATCTTGCAATCAATACCGTATACTGGATCCAAGGCAGAAGAGTGGTAAGGGCTAGGCAATGGGGGTCAACTGACTTGCCCAGGGTCACACAACTGGGAAGTGTCTGAGGCCAAATTTGAACCTAAGACCTCCTGTCTCTAGGCCTGGCTCTCAATCCACTGAGCTACCCAGCTTCCCCCTAGGATCATATTTTTAAATCTGAAAGGGAATTTAAAATTCACCTAGTACACTTCCTTAATTTTACCAATGAGGAAACTGAAGTCTAGAAAAATAAAATGGTTGACTCATGATAATACCAATAGTAAAAAATGGCTGACATTTGAAATTACTGTGCTTCTAAATGCTGTGCACTTTCCATCATACCATCAGTTATGCATTAGGTTATGAGTCTGATCCTAGACTTAACTGTGTATCTGTGGTCTTAGGGTTAGTGTTCATGGAGTGGAAATGCTTCATCAGCAGACAGGTTACAGAATAATGATGTTTTCAGGCCTTGAACATCAGCTACTAAACTACTGAGGGATTATGAATTATAATGGAAAAGAAGGTACCCTTAAAGGCAAAAACAAACAAGCAAACAAACAAACAAAAAAAAAAACAATGGATCCTTGAAATTTTAAAATATCCCTGCAGTTTGGTAGGATGTTACAGTTGGTTAACTAGTATTTATTAAATATGTAGAAGGTATATTAGAGCTCAAATCTTACAAAGTAATGCTGTTTCTACTATATTAGGAAAACTCTTATGTTCCTCCATTGATTGCAATCCTAATGAATAGCCAAAGATTTTCTGCTAAGAAGGCTTTACTCATAATCCCCATGTCGTCCTCCCCACAGCCCTCAACCTAGAGCTGACCTGTGGTGTCAGAAAGCCTGGAGTCAGGGCAGATTCTCATTGCTACTTCTGAGCAAGATGGAATAGACAAGTGATGTGAAACTTTTAGACATTGTGTGCTGTGCCTTGTCCCCCCAAGACTAGGTGCCATAATACACCCCTCACAGTTATTAAGCCCCCATCCACTGCTTTACCCCAGACAGGGGTGGAAGAAAGGAGAGAGTGGCCCAGGGGAACTGCTCAAAGGAAGGAGTAAGCACTTCCACTGGGCTACTAAGCAGAGTGATAGGAAGGTAAGGTGTAGAGAGGGAAGGGAGCAGCTCCACCCAATTCCATCCACCTTTTTAGTAACTAACTCTTGTGGAAAAAGGCCCCAGGAGAGGTCTCTGCATGCCATCTTTGCCACAAGTGCCATAGGTTCACCATCAGGAGAACAGGCAAACCCAAGGTGACAGCCATGGCAATATACCACAAGCTGAAGTTCATCCTCTTCAATATAAACAAGCACATAGGTAAACTTCTTCGAGACAATGAAACTTCAAGGGTATCCCATAATCAAAAGCAATGACAGTTCCTAATGCCCACCAGGATAACAAGATACACTTATGTACAAATCCAGGAATCAGATGAGAGAAAATCTGGTAGAGAACACAGAAAGGGAAAAACAAGTGGTATTGGAATTAGGATATAATCTGCTTGAAGGAATTGATTTTTTTTTTATATTGTTGCTCTAAACAAGGTAGAGAAATAATAGGTGTTTGCTGAATCAAAATGAAAATTCAAAGATTACCTATACTAGGGACTCTTAACCATTTTTGTGTCATTAACTTTTTTAACAGTCATATTTATAAAAATATTTCAAGAATGTTTTTAAGTTTCTAAAATAAGACACAAATGATTATAGAGGAAACCAATATATTAAAATACAGCTATTATTTTTAAAAATAAGTTCATGACCTCAATTTAAGGAAACCTGACCCAGATGAAGGAGCAGGAAAGACAAGGAGATTGTTAAACAAATAACAGATGTGGGATAGACACATGATATAGTACTGATGTGGGATTTGAATTATGCAGACAATTATGCAGAGTGATGAAGCTCTCTCTTTGCTAAAGGCAGAAAAATTGATAAATTTCTAACTCACCTTAATGAACATTTTATCTTCTAAATATTGAGGGAATGGCAGGAATTTCTATTTTAAATCTTATTCTAACCAATCAAGAAAATACTGACTTAAGTAGAAATAATGATAATCTTAGAGGAAATAGTTGTGGAAAGGAAATAAGACTGACAGTTTGTGGGGGAAGGGGAAACTGTGTCTTGTGACTAGCACTTCCTTCCGGCTGGTGGGACTGGCTTCCAGGTGTTGGAGGAGAGAGGAGCTTGTTCAGCCCGTTCTGATGTGGTGTGCCTCTTCTTGGTTTAGCCGAAGATTCAGGCCCAATCTCTTCTGAAAGTCAGAAATGTTCTTGTTTGCTTTCTGTCTACTGCTAAGATTCTGAATTAAACTAAGCAGGACTGATATAGAGTAGACAGGAGTGGGAGAACCCTCTGCCAGCCTCTGGGCCAGGCCTCAACTCTGAAGCTAAGGAAAAAACTACAATCCCAACTGGTTATTAAACTTTTTATTATTTGAATTCAAAGTCAGATAAGTGGACTATCTTGTCTGGTCATAGAGGGAGCTGAACTTCAGTTCCTTCATTCCAGGACAAACAGTCCTTATCAGACCCCTGCTGCTTCCTCTCAGCATGGGGGCATCTCTCTCCTTTGCCTCACCAAGAAATATTTCCTCTCTCCCCTCAACTACTCCATTCCCCATATGAACCTCACATTATCCCCCAGTTTTCCAATCCTCCATTTCCTTTCCCAATAAATAGTACAGTTTTTGGCGAGCCAGCTAGGAGAGATTGGGCCTGAATTTGAATTAGAAGTCATAATCAAAAGCAATTAAAAAAAATAAAAATAAAAATTAAGTAGATAATCTACTGTTATACAAAGGAAACTGAAACCAAAGCGAAGGGGAGCTATTAAGAATAAAATATGGATGAATTATTCCATTGAGAAAAAAATGAGTGGGAATAGTTTAAGAGATTGATCTGGGGCCACAAATAACTTAGATTTTTATTAAAGGAAAGATGGAAACTATGGCAGGTAATGAATGATGAAAGATAGACATAAAGTAGTAACTTGGTGCTAGAAAGCTATGATTAGTGTTGAAATCCTTGAGGAGAAAAGTCAAGATGGTGACTTAGAGGCAGCAAAAGTTTTGACGTTTGAAAACCCTTCCTTGCCAATTACAAATTAAATGCTCCTAGGGGACTGAAAATCAAACCTAACAACAAGATAGAGCCAAGGAACGCTCCTGCTGCACTCAACTTAAAAGGTACTCTCCCAAAAGACAGAATTCAAGAACACTCAGGTCTAAGAGGAAGGAAGAAGGAAGGTCCTGGGAAGCCTCCCCAACCTAGAGCTCTAAGCCTCCAACAGAAGCTAGAACCTCTGGTTGGGCAAAGGTGCCAATCTGGAGGGAGTACCTTGTGGGCAAAGTTGTACTGGGTTCAGAGCTTCCAACACAGGCAGTGGGGAAGCAGTTAGAGAAGAAACACAGAAAGCAGATCAGGCAGCCTATTTGGAGCAGGGGAGACACTCCATATTTCCCCCTTCCTGAGGTTTTGGCCTCAGGGCACATCCAGCTCAGCAACTAGGTTGTACTTAATCCCATCAAGGCCTCCAGAGCACAGAGAAGCTCAAGCTCCAACACCCCTCCCCCACAGATGGCTCTGAGAGATTTTCTGACAAAACTCCAAGGGTGAATGCTGACAGAAAAACAGAAACAAACATACAAACAAATGAGAGGAACAAAAGCCCAGGCAACTGCAGAGAGTAAAGAAGGGGTAAATATGAGCAAACAACAAAAAAGAAAAAAGAAATTACAACCAACAGCTTCTATACAGGTAATGAACAAAGACCAAACAGAATAGAGAAGCATAAAGGAATATCAAGCAAAAACACAAACTCCAATGAATTGGATACATGCTTTGGAAGAAATCAAAATGCAATTAAAAATACGATTAAGAGAGGCTGAAGACAACTGGAAAAAGAACTTAAAGACACCACAGTACAGGAAATTATCCAAGAAAACTGCCCCGATATTCTAGAACAAGAGGGAAAAGTGGAGATTGAAAGAATCCACAGACCATCTCCTGTACTTAACTCCCAACTAACAAAACCCAGGAATGTTATAGCCAAATTCAAGAATGATCAGACAAAGGAAGAAAAATTACAAACTGCTAAGAAGAAGTCATTCAGACACCATGAAACCACAGTGAGGATAACACAGGATCTGGCTGCATATACACGGAAGTACAAAAAAGGCATGGAATATGATATTCTGGAAAGCAAGGAAACTAGGTCCACAACAAAGAATGAATTACCCAGCAAAACTGACCATATTCATATAGGGGAAAATATGGACAATTAACAAAATAGAAGAATTCCAATCATTAGTAAAGAAAAGACCAGACCTAAATAGAAAAACTGATGCCCAAGCACAGAACTCAAGAGAATAATCGAAAGGTAATTAAGAAAGGGGGAAAAAACAGAAACAAAAACAAAAAACAAAAAAACATTTTTAACAGACCCAATAAGTTAAAATATGTATGCTTATAAGTGAAGAGGTCAGTGATAACTCTTAAAAATTGTTATTATCACCTGGGTAGCTGGAAGAATTACACCTAGAGGGAACAGTGACAAACAATATATGATGAAATGTCAAGACACAAATATGTATATAGATATATGTATGCATAAATATATAAATGTATATATATATATATATACAACTAGAATTAAAATAAAGAGGTTAATATTAAAAGAAATGAGAAAAGAAACAAAAGGGGATAAGTTTATATTTCACAAAGAAGATCATAGCGGGAGGGGGAGAATATCAATACACTGGAAGGGTAAAGAGGTTGGAGATAGGAAATACTCAACTCTTAAAAACATTGAAATTGACTCAAGGGGGAAGAACAATCAAATACATTGGGACAGAGAATTGATTTGTGCCCTATAGGGAAGTAGAACTGTAATAAACAGACTGATGGAGAGGGAAGCAATAAAGGGAGGGAGAGGGTGGGGGGTAGTATAAAAATACTGTAAAGAAAATGAGAGGGGAATAAGAAGAGGGGGAGTATAAAGGGAAGTAAAATAAGGGTGGGAATTAGGGGGACTGATTAAAAACAAAACATTTGTGTAGAAGGAAATAGAGAAAGAAGAAAAGGCAGGAATAGGAGTGGAAATCAAAATGCTGGGAAATACACAGCTGGTAATCACGATTCTAAATGTGAATGGAATGAACTCACCCATAAAATGCAAGTGAATAGCAGAGTGGATTAGAAATGAAAACCGTACCATATGCTATCTACAAGAAACACACATGAGGAAGGTAGACAAGAATAGGGTAAAAGTAAGAGGATAGAGTCAACTGAATTAGGCATCAAATGCTTAAAAGAAGGCAGGAGTCTCAATCATGATATCTGACAAAGGCAAAGTAAAAATAGATCTAGTTAAAAAAGATAGGGAAGGCAATTACATCCTCAAAAAAGGGAGTATAGGCAATGAGGAAATATCAGTATTCAATATGTATGCACCAAATGGCATAGCATTCAAATTTCTAAAGGAGAAACTAGTTGAGCTCAAAGATGAAAAAAATAGAAAAACTATACTAGTAGGGGACCTAAACCTTCCTCTCTCAGAACTAGATAAATCAAACCAAAAAATTAATAGGAGAGATGTAAGAGAAGTGAATGAAATCTTGGGAAATTTAGATTTAGTAGATATGTGCAGAAAAATAAATATGGACAAAAAAGGAATACACCTTCTGTTCAGGAGTACATTCACAAGGATTGACCATGTATTAGAGCATAAAAACATTGCAAACAAGTGTAAAAACCACAATGCAAAGAAAATAATAATTAGTAAGGGTACATGGAGAGGCAAACCAAAATTAAATGGAAATTAAATGATATGATTCTCCAGAATAAGTTACTTAAAGAAAAAAAATCATAGAAATAATTAATAACTTCATTGAAGAAAATGAAAATGACGAGACTTCCTTTCCAAATCTATGGGAGGAAGCCAAAGCAGTACTCAGGGGGAAATTTATATCCTTGAGTTTATACATTAACAAATAAGAGAGGGCAGAGGTCAATGAATTGGGTATGCAAATTAAAAATCTATAAAGTGAACAAATTAAAAATCCTCAGATAAAGACTAAATTAGAGATCCTAAAAATCAAAGGAGAAATTAATAAAATTGAAAGTCAAAGAACTATTGATTTAATAAATAAGACTAGAAGCTGGTACTTTGAAAAAAAAATAAAATAGAAAAAGTACTGCTCAATCGAATTAAAAAAAGGAAAGAAAAAAACCAAACTGACAGTCTCCAAAATGAAAAGGGCGACCTCACCTCTAATGAAGAGGAAATTAAGACAATCATTAAAAACTATTATGCCCAACTATATAGCAACAAATATGGCAATCTAGGTGATATGGATGAATACTTACAGAAATATAAATTGCCTAGACTAACAGAGGAAGAAATAGACTACCTTAGCAAACCCATATCAGAAAAAGAAATTGAACAATCCATCAAAGAACTCACTAAGAAAAAATCCCCAGGTCCAGATAGATTCACAAATTAATTCTATGAAACATTCAAAGAACAACTAATCTCAATATTATACAAACTATTTGACAGAATATGGAAAGAAGGAGTTCTACCAAATTCCTTTTATGACACAAATATGGTACTGATTCCAAAACCAGGCAGGTCAAAAACAGAGAAAGAAAACTATAGACCAATCTCCTTAATGAATATAAATGCAAAAAATCTTAAATAGGATACTAGTAAAAAGACTCCAGCAAGTGATTACCAGGGTTATTCACTATGACCAGGTAAGATTCATACCAGAAATGCAAGGATGGTCCAATATTAGGAAAATCATCCACATAATTGACCATATCAACATGCAAACCATCAAAAATCACAGGATTATTTCAATAGATGCAGAAAAACCCTTTGACAAAATACAACATTCATTCCTATTAAAAACACTATAAAGGATAGGAATAGAAGGGCCTTTCCTAAAAATAACAAACAGTATATATCTAAAACCATCAGCAAACATTATCTGCAATAGCGATAAACTAGAAGCCTTCTCAAGAATATCAGGAATGAAACAAGGATGCCCATTATCACCTCTAGTATTTAACATTGTACTAGAAACACTAGCAATAGCAATTAGAGAATAAAAAGAAATTGAAGGTATTAAAATAGGCAGAGAGGAGACCAAGCTCTCACTCTTTGCAGATGATATGATGGTCTACTTAAAGAATCCTAGAGAATCAACCAAAAACCTAGTCAAAATAATGAACGACTTTAGAAAAGTATAGCAGGATACAAAATAAACCCACACAAGTCATCAGCATTTCTATATATCTCCAACACATCTCAGCAGCAAAAATTAGAAAGAGAAATTCAATTTAAAATCACACTAGAAATTATAAAAAACTTAGGAATCTATCTGCCAAGACAAACACAGGAAGAATATGAACACAACTACAAAACACCCCCCACACAATTAAAACCAGATCTAAACAATTGGAAAAACATTGATTGCTCATGGGTAGAATGAGCTAACATAATAAAAATGACAATCCTACACAAATTAATTTACTTATTTAGTGCCATACCCATTGAACTACCAAAAAACTTTTTTATTGAATTAGAAAAAATCATAATAAAGTTCATTTGGAAAAACAAAAGATCAAGGATTACCAGGGAAATCATTTTAAAAAATGTGAAGGAACGAGGCCTTGCAGTACCAGATCTCAAACTATACTATAAAGCAGTGGTCATCAAAACAATTTGGTACTGCCTAAGAGAAAGAAAGGAGGATCAGTGGAATAGAATTGGGGTAATTGACTTCAGCAAGATAGTCTATGATAAGCCCAAAGATCCCAGCTTTTGAGACCAAAATCCACTATTTGATAAAACTACTGGGAAAACTGGAAGACAGTATGGGAGAGATTAGGTTTAGATCAACATCTCACACCCTACACCAAGAAAAACTCAGAATGGTTGAATGACTTGAATGTAAAGAAGGAAACTATAAACAAATTAGGTGAATACAGAATAGTATATATGTCAGATGCTTGGAAAATGAAAGGTTTTAAAACCAAACAATAGCTAGAAAAATATCACAAAATGTAAAATCATAATTTTGATCACATTAAATTAAAATTTTTCTGTACAAACTGTAAAAATGGAGATTTTGAACCCTTAATTTCAATCCCCAGAAGTATTGGCTCTAAGGCAGAGGAGTGGTAAAGGCTAGGCAATGGGGGTCAAGTGACTTGCCCAGGGTCACACAGCTGGGAAGTGTCTGAGGCAAGATTTGAACCTAAGACCTCCCTTCTCTGGGCCTGGCTCTCAATCCACCGAGCTACCCAGCTGCCCCCAGAATATGACTCTTGTAACCAAGAAATAATGTTCTAAATTGACTAAATAAAATTTTCCAAAAAAAGAGAGATAAAAATATGGGCTAGTATAATTAGGAACATTCAAAATTCTTTTAAAAAACAGATTCAGAGAATAGTCATTAATGGGTTAATGACAGCTTGGAAAGAAATTTTGATAGAGTGATTCAGAGTCCCTATTAATCTTTTGGGGTTCACTATTTTGATCAATGATATGAATAGGAACAAAGATAATATTTTCATTTGACATGTGTCTGAACAATATAAGCAAATATATTGGAAGACTGTCAATTAAACATCTCAAATGGAAGGTCTTACAAAACTCTTTAACCAAGCATTTCCAAATGAACTCATTTCCCCTAGAACTCTTTCAATACTGCTACCTATGCCTAAATTCCCCTTTAACATGTATTTCCTATTTTCCTGACTTCCTTGAGGTGCCAGATAAAAGTTTAATTTCTGTAAGAATCCTGTCCCAATCCTTCCAAAAATGACTACCTTTTCTCTGAGATTATTTACAATGTATCCTATATAAATAAAATATATACATGCATATAAATACACAGACACACACACACAGACACACACACACACACACACACACACATATAGTTGCATTTCCTAATAGAATGTAAAGTGTTTCAGAGCAGGAACTGTTTCTGAATTTCTTCTTATCTTCATTGCTTAATAGAGAACTTAGTATAGATTAGACACTTAATAGACACTTCTTGACTTGACTAAGTCAAGATGAACAGAGTCTGACAGGCTAATTCAATGGACATCAAATTGAATAATATGAAACATAATAGTAATATGTGAAAAGTCTTACATCTGTTTTTCTTTTTTTTAATCAATTATACCAGTATATTCAGGACTAGACAACTTCATGTGAAAATAATTCAGGGATCTTATCAAACTTTAAGTTAATTATATGTCAACTTTGGGTGCCAAGATAGCAGAGTAAAGAAGCCACCCACCTGACACCTCCCAAATTCCCCATTAAACATCACTAAACAAAAGCCTCAGAAAAAATTTTAGAAGAGAGAAGTGGTTTTCCAGATTTAATCTTGGAGGACAAATATTAGAGGTCTGTAGCACTGGGACGGAAAGGAAGTTAAATTTGAGAAGGCAGAAATATGGGTAGGTCATTAGGCAGCAGGAAGAGCAGAACAAATCCTAACAGTGAGGCTCCAACCTGACCATAGCTGCACGTGTGGGTTAGCCAACAGCAAGTCTATAGCACTAAGGTTCTGCCTCTGGGGACAACAATAATGAGATTTTTAAAAGTGAAGTTAAATAAGTTATAGGAGAAAATAGGTAGTTAAACTATATTAATGGAGAACTCAAATTACCCTCTCTGAACTAGATAAATATAACCCCAAAATTAACAAAACAAAAAAGAACTTAAGGAGATGAATAGAATTTTAGAAACATTATATAAGATAGATTTTTGAAGAAATTTAAAAGGAAATAAAAAAGATTATACCTTTTCTTCATCAGTCATGGTATCTACACAAAAATTTACTCTTAAGATAGGCATAAAAACCTCACAATCAAATACAGATAAGCAGAAATATTAAATGACTCCTTTGTAGATCATAATGCAATGATCACATTTTAAAAGGTTTATTAAAAGAGAATAAGAATTAACTGGAAACTCAATAACCTAATTCTAAAGATTAAGTGGTTTAAAGAACAAATCATAGAAACAGTCAACAATTTTAGTATTGAGAATGACAACAGAATCAAGGTATCAAAATTTATAAATATTCCTAAAACAATATATAGGGAAAATTTAAATCTCTAATTGCTTACATCAACAAAACACAGAAAGAACCAACAAAATGAGCATGCAACTAAAAAAACTAGAAAAAGAACAAATTAAAATACCCAATTAGACACAAAATTATAAATCTTGAAAATCCAAGTGGACATTAATAAAACGGAAAGAAAACAACTGAAAAACTAGAAGCTGGTTTCATAAAAAAGCAATATGATAAACCATTGGTTAATTTGATTAAAAAAGGAAATAAAAACAAATCACTAGTATCAAAAGTGAAAAGGACAAATGTACCACCCATTAAGAAGAAATTAATTATTAGATTCAGAAATGAATTCTACCAAACATTTAATGAACAATTAATCCCAATTATATACAAACTATTTGGGAAAACACCTGAGTAAGGCATCCTATCAAACTCCTCTTAGAACACAAATATAATACTTATACCTAAATGAGGAAGAGCAAAAATAGGAAGAAAACTAGACCAATCTGACTAAGGAATATTGATGCAAAATTTTTAAACAAAATACTAGCAGGGAGTCTGCAGAAAAAAAAAAAACACACAAAGATCATACACTATGACCAAGTGGGATTTATACTAGGAATGCAGTTGTGGTTCAATTTTAGAAAAAAAACATTAGCATAACTGAATATATGTATAATAAAATCAATAGAAATTATATTATATAAATATATGCAGAAAAATTTTGACAAAATGTCACATCCATTCCTATTAAAAACTCTGAAGATCAAGTCTCCCACTAATATGGTTTTACTGTCTA
Organism: Monodelphis domestica; assembly: GCF_027887165.1. NCBI lineage: Eukaryota > Metazoa > Chordata > Mammalia > Didelphimorphia > Didelphidae > Monodelphis > Monodelphis domestica. The sequence goes on from NC_077227.1 coordinate 189,704,795, forward strand.
ATTCCTCCTTCAATTCTCCGAGTTTCTCTATTAAAAATTTGGATGCTATACCGTTTGGTGCATACATGTTGATTAGTGATATTTCCTCATTGTCTATATTTCCTTTTAGCAGAATATATTTACCTTCCCTGTCCCTTTTGATCAGGTCTATTTGTACTTTGGCTTTGTCAGATATCATGATTGCAACTCCTGCCTTCTTTCTATCGGTTGAGGCCCAAAAGGTCTTACTCCAACCTTTAATTCTAACCTTGTGAGTGTCAACCCGTCTCATATGTGTTTCTTGAAGACAACATATGGTAGGGTTTTGTGTTCTAATCCAATCTGCTATTTGTCTGCGTTTTATGGGTGAGTTCATCCCATTCACGTTCAAAGTTATGATTGTTATTTGTGGATTCGCTGGCATTTTGATGTCTTCCCCTAGTTCTGACCTTTCTTCTTTAGCTTTCTCCTTTTGAACCAGTGATTTACTTTAGGTCAGTCCCCCTAGTCCCCTCCCTTGAGATGCTTCCCTTTCTAGCCCCTCCCTTTTTATGCTCCCTTCCCCTCCCCCCTCTCCTTCCCTCCCTTTTTGTACTCCCTCCCCCCCCCTCCTTAATTTTCCTTTCTTTCTTGCCCTAATGGATAAGATACAATTCAGGATCAAATTTTTAATGGAGAAACTAAGAGAATTGAAGGAGGAAATAGACAGTAAAACCATATTAGTGGGAGACTTGAACCAACCACTATCAAATTTAGATAAATCAAATCAAAAAATAAATAAGAATGAGGTAAAAGAGGTGAATGAAATCTTAGAAAAATTAGAATTAATAGACATATGGAGAAAAATAAATAGGGACAAAAAAGAATACACCTTCTTTTCAGCACCACATGGCACATTCACAAAAATAGATCATACACTAGGTCATAGAAACATGGCACTTAAATGCAGAAAAGCAGAAATATTAACTGCAGCCTTTTCAGATCACAAGGCAATTAAAATATTGATCGGCAAGGGTACATGGAGACCCAAATCAAAAATTAATTGGAAATTAAATAACATGATACTCCAAAATCGGATAGTTAGAGAAGAAATCATAGAAACAATTAACAATTTCGTTGAAGAAAATGACAACGGCGAAACATCCTTTCAAACCTTATGGAATGCAGCCAAGGCAGTACTTAGAGGAAAATTCATATCCCTGAGTGCATATATTAACAAATTAGGGAGGACAGAGACCAAGGAATTGGAAATGCAAATAAAAAAACTTGAGAATAAACAAATTAAAAACCCCCAGAAGAAAACCATACTAGAGATCCTAAAAATTAAGGGAGAAATTAATAAAATAGAAAGTGACAGAACTATTGAGCTAATAAACAAGACTAGAAGCTGGTACTTTGAAAAAACAGACAAAATAGACAAAGTACTGGTTAATTTAATTAAAAAAAGGAAAGAAGAAAGGCAAATTAATAGCATCAAGGATGAAAAGGGGGATCTCACCTCAAATGAAGAGGAAATTAAGGCAATCATTAAAAACTACTTTGCCCAACTATATGGCAATAAATATACCAACCTAGGTGATATGGATGAATATTTACAAAAATATAAATTGCCTAGACTAACAGAAGAAGAAATAGTTTTCTTAAATAATCCCATATCAGAAATTGAAATCCATCAAGCCATCAAAGAACTGCCTAAGAAAAAATCCCCAGGGCCTCATGGATTCACCAGTGAATTCTATCAAACATTCAGAGAACAGTTAACCCCAATATTACACAAACTATTTGACATAATAAGCAAAGAGGGAGTCCTACCAAACTCCTTTTATGATACAAGCATGGTACTAATTCCAAAGCCAGGCAGGCCAAAAACAGAGAAAGAAAACTATAGGCCAATCTCCCTAATGAATATAGATGCAAAAATCTTAAATAGGATACTAGCAAAAAGACTCCAGCAAGTGATTAGAAGGGTCATCCACCATGATCAAGTAGGATTCATACCAGGGATGCAGGGCTGGTTCAACATTAGGAAAACTATCCACATAATTGACCACATCAACAAGCAAACCAACAAGAATCACATGATTATCTCAATAGATGCAGAAAAAGCCTTTGATAAAATACAACACCCATTCCTACTAAAAACACTAGAAAGCATAGGAATAGAAGGGTCATTCCTAAAAATAATAAACAGTATATATCTAAAACCATCAGCTAATATCATCTGCAATGGGGATAAACTAAACCCATTCCCATTAAGATCAGGAGTGAAACAAGGATGCCCATTATCACCTCTACTATTTGACATTGTACTAGAAACACTAGCAGTAGCAATTAGAGAAGAAAAAGAAATTGAAGGCATCAAAATAGGCAAGGAGGAGACCAAATTATCACTCTTTGCAGATGACATGATGGTCTACTTAAAGAATCCTAGAGACTCAACCAAAAAGCTAATTGAAATAATCAACAACTTTAGCAAAGTTGCAGGATACAAAATAAACCCACATAAGTCATCAGCATTTCTATATAATTCCAACACAGCTCAGCAGCAAGAACTAGAAAGAGAAATCCCATTCAAAATTACCCAAGACAAAATAAAATACTTAGGAATCTATCTCCCGAGACAAACACAGGATCTATATGAACACAACTACAAAACACTTTCCACACAACTAAAACTAGACTTGAACAATTGGAAGAACATTAACTGCTCATGGGTAGGACGAGCCAATATAATAAAAATGACCATCCTACCCAAACTCATCTATCTATTTAGTGCCATACCCATGGAACTTCCAAAAATTTTTTTTACTGATTTAGAAAAAAACATAACAAAGTTCATTTGGAAGAACAAAAGATCAAGGATATCCAGGGAATTAATGAAAAAAAACACAAAGGAAGGGGGTCTTGCAGTCCCAGATCTCAGACTATATTATAAAGCAGCGGTCATCAAAACAATTTGGTACTGGCTAAGAGACAGAAAGGAGGATCAGTGGAATAGACTGGGGGCAAGCAACCTCAGCAAGACAGTATATGACAAACCCAAAGATCCCAGCTTTTGGGACAAAAATCCACTATTTCATAAAAACTGTTGGGAAAATTGGAGGACAGTGTGGGAAAGATTAGGCTTAGATCAACACCTTACACCCTACACCAAGATAAATTCAAAATGGATGAATGACTTGAACATAAAGAAGGAAACTATAAGAAAATTAGGCGAACACAGAATAGTATACATGTCAGACCTTTGGGAAGGGAAATACTTCAAAACCAAGCAAGAATTAGAAAGAGTTACAAAATGCAAAATAAATAATCTGGATTACATCAAATTAAAAAGTTTTTGTACAAACAAAACCAATGTAACCAAAATCAGAAGGGTAGCAACAAATTGGGAAACAATCTTCATAAAAACCTCTGACAAGGGTTTAATTACTAAAATTTATAAAGAACTAAATCAATTGTACAAAAAATCAAGCCATTCTCCAATTGACAAATGGGCAAGGGACATGAACAGGCAATTCTCAGCCAAAGAAATCAAAACTATTAATAAGCACATGAAAAAGTGTTCTACATCTCTTATAATCAGAGAGATGCAAATCAAAACAACTCTGAGGTATCATCTCACACCTAGCAGATTGGCTAACATGACAGCTATGCAAAGTAATGAATGCTGGAGGGGATGTGGCAAAGTGGGGACATTGATTCATTGCTGGTGGAGTTGTGAATTGATCCAACCATTCTGGAGGGCAATTTGGAACTATGTCCAAAGGGCGATAAAAGACTGTCTGCCCTTTGATCCAGCCATAGCACTGCTGGGCTTGTACCCCAAAGAGATAATGGACAAAAAGACTTGTACAAAAATATTCATAGCTGCGCTCTTTGTGGTGGCCAAAAATTGGAAAATGAGGGGATGCCCTTCAATTGGGGAATGGCTGAACAAATTGTGGTATATGTTGGTGATGGAATACTATTGTGCTAAAAGGAATAATAAAGTGGAGAAGTTCCATGGAGACTGGAACAACCTCCAGGAAGTAATGCAGAGCGAGAGGAGCAGAACCAGGAAAACACTGTACACAGAGACTGATACATTGTGGTACAATCGAAGGTGATGGACTTCTCCATTAGTATCAATGCAATCCCTGAACAATCTGCAGGGATCTAAAAAAAAAATACTACCCACAAGCAGAGGATAAACTGTGGGAGTAAAAACACCGCTGAAAAGCAACTGCTTGACTACAGGGTTGGAGGAGATAAGACTGAGGAGAGACTCTAAATGAACACTATAATGCAAACTCCAACAACAGGGAAATGGGTTCGAGTCAAGAACACATGTGACAACCAGTGGAATCATGCGTCAGCTATGGGAGAGGGAAAGGCAGGGGGGGGGGGGGAGGGGAGGGGAGGAAAAGAAAACAATCTTTGTTTCCAGTGAATAATGTATGAAAACGACCAAATAAAATAATATTTAAAAAAAAAAACTAAAAAAAAAACTCTGAAGATCATAAGAATTAATGAAACTTTACAAAAAAATGATAAATAGCATGTATTAAAAGACATTAACAAGCATTATATGCAATAAAGGAAAACTAGATGCCTTTCCAGTAAGATAAGAAGTGAAGCAAAGATGTCCATTATCACCACTATTATTCAATATTGTACTCAAAATATTGGGGCGGGGGAAGGGGGGGTTATGTATGAGTATGCTCTTACAACAATGACCAATATGGAAGTATGTTTTGCATGACAATAAAAAAGGGAAAAATCTATGTTAAATTGCTTGTTATCTCAGGGAAGGAGAAGGAAAGGTAGGAAAGGAGGGTGGAATTTTGCTCAACCTTTTCTTTTTAAAACCCTTACCTTCTCTCTTAGAACCAATACACAGCAGAGTGGTAAGGGCTAGGCAATGAGGATTAAGTGCCCAGGTTCACACCGTTCACACCATTAGGTAGTGTCTGAGATCAGATTTGAATCCAGGACCTCCCATCTCTGTGCCTGGCTCTCAATCTACTGAGCCACCTAGCTGCCCCCTCACTCAAACTTTTAAAATCAAGTTAAAAGAATTGATTTTTCATATAATTGAGGTAAAAAAATATGATTTAAAAAAGAAAAACAAAATGACAAGTTTGGTCCCAAAAAGTTAAATATATTTCAGTATGTTGGCAGGGCAGTTCAAAAAACTTTTGCAACCAAGAAAAACAAAGTGAGCGTTATAATATGAATGTTATGGAATTTTACTCTACCTCAAGGAAAATATGCATGTGGTGGGAGGGGGTAGATTTAAAGAAACCTGGAATGATGTGAATAAGCTGATATAGTAAAAGAAACAATGTATATAATGAAGACAGTAATGAAAGGATAAAACACTTGATAAGATTTAAAAATGGGTCTATTAATTGGGTCAGGGGATAGAGAACCAGGCCTGGAGACTAGAGGTCCTAGGTTCAAATCTGGCCTCAAGACACTTCCTAGCTGCATCACCCTAGGCAAGTCACATTACCTCCATTTCCTAGCCCATACCAATCTTCTGCCTCAGAACAGATATTTCATATTAATTCAAAGAGTGAAGCAATAGTTTAAAAAAAAAACAACTTAAGACTAATAATAAATATAATTAACTACTATCACTTCAAAGGACTTATGAAGCATATTTCTAAGAATGTCTTCTAATGAAGAGGTGACAGACTCAAGATGTAGTATCGTACATGAATTTGCAGATATAGTCAATGGGTGAACTTGTTTTACTTGACTAGATTTAACTGTTTCAAGAAAGGACTTCTATGGGAAATAGATGGGTAGAAAAGAAAGGAAGGGTAGGAAGCAATGTGGTGGCCAGAGACTATATTCATATATGAAGGTGATTAAGGAAACTGGGGATGGTTAGCTTGGAGACGAAAAGTCTTGGGGGAAGGGTACACAAAAGCTGCCTCCAAGTATTTAAAGGGTTATAATGGAGAAAAGAGATTGGATTTTTCCTGCTTGGTTCTGAAACATAGAACTAGGAATGATGAATTTAAGATACAGTCGGGCAGATTTCATTTTGAGATATGGAGAAAAAATTCCAAAAGAGGTACACAAAAGTTTAATAATGTATCTCAGAGGAGAAGAGGTTTTACTACATCAGAGGTCTTCGAGGGAATATTAGATGACAATTGTAGAGGAATCCAAGTGATGTATGGATTGGGCTAGATGAGCTCTAAAAAATACTTGAGTGACTTTCCTCTCCAATCATCTTTTACACCACTTTTTTTATATAATTTACGTTTTAGCCAAATTGACTAGCTTAAAGATGATGTCTTACATTTGCCTTAGTCCATGAATTTCTTGATATGCACTCACTTTTCATACTCCCCAATAAAGTCCTTCCTCTTTTTCAAGACCTAACTCAGCCTCATCAATGAAACATTGCCTCATCTTACATAATGACTACAACAATGTTAAAAATAACTACATAAATAAAAATTGCAAGTTCATGTTGCAGATTTACAAACATACATCGCTGCAAATATGAGACATAAGAAGACATTTCTACTTCACCGTTTTGGAGAGGTGATGTCTGTTGCACATTAAATATTTTTTTCAAACTTTTTTAATATACTGATTAGTTACGCAAATTCTTTTCATTCTTTTGTCTCAGAAAAAAAACATGTGTTATAAATGATGTGATAAATGTCTAGGAAAAGGGTGAGGAGGAAGAAGTAGTCAAAACTATAATGATCTAAAAATATATATATCATTAAAAACTTAATTATGAAGAAAAAATACTCTGAGGATCATGCAGAATAAACATGACATTTTACAGAAAAAGAAACCCAAGATTAAGTGTACCCCAAATAACTGAATAACTAATGAAATCTTAGGTCTAGACAAAAGCAAATGAATGAGAAAAAAATCAAATGGTTTCCACTTGCAGAAATAAACATTGAACTAAACAGAAAATAATTAACTTGAGAATTTTTGTCCTAATTTTAAAGGCAGAAAAATTGTTCAAAATATCTTCTGTAGCATGTTGTTTAGATGTACCTTAGGAGGTACTCAGGAAAACCAGTTTCCATACTTTGATTTCATGTCAAAATGGTATTGCCCAGCTTGATCACTAACTTGTCTTGCAGACATAGATGTGAATGACGTCTCACTATTTCCAAAAATCAAATTCAACCCTAAAGGATAAATATCTGCCCACACTGAGGGCATTTCAAAGGCATAGAGGGTGCCCAGATCTATGCCTTCCTCATAGTGAGAAGTCAATAAATGTTTGTTGAATTGTAATAAATTGAAATAACTGCACTGCAGTGTCTGAAAATTTTTCTAAAACAGTTGGTTCCAAATATGTGTGATAACTGGCAGTTCCATAGTGTTAAGTGTGACAAATCTCCAACATAACCAATGTAAAAAGGATAGCACTTATTTAAGACTTTTTTTATTTAGGACTTATTTACTTGTGTGACTTTATTTTTAGATTTTTTTTGATATATCTTTATACCATATATATTTACTATGCCAAAAAATATGACAAAGCAAAGTTCCCTTTAGAAACAAAAGAGAGGACTTCTGGTCAAAATAGAGGCTTAGAGAAAGCTAAAATTCAGATCTCCGAAAACCCTTCCCTACCAAACTCAATCTATATGCTCCTAGGGCACCTAAATTCAAAACGATCAACAGCATAGACCCCGGGAATCCTCCTCCTGGACCTGGATCAAAAGGTACGCCCCCACCCACCCAAAAGCCAGAACCTGAGATCACTCGGACCTAAGAGGTAGGCAGAAGGAAGGTCCCAGGACCCATCCTCCCCAGACCAGAGCTCCCATTCCAAGGCAACAGAGGGAACCTCAGAGCCGGCTATTCTGAAGGCCGCTTCCTGAAAACAACCTGACTCAGTCGTGGGGGCACCCAACACAGACAGCAGGGAAACAGAGAGAGACAGGGGGAGCCTGTAGCCCCCTGGCTGGATCCCTCCATCTGAAGGTCCCTACCTCAAGGCATACTCAGTTCAACCCAGCGAAAGCTAATCTTATCAGGAGCCCTTGGAGCTCCAGGAAGCCACGGCCCCTCCCCCTCAGAGTGCAGCATCCACTGGCCAGCAAAGGCAGTGAAACACCTCCCAGAGAGTGCCAAGCCAGGCTCAAAGTATGGAGTTAAGGCAACGGAGAACCATCAGGAGGGAACCGAGGAGGGTAGTAAGACAGAAACACCAGCAATTCCTGGCTTCCCCGGGAAGACAGAACAACAACTGCATAGAAAGGACAATCTGCCTGGGGCTAAAGCCTCTGAACACCAGACAGAGATAAGAAAAGCTAGTCCTCCCCACTCAGAGAGAGATGGCAAACTCCACAGAAGCACAAAAGCCACAAAATTCCAAGAAAAATAAGAAGGGGGCGACTTTTGGACACATTTTATGGAGCAAAAATACAAAATACAGAGGAGGAGATAGAAGAGGAAACACAAGCAAATGCTCCGAAACCTTCCAAAGGAAATGGAAACTCTCCACAAACCCATGAAGAATTTGAATCGGAAAGGATCAAAAAGATGGAAGCCCTCTGGGAGGAAAAGTGGGAAATAATGCAAAAGAAATTCATGCATCTACAAAACCAGTTTGACCAAAGTGAAAAGGAAAACCAGGCTTTAAAAGTCAGAATCAGGCAACTCGAAGACAATAAGCAAGAACTAATAAAGCAAAGCCAAAAGACCAAGAAATTAGAAGAGAACATAAAATATCTCACTGACAAGGTGACAGACTTGGAAAATAAAGGAAGAAGAGATAATTTAAGAATAATTGGACTTCCAGAAAATCCAGAAATAAACAGCAAACTCAACATCTTAATACAAGATATAATCAAAGAAAATTGCCCAGAGATTCTAGAACAAGGGGGCAATACAGCCACTGACAGAGTTCACAGAACACCCTCTACACTAAATCCCCAAAAGACAACTCCCAGGAATGTAATTGCCAAATTCCAAAGCTTTCAAACAAAAGAAAAAATCCTACAAGAAGCCAGAAAAAGAAAATTTAGATATAAAGGAATGCCAATTAGGGTCACACAAGACCTTGCAAGTTCTACTCTGAATGATCGTAAGGCATGGAAGATGATTTTCAGAAAGGCAAGAGAGCTGGGCCTTCAACCAAGAATCAGCTATCCATCAAAACTGACTAAATACTTCCAAGGGAAAGTATGGGCATTCAACAAAATAGAAGATTTCCAAGTTTTTGCAAAGAAAAAACCAGAGCTCTGTGGAAAGTTCGATATCGAAAAACAAAGAGCATGGAATACCTGAAAAGGTAAATATGAAGGAAAGAGAAAAGGAGAAAAATGTTATCTTTTTCTTTTACTCAAACTCTCTTCTATAAGGATTACATTTATATTAATCTATGTATATATACTAACATGTGGGGAAAATGTAATGTGTAAAAAGGGGGAAAAGAAAGACCAAATAGAATAATCTTTCTCACACAAAGATTCACGTGGGAAGGGGAGGGGAAGAAAACTCCTATAAGAAGGAGAGGAAGAGAGTTGAGTGGATGCTGCTAAAGATTTTTTAAGTCACATTCCAATAAAATTAGTATATTAGGATTTAATAAATCATAATGACATTGACTACAACAGAGATAAAATTTCCATTCAATGATTTAATAACAATGAGGACTAAGAGACCACAATAAATACTTTATGTTTAGTGTTCATGTATATATGTAATCACCACTCTAAAAAAAAATCCTCATGTAACTATTATTAGGTACTATTTGCATAGTATATCCCACCAGCTTCTATATTGCCTGAATTCCGAAAGCTTTCCAAGAAAAATAAAATGTTTTTTCTATTTCCTCTAAGCCTAAGCTTTTCTCCCAACAGGTTTCTCTGAACTGGGAGTTCTGTTTATTTTCAGGGAATTGAGGGGAAAAGAAGGGATGTTCTTCAGACATACCCATCCTTTCCCCTCCTAGCTCAATTTTAGGGAAGTTCACTACAAAAGTTGTAAAAAGGAAATCTGCATATGAAAGTACAACAGCAGGTGGGGAGGAGAAGGGAAGAGAGCAGAGCCTAACACAATCCCTTTGTCTTGAGGGCAAAGACCTTTGGAAAGTATTACTGGGAGAAAAAGTGTGAAGGGTAAATCCCAGATGGTCAGCAAGCATTTTGCCTTTCAAGTTCTCTAACTCCTCCCCACATAAAATGCCCTGATGATAATAGGGAAAAAATCTTGCTAAACCATCCCCTCAACCAAAAAAAGAATCTCTTAAACTTATTTTTTATAACATAGAGAAGCCTGTAAGAAAAAAGTTAAAAGTTGAGATCTGATCACATTTCCATGAAATCAAAATGGCAGACTGTTTCTTTAGTTTCTTACCCTATTTTCTCTATGCTGATTACACACAGTATCTCTTTGATGCTTGATTAAGAAAGACCAAAGGGCTTAAATCACTTGCTTCAACTCCAGCCTAGAAGTGGGAATACAGACTGAAGCAATATCTTTTTCAATACCAAAAAACAAACAAACAAAAAAAAAACCCTTCTGACAAAGATGATGAATGGATGCTACATGGAATACATTGTAAAAGGATAGTATTCAAACTACCCTAAATATAAAACTAAATCAATAAACAGTTTTAAAACTATAATTTTTTTAAAACTTTGGTTCATTATGCTAGATGTAATATAACCTAAAAATGTTTGATAAGACGATGTAGGAAAATGTGCCGCCTTTCTCTCTGCTCCAAAGTGGGGATTCAAAAATTACTTATAATGACAGACTTGGTCAATGTTTGGTTATTTTTGCTTAATTATTTTATATTTAGTTTTTATTTTTTGTTAAAAGGAATGGCTTGAGTAAGGAAGAAAGCAAGAATATATATATGTATGTCTATAGATATACATACATACACACAGATACATATGTATATAGATATATATAGAAAGAAATATACACACACATACATTATATTCATAGGATTACAGATTTAGAATTGGTCATCAAGACCAACCCCTCATGTTAGAGTTGAGCTAAATGTGGCCCTATAGATGCCATGGTCACACAACTAATAATTGTGAGGAAATATTTAAAATTAAAGCAAGTCCAGCAATCTACTACAAAATACTGCTTTTATACTGCCTTAAATTTAAGAATAGAAAATATCTGCCATGGAGCTGTATTCCCCATAAGATGTGATATCCAACTTTTAAAATTAACATGACTATGAAGTCTCTTAAGCCCAAGATAGTTTCTTTTCCACAAAATCATGGCAGCTAAAAGGAACTTAATATCTTTTTCACAAAATGATGGGCTTTAAAGCTAAAATTAGTCTTAGATGCTTCATTCAATCAATCAGTTATCAATGGATCCATTAAGCACTTATATCCTAAACATTGTGCTAAGCAACAAAAGATATAATTAGCACTTTGAGGTTGTACAAAGTCCTTTATATATAGAATCTCATGAACAAACTGTTAAGTAATTTCTATGAGTATAATCATTTTTCATATGAAATTGACACCAAGGAAGTTTAGGTAAGTTGCTCAGAATCACACAACTAGTATTTAAGGTAGGATTAGAACTCATATTTTCCTGGCTCTATATGTCTCTGTCTGTTTCAGTATCCTCAAATGTAAAACAAGGATAATAATAGCATCTACTTTCTACTTTTCCAAGTCTATTGTGAGGATTAAATTATGTAATCTTTATAAAGTGACAAGCACATAGTGGGATTTATATAAATGCTATCATTATCATCATCATCAGGCATATACTTATCTATGTCTGATGTCAAGAGAATGTAAGTTCCATGAGGGAAATTATTGCTTCATTTTTATCTCTGGACCAATTCCACATAGCATAGTACCTTGAATAGAGTAGGCATTTAATTAGTATCTGTTATTTCTTTTTTATTCACCACATCGCCTTGAACTAGTTATGAAATATAGTCTCATTTGCTATACCTCAAATTTCCCACCACTCCCTCTTCACCTGGGGAAGACTTTAACGATTTTTAAAGTACAACTCAAAAGTTACCTTTTCACTGAAGTGTTCCCAAATTCCTGCCTTGTGGCTCACCCAGCACTTCATTTTATAACTATCTAATAAATTTATTGGGTTTTCAACTCTTTATGTGTGTCTCTACTAGACAAAAAGCTCTTTGATTATCTCACAGGAGTCTTAGATAATAGATTAAGTGCTATAAGGGATGTTAGATGTCATCTTGTCCCACCCCTTCAAATGACTGAAAAGTGACTTGTCCAAGGTCTTTTTTGGCTGTTGTTGTTCATCCTTTGGTTGTGAAGAGGACTAATGATTTCACTCACTTGGGTAATGTCTTGACTCGAATATGAATTGGTTTTAAGTGAGGCAAGGTTGCACATAGTCATCAGTCTCACATTCTTTTCTAGAGTCATCCAAATGCAGTGGCAAGACAAAAGTCAGGATGATTAGTGATAATCAAGGTGAAGTGCCTAACCTTGGCATCTTCAATGTCTGATCAAGTTCAAAGTACTCCAGGGTACCTGTTTCAGCTCTTTGTTCTGGGAACAAATTGTTTTCATCTACCATTCTTTTGGGAAAGTCTTCACATGTTTAGGGTAGACATCCCCATAACTCACAAATGGGTTTGAAGCCTATTGGTTACCCTGAATCTAATTAAACCCATTTGCTGAGAAAGTTTTACCAAGGTACAACCAATGCACATGCTATAGCTTCCTGGAGCCACAAGTGTAAATTGGGTGAGAAGTAGACGCAAAAGGTTGATTTAGCAACCCTCAAAAGGGCTCATTAAGATCTCACACCAGAGATATTAGTCTTCCATGAACACATCAAACACTTCATACACTTCTTCCCAAGGGCTCACAGATATTAAATAGAAGAAACATCTAGGATACAGAAATCACATTCTGAAAGCCCAAAGTCTAATCTCTTTCTACTGTACCAGGCTACTGATTAGATAATAATTTTGAAATATTATTAACTTACAGAAATATAATTATTGGTACCCAGAATCCATATCTGGCCTTAAAAAAAAACCAACTATTCCTGATAGCATGGTTGTAAAGATCTATATGACCCTAATGTTCCCTTCTAAGAAATGATATGTTTTGAACCTCCTCAGCAGGAATTCATAATGGATTTTCCCATAAGGACAACATTTTAAGTGATGGATACATGTAGTGAAAGAGTATTAATATTGTACTTCAGGTACATTGTGGGTTAAGTAGGCTTTTGTAGACTATCTTGAAACTTAATTGCTATATATAACGTTATTTCTCTGAGAAAATAGATAGGGAGTTCCAAAAACCTACTTAGAAATGAACTTTAAGAACAAACTCATATCCTTAAGTTGAAGGGAGGCTACCTGCATATATTTTATAACATCAATTTTTCCACTGATATTGCCTTACTTTAAGTTAAATTTTACTGTTACCTATACTGCCTGACATTCACTTTTATTAAAGTCTCCAATGCAGTAGAATCTCAATTTTTAATAATGGTCTTTTTTTAATAACAGTAAAAGCATTATGTGCCAAAATGCCAGTTAATGTTGCTGCAATGCCAGTGTAGAACTCTAGTAATTAAGTAGGAAATGCCTAAATATAATTTTAATTCTATCTTGATACATTATTTTAAAAAGAAATTAATTGGCATATAAATCATTTTACAGAAAAGCTTGAAAAGCCCTTAAAACCAAATGCCTGAATAAATCTTTAAAATATATATCCAATTTTAATGGGGGCATTTTGTGAAACAGGATTTTAAAAAAATATCTACACATAGTACAAGAGATTTCCCAATTAAATAAATCATTGCAAATTTGTAATTTAACTATCAAACTTCTTACCAATAATAATTCAATAAGTGTTATGCTTGTATGAACAGAGGAAGGTGTCTCACAATTATAGGCACCAAGGCAATTTACAAAGATGTTGGTCATGGAGCTTCAAAAACTATCAATAGCATCAAAACATTTTTTTTTTAGTTTTAACCTTGAGAATTTTTGAGAATTTGAGAATATTTCTTGTGATGAAGGATAGATGACTTTGAGCTTTAAATAATTAAAAATAATAAGCACAAGGTTTGAGGAAATCATAACTCCCTTATCCGAAGAGAAAAAAATTACTACCAGATTCTTTGTAGTACTAAAGATACAAAGTCTAGATTCTTACTATCGTGATGGTGTCCAAAGCTGTGAAACTCTCTCTGACCTGTACATGATCATCTTTAGAATTCTGAAAATTTCATGCAACATTGGAATTTGCCCAAACCTCGCCAAATGACTTCCCATTTAAATCTTTATCATCTGGGGGCACCTGGGTGACTCAGAAAGTAAGGCTTAGAAAAGGGAGGTCCTAGGTTCAAATCTGAACTCAGACACTTCCTAGCTATGTGACCCTGGGCAAGTCACTTAACCCCCATTGCCTAGCCCTCACCACTCTTATGCCTTGGAACCAATACAAAGTATTGATTCTAAGGTAGAAGGAAAGGGTTTAAAACAATCACCTGAAATTACTTATTACACCACTATTCTGGATTAAGTCCAAGATGGAAGCAACTTATATTTCTCTAAGACTATCTTTGTCACCTTAGCCTTGAAAACATACCTGGCATTCAGCCCTTGGATAGGGTAAGCCACAATTGGACTAGACTTAAGTCAAATGAATATATCATTTTTATCATTTATACATCAAGAGATCCTCTACTACATGAGTCCTTTGCCTTGAGGCCCTAATTAAGATACAAACCCACTCCTCCAAAAGGTGACACCAACAGCATTAGCAGAAAACCTATACAGTACAGAACAAATTTCTGGGGATAAAAGAACTGATAGAGGATGGGAAATGAGAGGGGACAGATAGACAATGAAAAATGATTATGATTGTCTGAAGCCATCTGGGGAATGTTAATTTTTCCATACCTCCCAGAACCTTTCATGTTAGCCTGTGCAAACAAACATTTCACAAGTATACTCCTCCATTATGTCAGGACCTAGAAATCCCTTGGTCTTAGTACCAAGAAAGCTATGTGCCACATGCACTCAGTTTTCTATGGTTCATGAGTATAGAAGGTGGGAAAATCCAGAAATAAAGTTGGAACTTAATTAAGTGGTCCAAAAGTCATGGAGAAACAAACAAAATGAATTTCTATAACTAGCAATATTTCACAAAAATAAATCCAAATCTTTAGATACCGACTATTGTTGTAATTATTATGTGTATAAAATACATGAGTATCTATGTATATATAAAACAAATATAAAGTAACAAAGTCAAAATCCCTTAAATAATTTTGTATGTATTGTTTGTTTTTTCATCTGATTTAACTCTAAATCCCCCAATTCCTTTAATTTACTTTTCCATTATTTTATTTTCCCTACTATTTGCCTGATTCTCTCCCTAGGATTTTTAACTGGTCATTCATTCATCAGCACCCAGAACTGTCTTGCAGCAACAGCATTTAAGGCTGAAATATAGACCTTTTCCCCTTCATTAATGTTAAAGTGGAATTCTCTGTCCATTTCACTGGTTCGCCACTCTTAATGACAGGCAATCCTTCTAGTACAATAATAAAAGGCCTACACATCATCAGTAGATGCCTTTTGAGCATAGCTACACCAGATGAAACTGACCATTCAGCCATGGGAGCAGGGAAGTGTTATCATTCTTCTCTCACTACTGTGAATGGAAGAACTATTCTCCAAAATAGATGACCTAACTTGGAGCACAGAGACATGAAGCAGAAACTTATTGAGCCACACAGGGATCAAACTCATGATACACACTTCACTAGTAAAAGATTAGGCTCTTTGTGCTTCCAACATTTACACGGAACATATTCAAGAGACAGAAATGAGTTTGGTTTTTTTTTTGTCCTGAAGGAAGTAGTTTAAGTTATGAGTTTGGAATATGAGGTTTTGGCCTCTGGAAACTCTTGACTGAAATATCAACTGGGAATTATCTAATGGTCTTTTCTCTTAATTTCTATGACTCAAGTCTGTGATTAGCTGTTCTCCCTGACATATTATCTACTCCTTCTCAACACAATGGACATCATGTCTTACTCAACCTTAATAACTAATTGACATGTATGATAAAGTGAGTAGGACCAGTAAAACAACTTATACAAAATGGAAACACACACACACACACACACACACACACACACACACAAGCCAACTTCAAGAATTTTAAGAAGTTATAATTAATTATGATTCCAAAAAAATTGTCCATCTCCTGCAAGGGAAATGATGGAGCCTAGTCCTTACAATTATTCTACATTGGGATCAATACACAATATTATTTGTAAAACAGAAGATAAGATTTTTTTAAAAAGAGAGAGAAATGATGGACCTCAATATGCAGAATGAGACATATCTTGGAATATGGTCATTTTGGTATGTCTTTGGCTTGACTATGGTTATTTGTTATAAATGAATTTCTAAAAAATTCTTATTCAATTGATAGTGGGAAGGGGGTGGAAAGGAAAGAATATTAGTTTACTAATGTAAAAACTTATTTTAATTTAAAATAATTCACA
This sequence comes from Monodelphis domestica, assembly GCF_027887165.1. Lineage (NCBI taxonomy): Eukaryota > Metazoa > Chordata > Mammalia > Didelphimorphia > Didelphidae > Monodelphis > Monodelphis domestica. Next base: position 189,721,277 of record NC_077227.1, read on the forward strand.
GATAAATCCATCTGATAAAGTTATGGAGAATGCAAGTGAGAAACTACTATGCATTTGAATTGGCTATAAAAATGGTAAGAAGCTAAACAAATATTATTATTATATTTTACTCTGAATGGCTTTTGAAACAATTCTCCCCTATTCCAAATTTTCCTTCCCCACCACTCCAAGTCAACAGAATGAGAAAGGAGAACCAGAGAAATAAAGAACAAAAGCAATAGAAGCAATGATGCTATCTTTCTTTTTTTAAGTTCTCCCCTGACCAAAAAGGTTACTTATATTCTTTCTTCGTATATTTGTTAACATCTGTTTTCCTCTCTCTCCTAATAAAATTACTCTAATTCAGATATTTATTGACTCATATTTAGACTACTATAGTCATCTGCTAATGGTTCAACCTACCTCCATTAAATCAATCTTCCACACTGTTACCTATTTAGATTTCTTCCAAACATCCTATTTCCATGACATTCTAACAAAAAATTTCAAAAGCTCCTCAACATAGATAAGATAGAGTCTAAAACTTAATAACTTGGCATGAAAAGTTCAGAATTTAGCCCTCACCCACTTTACCTTTCTGATTTCATCTTCTTTTCTCCAACTGAAGCCCCCCTCTACTAAGAATAATTCATTGTTTCTAATATACTTCGTTCATTACCACATGGTTGCCTTTGTTCTTTCCATTTCTCCCTGAAGAACAGTGTACTTTCTCCTACTCCCCAATGATCCTTCAAAAATAAAATCAATTTACACATCCCTCCAGGAGGCTATTCTTTTTTAAAATATTATTTTATGTTTTTTCTAATTACATGTAAAAACAATTTTAACACCTTTCTAAAATTTTGAGTTTCAATTTTTCTCCCTCTCCCTCAGATATATATAATACATACTTGATCATGTAAAACATGCTTCTAGCATGAAGCTCTTCTTGACCATTCTAGTCCAGATGAATGTATTCTTCTTTTGAAACCCCTAACATTTAACTGTATATTGCTTTATAATTTAAATGTTCTTAAGATGTAAAGAGAAAGAGCCTTACATATCATTTTGTCCCACTTCCTCATTTTACAGATGAATGAAAGTAGGGATGGTAATGATCCGTTCAAAACTTAACATGAACAGCTAGTAATCAGAAAAATCAAGAATTTGTCTAGAACCTCTTATTCTGATTTCAGGGCTGTTTTGTTGCAATTCAGCAAACATGCCTTATCTTCCAGGAAGTATCCAAGTCCTTAAGGATTTAGACTAGAAGAAAAATAACATGTTATGTTGTGTCTCCTAAAGTCACTTTCATAGTGTTGTCTAAAATAACAGAATTTTATATTCATCACACAGATTCTATTTGCTATCAAATCTAAATCAGAGGGAGTGTCCACTAGATTCACATTAGTTTTATCAACTATTCCCTAAACTATAAAAAAACCAAATTACACATGTCCACCCCTCTGCTATATCATTGGACATATGCTATTTTTCATTTGGGAAGTGGCACAGTTCAGTCATACAGTGGCACTATGGACATAGCTTGTTCCATCATTGCCAAGCATTTATACTGGCTAAATACATCTTAGCCAAGTTAGAGGCAACAAAACCATAGTTCCACTTTAGTAGGGTTTTCATTTCGTCAGAATCACATAATAGATAGTTATCCCAGAAGGGAAAAATAACACAGGGAAGTATGATGACAGATTTTCCCTCCCTGGTAACATGATGAAAATATATTTGAAAGCTTAGTGGAGATAAATAAACACTGCCCTTGGAAATGAGCAGGGGAAATGTGAAATAAAAATTGAAATCAAATCACATCTCATTCATAAAATCAAAGATTCTTCTTGATTGATCATAAGGATTCTATATCTCAAATCACTAGGAAGCAGGATGGATACATAATAACCACAAAAACATCATGAAGACTTTAAAATGTCAATGACACAATTCTGATCCATGAATTAAAATTAACTATAAATTCATGTCTGTTCAGTGAATCTGGAATCTAAGGGAGAAGAAGCAAAAGTAAAGAAAGTTAATTTCTTACCCCTGAGGGTCTTTGTAGTGTAATGGGTAAAGAGATGGCCTCCAACTCAAGAACATTTGGGTTTGAGTCCCAGTGTTCTAATCTGAAACATTAAGGCTATGTAACTCTAAGTAAGTCATTTGGTCTCTCAGTCTGTAAGACTTTACAGTTGGAGAAAAGGTATCCATCTGGATTGGTAAAGGGCATTTCTTCATCCAAAGAGTTGTCTATACTAAAGAAACCATAATCCTTGTATCTTTTCTTAAGATTACAATAAATTGTATTTAATTTCTGGGGAAATTAGTACAAAAAATTCATTACAGACCCCAAAATATTATTTAATGGAAGGCAAAAAGTTCAAAGGACATTTAAAAATTTAAATCCTTCATTTTATAGGTGAGAAACCTGATGTGGGAAAAAAGTACAGAGATTAGAAGACTTTTAGGACTGGAAGAAACTTGAAAAATTAACTGGTAAAAGTCCCTCTTCTCCTTTTACAGATGAGGAAATGAGACCAAGAAAAGCAAAGTGACTTTCCAAGAGCATACAGATAGGAAATAGGTAAACTAATAACCTATGTGCAGATGAGTTCAGGAATCTATATATGTTCATTCTCTCTTGAGTTCCAGTCCTACATAATCATTTTGAAACAGACATCTTTTTTTTTTGAAACAGACACGTGTTTAAGAAGAATCCATTTTACTCACCCAAAACCCAACCCTCTATCAGAAAAAAATTTCCAACTTCTATTGAGGATTCCACCATTATTTTAATCACTAAAGTTTTCAATACAGTCATTCTCAAATCCTAATTTTACATAATCCTACATGCCGAGTCAATTGACAAGTCCTGTCCATTCTAACTTATAGTCTTTTGACAAAATTTGTTTCACTTTCTCTATGCACATGGCTAACATCATTATTGAGGGCATTACATATCATCTGGAGTACTTCAATAGTTTTCTAATTTGTCTTCCCCCCCTGATTCTTTCTCCTCTCCAATCTGTCCTTCAAACAATGGCTACATTAATATTCCTAAAGAATAGATCTGACCATATCATTTCCCTGCTCAATAAACTCTTAAAAGCTTCCTATTACTTCTAGAGTAAGATGAAAATGTCTATGACATTCAAAAACCACTTCAGTCCAGGTTTGCTGTACCTACATAGTCTTCTTAGACATTATTTTCCTTCAAATACTCATGGGTTCAGTAAAATGGCTTTCTTTCTGTTCCTCACATGCAACATTACTTCTGTCTCCGTACCTTTGCAGAGCATCAACTTATGCCTGGAATGTACTTCTATATCAGCTCGACCTTGAAAAATCCCTAATTTCCCTAAAGTTCAGCTCATAATTCACCTATTATTGGAGTTGCTTCCTGATCAGGTAGTCTAGCCACAAGCATAATTAATTGTGTGCCATGGATCATGGACAATGCTACGTATTAGAAATACAAATAGAAGCAGAAAGGCAGTTTCTGTCTTCAAGTAGCTTATATTCCAATGTGGGAATACAAAACAAATGAAAACTAAAAAATGGGGGGATGGGAGGAAGGAGGTATGAAATACCCAGTCCTGAGCAAAGCATCTGTAGTGCAGTCTGAAGAGGAATGAGGCATAGTTGGCTTCGGTTTCCTCCTTAAAAGGACACTCTGGGAGGAGTCCATGGGGTAGATAACACTTTTAATGTGTGAATTCAAGGACTGAGAGGGTTCTGAAGCATGAGAAAGTTCAGAATGCAGGGTAGTGACGAATGGGGCATCTTCAATTCACAAGAACCACAAAAAGACAATGTAAACTTCTAAACATCAACAACTTAATTTTGATTTGTGAACTAAAATTAGGGCTGTTAAGGCATGACTTTAATCTGATTTGATTGACATCCTGGATAAGGATGCTACAAGTGATTCTTCAAGATCACCTTGCATTTATTTTCTTATACCTCTTAAATTCTGTCTCCCTCATTGGATATACAGTAAAAGCTATAGGAATGACTTATTTTATTTTTATAATTGTATTCTCTGTACCTAGCACTGTACTTGATAATCAATCAGGAAATTAATAAATGCTTGTGGATTAATTGCTAGTAAGATAACAGACCTGTGTTTACAAACCAAGTTCTTTGTCTCTGTCCTTTAGTTCTCTTTTTATAATACCGAACTGTCTTTCAAATTTAAGCCATAAAAATCCTAAGTGGAAATACCACTTCTTGACCTTCTCCCTTCCACACCACCATCTACCAGACAGTGTAACATCATAATTTTAAAAAATTTTATTCTAATTCTATTAAAATTCCAGGAATTTAATTAAACAGATATTCATTAAAAGTAAACTGTAGTCTTGTGCTTGGCACATTTGCCTGTACTCTGCTGCCTTTCTTTACAGTAACTGGGATGTCAGTCCTTTGGGCATATTCCTCCTGTACTTTCAGGAAAGCTCACCTCTAACATCAGTGTTTCCAGTGAAATCCACTTAAGCAACTGTCACCATAAAGGAAAAATAAATGTTTTAGGACATTAGCTCATGAAAGTACCTAATTACAAGAGCTAGCCAAGATTCGAGGCCCTCCTGAAAAGGTTTCTTTTGTAAATGGTTTCTCCATTTTCTCCATTCTTTTCAATGAAGAGATTCTGGAACCATTGGCAGAACTTAATTTACTACTTCTGCCTTTGGGTCACAAACTTAAAACCTCATTAATAGGAATGCCATAATTCAGAAATTGTGATAACTTACACAGGAATAAAAATTGGAAAGCTGAACCTTTTTCATAGATACTGTCCATTATTTCAAGCAATAGGCATGGAAAACTTTGGAAGATGTCATTTACACTTAATTGACATGTTAATTACAAATAATTTCATAATGTCACACCAAGTCTCCTTAGGCTAGTTCCAGATACTGCATGAATCTGAAAGTAATAAAACTGTAGATCACAAAAATATCCTTTAAATCATATTTACACTACAGCAAAAAGTCTTTTGTCATAATTGATCTGAATTGGAATGAAGTTTTTTTTTTTTTAAACCCTTACCTTCTGTTGTAGAACCAATATAGTGTATTGGTTCTAAGGTAGAAGAACAGTAAGGGCTAGGCAATGGGGGTTAAGTGACTTGCCCAAGGTCACACAGCTAGGAAGTATTTGAGGCCAGATTTGAAGCTAGGACCTCCCTTCTCAAGAGCTGGCTCTCAATCCATTGAGCTACCTATCTGCCCCCTGGAATGAACTTTTTCCTGATATTCTACAAGCTGATGAAAACTGGATTTCAGCATCTTCAGAAAAAGAAGAAAAAAAAAACAGAAACCAAACAAGCAACTCTTTATTGCTTTATCCTCACAAAACACCAAATTGACCTATCCTAAATCCATATCCTCCCTATCTCCAATCCTTAGAAGCTTGACTTAATTAACTGCATTAAAAACAGGACTGACTTTCTTAAGGCAAAAGTTTGAAAGGACCTAAAAAAAAAGATCTCATTCCAGAAATTCCTGTGTTGTTTTTTTTTTCTGATAGGTGGAGGGGGAAGGCAGGAGGACAGAGTTAGTGAGCATGTGCTTTTACCTATATAGGGAATCTCAAAATAGGAAGTTTTTTCATTTATGACAATCTGCACATCATCTGTCTCACAGAGGTACCTTTGGGCACCAAGTCGTCATATATAAAACGAAGAACTTTAATTTAAGCTTTCCAGAAAGAAGACAAGCTTCCTGAGAGCAAAGATTGTCTCATTTTTGTCTTTGTATTCCCAGCACTCAACACAGAGCTGAATATGTAATAGATAATGAAAAAACTTGCTGCTGATCAATTGATTTATTCTTTATTTCACTAGCAGTCAAAAGATCTTTCAAGATTGTTTATTGACAATGAAACAAACAAGCCTGTCAGCCAAAACCTTTTCAGAAATAAAAATATCCATGAGCAGTAGGTTTTAATAAAAAGTTTATGGCCAATCAGAAGCATTTTGCTATCACCATAATTTTAAGTCATTATATAGTACCTACATACTATTAAGCAATTCACATTTCATATTTTCAATCATCTTTGTCAAGTAATAACATTAAATAATAGTTAGACTAGCCTTAAAGACATTTGGGAAACAACAGATTAACAACATGAGAAGAACAAAGAGGAAAAAAACATATTTAAGTACAGATTATATTCAAGGTGCTACACAAAATGCTAGGGATACAATAATGAAAAAAGAGTGAAAGGCATTACTTTATGATCCATAAACGTCAGCATTCTCCAACTGTCAAGAACTCACCTCCTAAAATTAAGCCATGGTCCATTAGTAGCACATGAAAACCAATAATGCTACATTGTATTTTGGAAAGCCTTAAATTAAAGCATAAAGTCTACCTGAAAACTCAAATTACTGTACATATTATCAGCATGATATCCAGGAAAAGGAAATGCTTTTATACTTTTCCCCCCCTAACTACATCAAGACATGCCATCTCCTTTGACTGATTTAATACGCATAACCACATAAAAATTTCATGGAAAGTACAACTTAAATGCTATTTTACCTAGCTACCTTCTTGTCTCTAAAGGCTGTTTACTACTGGGATTCAACTTATTCTGGGAACTCTACCTCACTTAAAATATAAATTTCCATTAGCTGCCAGAGATCCCCACACTGGTTCACCTCTTTTTCACCTTCTACATGGAGGCTCTAGTTTTCTTAACCAGATGTGTCCTGCTGAGAACTCTGTACTATGAAAAGACATTCCCTCCTCCAAAGGAAAAACAAAATAAAACAGTTTACAGAAAAGTTAAAAGCCTAGTAGTGATCAGAGTGCGAAATTTAAAGTCAGAGAACTTTGGTTCTGATATCAGCTCTGCTATATTATCTGCATGACTATCATCTTCAGTTTCTTGATTTCTATAAAATTAGGAAGTTAAAAAAATATCTCCAGAAGAGGCAAAGGGAGAGAAGGAAACAGAATTTGAAACTCAAAATTTTTAAAAAGCAAATGCTAAAAATTGTTTTTATGTGCAATTGTAAAAAAATAAAACATAATTTTAAAAATTAGCTACAGTTTTAGGATAATATGATTTAAAATTACTTGGCCCTCAAATATGTTATTATTGGCATATGTGTGAAATAATAATTTAACCAATATGTTGTAAAATGTTTCTGGAACAGGCATGACAAGAGACTTACCTAGCTTTTTGGTTTAGCCTTCCCTAAACCAAAACTCCTTTCTTAGTCACAACTCCCCTACATATTGTTTCTCCATGTTAGAATGTAAACTGCTTGAAGAACTGGACACAAAGTATGTAACAATTGATTGAAAATAGCTAAACAATTTGAGATACATACATGAATATAATGCACTTTAAGAAACAATAATTATGAGGAATATGAAAAGTTTGGGAACACTCAGACAATTAATACAAAGTAAAGTAAACAAAGCTAGGGAAAATATACAAAGGAACTATGAAAATGGAAATGGAAAAAAAAATTAAACTGATTTTAATAACCAAATTTAACCCCAAATGAGAGATAGGAAAAAGCACCTCCCTACTCCTTCTTGAAGAGGTGAAGTATTATGGATGTGTAATACAACATGTAACATCAGACTGTTCTAAGTGTTAACTAGTGTAGGCTGGTACAAAGTATGTACTTAGTTACCAAAATGAAATAATGTAGGCAAAGCACTTTGTAAATCTTAAAGTACTATGTAACTCTCAATTATTATTATTGATATAATCAACAAAAATACCCCAACAACAAGAAACTAGGCTCCTCAGAATGTTGGTGGAATCATCTGCTCTATCAGACTGGGAGGAGATGAAACCATGTACTATGCTATGTTAATACTATGTTAAAAGAGAAATTGATGAAGAGGTCAGGAACTCCCAAGGGTTGCTGAGCTTGTGTGAACTGAGCTGGGGAATGTCCTACCTGGCAGCCCATGGATCAGAGCCCCTTTGAAGATTAAAACTGATGAGTATAGGAAGATTTTTAGCTCTTCTCTGGGATGCTCAGTCCTAGTCAAACATACCCATAGAATTTGCTATCCCAAATAAAAAATTGAAATCAATTTTTAAAGATCTTTCCTGGCCCTATAAACTGTTTTCAACAGCTGTCCTGCTACTTCAAAGGTATAAACTATAAACTCCACAATATAAAATTTGAGTTAAGAATGCATTTCATTGCCCAGCACTTGTGATTCTTCTGTCTTAGAATTGATACTAAGACTTGATATGGGTTAAATAATAAATAAATTAGAATATTTTTCTGTGACTGTGTAACAGTATGAGAAAACTCATTGACACAGTGTAGTAAAATATAATAAATTAAGTAAAAGAGAAAGAATATTCTCATACATTATCTCAATTTCTTTAGTGTAATAGAAGAGAAAGTTAGACTTTGAATCAGAAAACATAAGTTAAATTTCCATTTCAACAATTACTAATTGACCTTGGGCAGGCTACCATTTTACTCTGGGCCTGTTTCCTGATTTGCTAAAATGATAGGGCTGGATCAGATAATCTCAAAGGTCTTTTCCAGCTTTAACATTTTGGGGGAAAAGTTCTTACCCTCATCACCAGTCCCACAGAAAGCATGCTACAAAAGAGCAACAAAAAATAACCTTCTTATCTCAATGAAGCCAACAAAGAACTACCTAAAAATAGTGGTTAGGGAGATGACTATAAATTATCCAAAATTCAGGTGGTTTATTGTCTTTAAGAAACAATTCAATTCCAAGGCCTAAAGTAGAACAGGTAGTGATAACCTACAACCATATAATATTTAGGAGCAATAAATATAGCTAAAATTTAAACAATACTTAAAAGTTCCCATGGTGCTTTATATATACTATCTTAATTTGTATCATAAGTACCCTATGAAGAGTGTGTTGCTAGTAATCTTTATTTTGTTTTTCAGATGAGAAAAAAGAGGTTAAAGGGCTTCCCCAGGATCACAAGACTAATAAATGTATTAGGCAGGGTACAAACACTTATTTTCCTTGATGAACTATGGGTAGTCTTAGCATGGCCAGGAAATCAGTCAGTCATCTTAAAAATCTTCTTTTAAACAAAGGATTCTCTTTAGTTCATTGAAAGACACTTCCTTTTGGGAAATTCATTTCTAACTTCACAGCATGAATTAATTTTCTCTAAAGACACATAATCTTTGAGGATTTTATATGTTTCATAATTTGAGAAATACTTATCCCACCAAACAATGCTTTATGTAAATTAAAAAAAAAAAAGAATCCAGAAGGCTAGAAAGTACCTATGGACTATTTTTATTACTTTCATGATGTCTGGGATATTTTAAGCATAGATCATAAAAATAAGTTGAAGACCTGAATATTCTATAATCTCACAAAGAAATAAGAAATTATTTTCTTTTCTCCTATCTTTATAGCCAATTCAAAAATTTTGGATTCTATCATCTCAGAGCCTTAGCTAGCATTACATATTTTATCTGACATTTAAAGTGCCCCCCCCCAAAAAAGGATTCAGATTAGGGAGAAAGCTCATTTACATTTTTAGGTGGGAGTTTTATCTTCTTTAACAGAATGCTGATACTATTTTCAAAAGATTTTTTTTCATTGACTTAAGTTAAAAAAAAAAAACTACAATGAGGTTCTACCCATACCACACATTTTTTTCCCAGCATTTATAGCTAATTACTTATTTTCATGAAAAAAAAACAGAAACCTAGTAGAGTACACATTACCTGGAGCATCTAACATACAAAAAGCTATGAAAACTAGGACCTGGATCCCCCAATTATCTGCCCAAGCACATATACAAACAATGCATAAAACCACCTGCAAAGTGTAAATGAAAGCCCAAGCCATTCATTTTTAAATCCTTTGAGCCCTAGGTTGCTGGAGATGGTTGTCGATAGTAAAAAATTGTCTCCTTCAAATGTGCCTGGTGGACAGCAGCTTGATGATTGGCAGCAGAAATAGAAGACAAATGAGAGAGCCTTCAATCTGCAGCTGATGCACAGGAAGGACATGGGGAGCTGAGTTTACAATAGAGAAAACATTACCAAGCTAATGGCATGGGCAATCATTTGACCACCATGCATCTCTGAGAGCAGCAGGGCATCCATTTTCAGTTAAGTGTTAGAGTACCTTTTTGCTTTCACTGACCACGGCAGGGGTAAAACAACCGAGTGCGTGAGCCCTACTGACTGGTAATAAATTACTATATTGGATACTTTTTGTTTTCTTATAGCAATGACTTTACTGGGTATTCCTGCTATCATTACCAATTAAAGTGGGGAGCGCTTTGGCAAGCTGTATCTAACTGTATATCAGTCCCTCCTCACCAATTGCTTTCGCGAGTATCACAGGGTCAAGAGGCTCCTTTGACCTTTATCATCTAAGTCTCTCTGACCACTCACTATTTGAAGCAATCTCGAATGAACAGATGGACACTTTCTGCAAACACTATAAAGCTTAGAATATAAAGATAAATGAAATTGTGTTTCAGGCTTCAAACTGGTTTATGAGCATAAAATATTGTTAGTGAGTTCAAGAAAGTCCCCGATTACAAAGTGTACCACCTGACTATCCAATGAACAGAAAATATATACTTCTTTTTTATTTTTTTTAATCTAAGGATAGAATAAAATATTATGAATCAAGAGTAGGCCTATTGTAATATTTCTTAATCACATAATTCAGATGTGTGTATTTAATCATAATATTCTCTCTGACATGATTTGCAGAATAATTAAGAAAATTGTCTTGTGCAAAAACTAGGAAAAAGGAAAACAAAATATGAAAATTAAATTCTCACCCCCTCTTGATTTTGAAGGCTTTGCAAAATGTATTTTTTGATTTGAGTTCTTTGTCTTTTACCTGTATGAAGGTCCTTCTAAGGTCAGAGATTAATAAAAAAGAATTTCTAAATATCAGTTTATACAGAATTCATCTGGCAAATTCCATTTCAACAGAGCATACATTTTTAAAGGAATCCAACAGAAATGGTAAATTCTCATCAGTTTTCATACTTCTAATGACTATAAGCTTAATGGAATGAATATATACATTTTTCACTGAAATATGTATCTCCAGTCAATGTTATGGATAAGACAATGAATAAAATGCAGCTTGCTTCAGAAAAATTGCTGTCACCAAATTGTATGGAAATATGGCTAAAATGTAGTTTTTAAAACTATAATTATGCCCCTTGAATTCATTTTAAAATAAAAAGCATTTTATATGACCATAGCATCACAATAATCACTATTTTTGATTCATAGCAAATTAAATACAGAATTGAAGAAATTCTAATCTATTTCTAAAAGATTTCTAAAATGTTCATTATTTTTGTATATAGTTGTTGCCTACTAAGGGCATAAAATAAAAAGGCTATAAAGGGGTAGACTGCAACAGCACATAGGAAGAACATTGAAGAGTCATAATTCTTGGATTTAAATCCAACCTATGTTACTTTTTAGCTGTGTGACTTTGGAAAAGTCTGGAAATCATTGTGGATTTCAGTCTATTTATAAAATTTAAATTTTTTTTATTTTTATTTTTTGATACTAACTACCTCTCTTGGTTATTATAGAGATCTAAATGAAACATGCTTTGTTGCCAAATTTAAAAGACTAAATGTTATGAAATCTCCAAATAATTTATCACCAAACTTCTTTTAGATAATAAATATGAATGTATATAAGAGGAAAGAAATGGGTATAAATTATTTAGATTTTGGGGTAATGGGGAGGAAACCATGACAATAATATGTTAAAAGATTCTATACGTAATTCAAAGAGAATTAGGAAATAAAGAGTGGTAGGGGAAGGAAGAGAAATATTCTGCCTTGAATGAAGAATAATTTAAAGGCAGGAGATAAAAAATAGTAATAAATGGTCACCTACTCATGTAGAAGACAGTATTAACTGAGTTTGATGAGAAAGTATTCTCCAGTTTAAGTTTCTTCTCTGTCTCTGTCTGTCTCTATCTCTGTCTCTCTCTTTATCCATTCTCCCTCTTCTTTCCTTCTCTTTTTTCCCCTTTCTTTTCTTTCTAACCCAGTTAAGTTTTCAGATGGCATAAAGTTCCATCATGTATCATACATTAAAATAAAATCCCCTTTCAAATTAACTAAATTTATGTAGGATGGCTTTAGAAGTAGGTAAAAAAATGAATAAATAAGTCCCAAGACACAGAAAATATATCAAAGCCTTACTGACAACATATTCCACTCCAGATTGACATTCATGAAATGAAGAAATCTGTTGTCATTGTAAAAAAAATAGCATTGAAAAATAAATAGAAAACCCAAGACTAACATGTATGTGATACTTAGATAGGTCTACCATCTTAATGTGGGTTCTTGCTTCAACAATAGGGAAAAAAAACCAACCACATTATCAGTCTTATTGTTTCCTGACTTTGCTTTTTCATAAATCCTTCAGAAAGGATTCACCCCATATACTGCATGTCTCCCCCAGCTCTTCTAATATAATATTTATATCAATGCTAAGAGGCAGCTAGTCGATGTGGTGTATAGAGTGCTAGACCTAGTGTTAGGAAGACTCATCTTCCTGGGTTCAAATGCAGCCTTAGACAAATATTATCTGTGTGACCCTGGCCAAGTCACTTAACCCTGGTTGCTTCAGCTTCCTCATCTGTAAAATTAACTAAGGAAGGAAATAGCAAGCTAATCTTGTATCTTTTCCAAAAAAAAACCCTAAGTGGAGTCACAAAAAATCAGACACAAATAAAATGACTCAATAACAACAAAAATATCAATATATTATTTGGGATCCTTGTTTCTTTTACCTAATTTTTATCACCTCTTTCTATAGTTATACACATCCTTTATAAAATTTATGATTTCTTATAGACAAATCATCATACACCAAAGTCAGCTTCAAAGATTCAAAGCTGGAAGAGACTTCAAAGGTTATCAGTTGTAACTCATTCATTTTATTAAAGAAAAACTAAGGCACAGAGAATATGGGAGACTTATTCATGATCACACAGGTATTAAGTGGTAGAATTAGGATTACAAAAATTAACAATTTTTTAAAATTCCTTGGCATCTTTCTCTACTTATAATATGTTGTAAAGAAATCCCACAATACCTTCAAGATCACATTGCCACTAGCATGGATTTCTTCTTTTATCTGGTACTGATGTTCTTCCTAATTTTAATTACTTGCAATTTCAACTTCCTCATATAGCATGATTAGAAATGTGGAATTAATAGATATTTCCATAGTTATTTGGGTCATCTGAAATTATGATGCTTCTGTAATCACTATTTTCTATGGATCATAGCAACTGACTACCACCAGAAGAATACTGGGGATAAAGGTTATGAGATTGTGCAACAATGAGCAACTTGGAATCAATAAAAACATTGTAAATTTTCCTTAATTTAAGCAAGTCCCATCTCTTCTTCCTATATAATTCTGTACACAGCTATGGGTCATATATTGCACCTGTCTAATATACATATACACACACACACATATCTAGAAATGTATAAGCATATATACAAATATAAACTTAAAAGTCTCTATCCAGTCACATCTTAGTTTTGGTTTAGAGGGTCAAAGGGATTGGTTGTATAGAGAAGTATGGAACACTAGAAAAATTACTAATTCTAAAGTTAGAGGATCTGAGTTCAAATTATGGCTATGGGGGAGGAACATTTATTAAGCCCCTATTATGTGCCAGGCCCTGTGTAAAGTACTTTACAAATATTAACTCACCTAATCCTTACTACCTTACATGTTACTTTTAAGCAAATTGTTTAAAACCTCTGGGTCCCAGTTTCTTTATCTGGACAGGGGTTAAACTGTCTCTTGTGAGAGAGATAAATTCAGAGACTTTTGGAAATGGAAAAGCCTGGAGAAAATGCAAAGACTCCAGCAGCAGCAGGGAGAATGGTCAGAGAAGGATTTGGAACCTTGAAAAAACAACAACTCAGAAGAGTCAGTTGGTCTGCTCTCTTGACCTGAAACCTCCTGAGGAGAAAGTCAATATCTGACTGGATCCCAGTTTCAGGAATCTTTCTTTCCACTGAACCTGATCACCATCCTCCCAAACCAGTGAGTGTACAGAAAATTGGAGACAAAAGGAGTCTACAAGAAGATTTATCCCAATCTCCCTTTACTGTGAACTTGGCGACAACTGCTATGCAGAGTCAAAATCCAGGGTTCAACATTCTGAACCTCTCAGGAGCTCAGGCCACCAAGCCTGGGTTACCTAACATTGGGGGGAAGACTTTAAACAGCTAGGGATCCCTTTTTCCCTCTTCCCTCCTGAACCCAATTTACCAGACATTTAATCTTATCCTTTATCCCTGTTGTTTAGAGTAAACTTATTAACAAACTTAACAGACTCAAGACTGAGGAAAGGGCTGGGGAGAGAGAAGAGATCTCTCAACCCAAATTAAAGAAGCTTGCTATTGAGAAGGTGCTGAACAGTGGGGAGTGAACAGGCAGGCTTATTGAGGAGCCATGGCCTTCCTCAAGCCTCCCCTGGCTTCCATGACACTCTTCTCCTTATAATAATATTCTCCTTCTTTGTCTGACCACTCCTCTCTCTTCTTTGCTGCATCTATGCCATCATGGTCCCATCCACTAAGCTTGAGAATTTCCCCAAGAACTGGGTCTCTTATGGTTTCACAACCTTTTCCAAAAAACTCACCAATTTCCATTGATTCAATGATTGCCAAACTGATACTGTCCAAATTTATACATTTAAATCTAATCATTTGTAAATCTAAGGCCCACATCACCTGCTGTCCTTGGACATCTCTACCTGAATGTTCCAAAGGCTTTTCAAAGTCAGTATGTCCAAAATGGAAATCATTACATTTTCCCCCAAACCCATGTCCCACCATCTTTCTAATCAACCAAGTTTACAAACTCGGGTCAGAGATGGGGGAAGGAGAGAACACATATTGCAAAATGTCATGAAATGGTTATTAAAATTATTGATGTAAACATTTTTAATTTTAAATAAAAAACTACCACATCAAATAACAACAACAACAAATAAAGAGGATTGGAAGGGGGAAACAACACTCACCCTCTTTCTACCTCTTGGTCTAAAACTAACATCAACTCCTCCTCCCTTGGTTTTGGCCTTGAGGGAGAGAACACTCCATTCTCTCCCTCTCCTCTCCCTTCACATAAAAATCCCTCTATTACACTCTTATAACTCTAAATTAAAGATTTTACTATTTCATCCATTTTGCCACTGTAGGTGGTTGAGCTGATCTATTTAAATTTATTATGGATTTCACAGTGGATGTTTTGTAATACAATCAATAGAATAACATCTGTAAATCAGAATATTTAGAGACTCTGACCACTGTAGGGGTAAAATAATCTAGTGTGTGAAAGCCACTGACTGGTTATGAAAGATAAAGGAGAGAGATCTCTTCTAATGAGGGAAACATCATAGTTACAAATAGGTAAATTTTTAAAAATGAGAAACAGATTTAAAAAAAAATCTTGAGTTAACTTCTTCAAAGAAACCAACTGCTCTTATAAGACACTTCTTTTGTATAAAAGTCATAGGATATTAGACCTAAAGTTGAAAGAGATGTCAGGAGTGATTGCCTAATATGCACATTTTACAACTGAAACTCAGGTCCAGGCTACACATACAGTAAGCATCAAAGACAGGATTTGAATTGGTTCCCTCTGATTCCAGAATCAATTCTCTTTCCATTGTCCTAAGCTACTTCCCATTACCTCTAATCCCTACTGTCCCCAGAACCTGGAACACACACAAATGACTCAGAGACCATTTCCCAAAGGATATAACTTCCAAATAGTTCACCCACCAGATTTCATCCTATCTGCTGCCCTTCAATACTCTGGTTAGAAGCAATCTGAAAGTATGTAGGCAATCAACTAAGCTCAAAGCAACTACTTTAAGTAATCATGGGAAAATGAAAGTCTTTTGGGGCAGTCTCTGGCATGGTTCATGGTCACTTGCTATATTTGTCCTATCACATTGACATTGGTTTATTGACTGATGTCACTGGACTGTATGTTTGATTGATATGATCTAGAATGCCAACTCTTAAACTCTTATATTGTTCTGGAGATTCCTCTTGAAAGACTCAATAAGATACATGAATTTGTTGTTCATTCTTTTCAGTCATATCCAATTCATTGTGACCCCATTCAGGGCTCTCTTGGCAAAGATACCGGAGAGATTTGCTATTTTCTTCTCCAGATCATTTTACAGATGAGAAAACTGAGGCAAACAGAGTTAAGTGACTTGGCCAGGATTGACCAGAAATAAAATTTTTGATAAACAATCATTTATGCTTATTTTTTTAAACCTTTACTTTGTCTTAGAATTGATATCAAGGGGGGCAGCTGGGTAGCTCAGGGGATTGAGAGCCAGGCCTAGAGATGGGAGGTCCGAGGTTCAAATCTGACCTCAGACACTTTCCAGCTGTGAGACCCTGGGCAAGTCACTTGACCCCCATTACCTAGCCCTTACCACTCTTCTGCCTTGGAGCCAATACACAGTATTGACTCCAAGATGGAAGGTAAGGGTTTAAAAAAAAAAAAAGAATTGATATCAAATATCTAAAGACCGAAGAGTGGTAAGAGCTAGATTTGGGGTTAAGTGGCTTTCCCAGGGTCATAAAGCTAAGACATATCTGAGGTCACATTTGAACCCAGGTCCTTCTGATTCCAGACCTGGTTCTCTATCCACTAGGCCACCTAGGCACCATAGTGATATATGCTTATGAGTGATCGATTTCTC
Source organism: Monodelphis domestica (assembly GCF_027887165.1). Classification (NCBI taxonomy): domain Eukaryota; kingdom Metazoa; phylum Chordata; class Mammalia; order Didelphimorphia; family Didelphidae; genus Monodelphis; species Monodelphis domestica. The sequence continues at coordinate 189,738,025 of NC_077227.1, forward strand.
AAGTATTTTTCAGTCTACGACTTGATGCAAGCAGCCTATTTTATTGAGAGTATTGTGAATTGCATTCTTTAACAAATGCCCATGTACATACACCCAGCTAACCATATTTTAACACTTAGAACTAATTCAACAGAAAGCTAATAGACACAGTGCTTGAAAGAGATTTCTTTTACATTTTTCAATCACACAATAGGATTTTCGTGGGATCAATTCATTTTTTCTCTATGTACAGAATGGTTAATTTAAGACAACACACCATATGCCACTTGAGTTACTGGGTACTAGCACTGTAGGAAGAGAAGTAATTAGAACATTTATACAAATAGGACATACTCCAAGCACCTTTGCTTCTTAGCTACTCCACATAAGTGAGTGGTATTATCTGTGCTTTCTAACAACAGGATAATAAGCCCAATAATTGTCCAAAAGGTGAGGCAGGAAGCAAGTCTTGAAAGAAAAGGAACTTAATCAGAAACTGGTTTCCTAAGAAAAATAGCTCTGAATAGACCAAAGGAAAATATAGGAAAAGATACAATCCTATCTGGAAAGATTAGAATAATCACAAACACTAAGTATAATGGAAAAGCTTTTGTACTATCCATATCATTTACTATCATCACCAGATTACTTATTGCCTCTACACTCTAACTTACCAATACAAACTCTTCTTTGCAGAAGCTATTTATCAAAAATGTATGTGGAATAATGTGTAAATATGAAATTAACAGCCAATAATGAGTATTGGTTGAATAAATGAATGTTTAAGAACACTCTAAAGAAGAGGATCTTAACTGGAAGTACATGTACTTAAAAATATTTTTTAATAACTTTATTATGGTATAATTGGCTTCCTTTGCAATCCTATGTATTTATTTTATGCTTTAAAATAAATTCTAAGAAGGGATTTAAGTCTTGCTTCACCAGATTGCCAGAGGGATCCATCACCCATACACACATACACACACAAAACATTAAAACTCCATGTACTCCTTTAAATTTTCCTATTAAACCAATCAGTCATTTAGTCAAGAAGCATTTAGTAAGCAATTACTTCATACTCAGCACTATGCGAGGCACTGGGGGATACAATGACAGAAACAAAACAGTCCTTGATTTCAAGGAGCTTATATTTTGTAGAGATAGGTACCATTTACAGACCTGGGTATGAATGTGTTTGAAGACACAGAAGATGTATGTAAATAAATATGACATAATGGGATGGGAAGGCACTAGCATCTGGGGGGAACAGAAAAACCTTAGTAGTGCTTGAGCTAAGCTTTGAAGGAAACTTAGGAGTTCCAAGAGCCAGAGGTAAGAATGAAGTTTATTCCAGGCAAAGAGGGCAGACTATTTCATGCAAGGGCAGGCAAGTGGATGATGGTGATAAGAGTATCTTCTGTGAGGAAGAACAAAAAGACCAATTTAATCAGATCATAGAGTGTAATATATAATAAGGCCGGAGAAGCAAGTTAGAGCTAAGTTGTGAAGGGCTTTAAATGCCAGAGAAGTTTGTATTTGACCCTAGACATAATAGGGAGCCATTAGACTTTATTGAGAAGGGAAGAAAGTAGACCATGCCTGGATCTTAGGAATTTGACTTCAGCAACTATGTGAAAGATCGATTGGAGAGAGGAAGGACTTGAGGCAGGGAGTCCAATTAGTGAGCTATTACAACAATCCAAGTGAGAGATTATAGTTGATGGTACTGCCAAGTCTCCACTCAAAATGCAACCGCTCTAGTTCCATCATCACTGATCATTTGCAGTATTGCAATAGCCATCTAATTAGCCTTCCTATATTGACGTTTCATCCATAATCCAATCCTAATAAAGTTCATTCAAAGTTCTTCATAAGGCATGGATGGGACTGACTATGACATTCCCCTGCTCAAAAAACATTAGTGGCTCACTCTTGCTACTAAATTAAATATAAACTGACTCTGATCCACCTTTACAGATGTTATCACATTACACCTCTTGAAACAATCTATATTTTAGTCAACTGAACTGCTTGCTATTACAAGGAATTGATGATATTATACCTTTATGCATTTATGCAAATCCCTCCTAATCTGAACTTTTCAGATGATTTAGGTATTGTCTCCTAGGTCTTAGTGCTCTCTGACTCATCACTTTGTCCACTTTCATGTATGCACATATGACGGAAACACAATGACGTCAGAACATGTATAGCTTCTTTCCTTCCTTTTTTAAAATTTGTATATTAGTATTTAGTGAAATGTCTTCTTTTTTTTTTGTAAATGCCTGATAAGTGTTTTTGAAGTCAAATAAAAAAGGTAAAACCTCAGTTATCTGGAAAACATAATTGTTTAAGATAATTTATTCTCCAGAGTTCTGGTGTAAATATCAAGATTGAAACTTGGGATTCAGAATGATTATAAAGTGCTTTCGTAAGTCTTAAAAGAATTCATAAAGGTTAGCTATTGTCATTATTCATTCTTAGAAAACTTCCAAATAGGATACTATCATGTAACAGTTCTGAACTGTCCTATTTCTATCTCTCTAGGAAAAGTTAGGCTGCATAAGCAAGAATTTGGATTACTAATTTGGGGGTCAAACGAGGGTAACTAGACCAGTTTTTACTAACCAGTATGGAATTTTCTAACAACCTAGAACACTTCAATACCTAGAACATAACCCCTTAACATTCACTATGGTTCCCACTTTATTTTTTTTCCCCTTGTACTCACTACACTGTAGAATGGAGAATCAATGACTATCTAAGTTAGTTAACTTAGATCTACAGATCTACAGAAAAAGCAGAAAAATACAAAACAAAACCATTACACTTTTCCTTGATGGCAACTGGTACTCTTTCATCAGGTGTTTTTCCCTCAACTATGAACTACTTTAATCAGTAATAATTTAATAAATTGCTCTCTCCCTCTGGGTACTAAGTTTGACTCGTGGCAAATTTGCCTGATGATTCTAGATCTGTTTTATATTAAGTTCAGAAATCAATGCATAGACATTCAACAACTCCACTTATCTCTGGGTTATAGTTAAGGTTAGTCTCTCTTTATAAACAATAGCATTTAGACAATGAAAGACCAGGTAACTGAAATTCACTAAAGCATGTTGGAAAACTGATCATATTACTTTATTATGAAATTATACATTTATTGGGAGGGAAAAAGACTAGACTTCCCATTTGTCCCAGATTGAAAGTAGAGAGGCTACTCACAGACCAGATTCCTCTACTATTAGGCCAAGGAATTTTGACCTGCTCCATTTCGAATTTAGGATGATTCTCCATTCCTGTAGGGAACCTAGTGGTTCTCTACTTCTAAAAGGTGGAAAAAAAGGGAACCCTATAGATAATAGACTTAAGTGATTTTCCACAGTAGATCAGAACTTACTGCTCCAGAGATCTGTTAGTCCTGCCTTCCTTGACAGCTAGAGTTATGGATTTGAAAGACCATGTCCCCAAACTTTGGTTTTATTAAGCACATCTTGATGAATCAGGTTTTAAAAGCCCTTTGGCTATTAAAAATATCCATTTGTTCATTCAACAAATGCTTATTGAATATCTACTGTGTAATAACCAAAGTTATAATGAACCATTATATTAAATGCTCAAAAATAACATCACCTTTGAGGATTTTCAGAGAGTATTGATTCATGGTTTCCTATCTATGGTGGAGTATTGTAGGGCTCTCTCAATAACTTAAACCTAGCCAAAAATCCTCTATCAGCAGTCTTGCAGACTGTTTTGTGAAAGAAACATATAGGAGTTCTATTGAGATCATCTTAAAAGGCCAGGAATATACAGGCTAAACCATCTACTATATGGAAGACGAGGGACAGACAGACAGACAGACAGACACACACACACACACACACACACACAGCTCTTGATGCCACTTGAGTAAAAAACCTAGTACTTCTTTAACTATCAATTCTGCAACAAGCTTCAGAATGGAAACCTTTTCATAATCTTTTTTTTATAATTATATCATTACTATATAATCCCTAACCAGTTTCTAATACCTCTACTATCATTACAGACCCCTAGTTCTAGGTTAGCCCAGGAAATATTCTGTTGACAAATATCTAAGGCAATGATCAGGCTAAGAAAAAGAAGAAGCCTTTGATTACTTCTGTGAATGGAAGTACTTCTGGAATCCATCTATGAAAGGACTAAAAGAAGAATGCATGAAAACCAGGGACTGATATAATGGTTTAAAGGAAATAATTCTCCAGGGTGTACCAACTTTTAAAGCTACTATAAGACCTAACCTCTTAACCTTGGATTAATTTTTACTGTGGAATTCTGCCTTTGTATTGGGAATGTTATAAATTCTAACTCCAAAATGGATTCTATTACAATGTTTTCAAAGACTGGGAAACTGACTATTGCCTGTTTCTTCTAAACAAATTTGCTTAAGTTTAGTTTAACTGAATTATTTCTGTCATGTCTATTCCTAAAACACAAAAGGCAACTGTTTTTTCCTTCAAAACTAGGTATTAAGAATAATCTATCATTTATGAATTTATCCAAATAATCTTTTAAATTCTTTTATATTTTCAGTTAGTACGATCATTAAGAATATTATCTCCTAGCAGAACCAGGAGAACATTGTACACAGAGACTAATACACTGTGGTATAATCGAATGTAATGGACTTCTCCATTGGTAGTGGTGTAATGGCCCAGAAAAATCTGCAGGGATCTAGTAGAAAAAACACTATGCATAAGCAAACGATAAACTATGGGAGTGGAAACACAGAGGAAAAGCAACTGCCTGACTACAGAGGTTGAGGGGGCATGACAGAGGAGAGACTCTAAACGAAACTCTAATGCAAATATTGACAACATAGAAATGGATTCGAATCAAGAACACATGTGACACCCAGTGGAATCTCACGTCGGCTATGGGGGATAGAGGGAGGAAAAGAAAATGATCTTTGTCTTTAATGAATAATGCTTGGAAATGATCAAATAAAATATTATTTAAATTTTTTTAAAAAAGAATATTATCTCCTAAATTCATAACTACTCTGTAATTTATTTTATATATTTCAGGTTCCAAGTTCAAGCACATCTTCTGGACTATGTAAAGATTCAAATGATGGAGAGGTTCAAAGAGTTTAAATGATTTTCTCAAAGTCATCTAACTCACAAGATTCTAGAACAGGATGTGAAACCATGGATTTCTGAATTTCCAAGTCTAGCATCATATCCCATATTCCATATTCTCATACTAGTATGATTTCAATACCACAATCTCATTTGTCCACCAAACTGGCCTATGACATTCTCTAGTCATATATCTAGTTGCTTGATACATGTCTTCTGCACTGCATTTTTGGAGGGGGGGGGCTAGAAGAAACAATTCATCATTGGAAATATATTGTATATGTCTATCATTTGTCTTTCTAGTCTCCTTTAGGATATATATAAATTTAATTAATTTGAAATGATGCAATGTCACAATTCATGGTTATATACCATCAGAGTATAGGGATAATAATGGTATAAAATATCAGTGCTTTTTTAGAAACAAAGACCTTGTTATTATGAAAATATTTTACAATTGAACAAATTCAATATAACTCAATCTCTACTTCCTACTCAATTCTTTGCTCATTATCTATATATAATATGGATATATAACCAATATAAATTGATAGATAAATTCAAAGGGTGATTTGTGTATTTGCATGTCATGATCTGGGCAAATACTGTACGTGTGATTTAAATCTACTTTGGTTTGTTTGGGTTTTTTTTAATGTGCATTGTTAAAGCAGTTTCTTTTGTAATAATAAAGATTTGTTCTGAGGAGTCTTTGTGATGTTCCATTTCTCTATGTTATGATATGGAAACAAGGGTATCTCATAATCATGAAAATTTTCTTTGAACTTATATAGGACAACCTCCTATAACATGGATAAATACTCCTATAAAAATCTAACTATTTAAAATCCTCTATATTCAAAATGCAGTGAATCATTGAAGAAAGTAATTTTTATTGTAACAAGTCACATAGTGCTTTATGATCTAGATTTATGCATGAGGGAAACTTGGATGAGAAAGTCTTTGACAGTATTTTGCTTTACTAATTCAAATATCTTCTGAAAAATCAATACTCTACCATAGAGGTGTCAAATATACATTAGCCCACAACTCCCCTAACTGCCACAGAAACCAGATTAAAATGTAATTTGGAAATATTTAGTAAAACTAATAATAATACAATAAAACATTGATAACATTAATATGTGTCCCGAGGGAATTTTATTACAGTTTAATGGTTGGTGTTTCTATTTGAGTTTGACCCTACTGCTCTACAACTCAGTTATCTGTATGAAAATAGTTGACTATAAAAGAAAATCAACTCTGAAAGTTTGTTTCATTCTCTCATTTTTCATCAAGACTGCTCAATATATAGGTAGGGATTTGGTATAAAGGGTTGGGAGAAGCCTGTCTGTAACAAATAGGCATACTCAAAAAAAAAAAATTCCACAATGACTGTTTCCAAGAATGTATCATTCTGAATACTCAGTCTCTCTCCTCTCTTTTAGGAAACACATAATTCAATTCCTGATTAGTCTTCTGGAATGTGGTTAGCCATTGCTTTGTTCAGCATTCTATATTTTCAGTGTTTTTTTTCCATTATGATGTTTTTCTTAATGTATAAATTGTCAATTCCACAAAAATAATCTTTGTAGAGCATACTCCAATAAATCCTGTGGCTTCTCATTGACTAGATGAACTTCTTAGCCTTGTAGGTAAAGCTTGCCACAATCTAGTTTCCACCTATCTTTCCATACTATTCCAATTCTTTAATTCTATGATCTATCTACTCCAGGTTTCTTGGCCATGGCACGAGGACTAACACCTCTCATGTGAGAATGGAATCATTTTCAGGACTTCTCATTCACCTTCAGTATCTACCTCTCACTCGACTCTCACCTATGGCTCTAAGAAAATGTATCATATTCAGTGGTCACATCCTGGCAAAACCATCTTGACTGGTAGGCTAAATCCAGTTGATAGTAACAAACAGGTTTCAAATTCATTGGTATGTTAAGGAAGGGATATCTACCCCAAAAATATAAAAGATTTTTCCCAGCTGACACTGAAATCATTAAAAGTCTTACATTTGGTGTTACTAAGAAGAAGACTTAGACTCAAGAAATAGAAGTCAAAAGCTTGCTTTCCTGGACTTGAACTATAAAATCAAAGTCATAAGTTTGTCCATCTTTGACTCACCAGCCAACTTTATTTAACAACCTAAACTTTGTCATGTCAATGGTCTTTCCTCACTTATAATGAATCAGTTCTCTCTTATTCCTGTAGAAATGAAATTAAATGGGCTCCTCTTAACCTAAAGTCTCTTGAAAGTGAATCTCCTACCATAAGCAAATTAGGTGAGCATGGAATAATTTACCTGTGGGAGCTTTTGAGAAGGAGAAAATTTATGAACAATCAAGATATAGAAAATATTATGGATTCCGGAATCAAGATGGTCTCATAGAGGTTCAGAGGTTTAGACCTCTGAAAATCCTATCTTACTGATAACAAACTAAATGCTCCTAGGGGACTAAAAATAAAACCTAACAACAAGACAGAGCCAAGGAACCCTTCTAGTGGACTCAACTTAAAAGGTACACCCCCAAAAGCCAAAATTTGAGAACACTCGGGTTTAAGGGGAAAGAAGAAGGAAGGTCCCGGGACCCCTCCCCACCTAGAGCTCTGAGCCTCCAGCAGCAGCTAGAACTTCTGGGAGGGCAAAGGCACATATGTAGAGGAAATACCTTGCAGGCAAAGTTGTGCCAGGCTCAGATCATCGAAAAGAAGCAGTGAGGAACGAGGTAGAGAAGAAACACAGAGCACAGAGTGGTCAACCTAGTTGCAGCAGCAGAGATACTCCATATTGGCCCTCCCCCCACTGACAGAGGTTTTCGGCTCAGGGCACATCTGGCAAGCCAACTGGACTTTAGACCATCAAAAGCTTCAGAGGGCAGGGAAACTCAAGCTCCCACACCCCTTCCCCACAGACTGCACTGAGAGATTTACTCACAAACCTCCAAGGGTGAAGACTGACAGAAAAGCCCAAAACCACAAAAAAATGAGAGGAGCAAGAGCTGAGGAAACTGCAGAGAGTAAAGATTGCGGGTAAATATGAGAAAACAACAGAAAAAAGAAAAAAGAAATTACAATCAACAGCTTCTATACAAGCAATGAACAAAGAGCAAATTGAACAGAGAAGGATGAAGGAACAGCAAGCAAAAAAAGAGAAACTCCAGTGAATTGGATAAAGGCTCTGGAAGAACTCAAAATACAATACAAAACACAATTAACAAAGCTGAAGACAACAAGGAAAAGAACTTAAAAACTAAGATAAGTCATCAGGAAACAAAAGCACTTGAACTAAAACAAGAAAACAGTGTCTTGAAAGCCAAAATCAACCAGCTTGAAAAAGAGGCAAAGGAGATAAAAGATGACCTCCAAAGAAAATCAGACCAGAAGGAGAAGGATGACCAAAAAGCCAGGGATGAAATCCAGTCTTTAAGAACAAGATTACAACAACTAGAAACAAGTGACTTCACAAGGCAGCAGGACACTATAAAACAAAATCAAAAGAAAAAAATTGAGGAAAATAAGAAGCACCTCATTCATAAAACAGAAGATTTAGAAAATTGTTCAAGGATAGATGACAAGAATAATCAGTCTACCAAAAGAACATGAGAAAAAGAATCATAATACAAGAAATTATGAGAAAACTCCCAATATTCTAGAACAAGAGGTAAAAGTAGAGATTGAAAGAATCCACAGATCACCTCCTGTATTTAATCCCCAAATGACAACAACCAGGAATGTCATAGCCAAATTCAAAAACTATCAGACCGAGGAAAAAATACTACAAGCTGCTAAGAAGTAAAATCATTTAGATACCATGGAACCACAGTGAGGATAACACAGGATCTGGCTGCATCTACACTGAAGAACAGAAAGGCATGGAATATGATGTACCAGAAAGCAAGGGAACTACTTCTATAACCAAGAATCAATTACCCAGCAAAACTGACTATATTCTTACAGGGAAAAGTGTCGTCATTTAACAAAATAGAAGAATTCCAAGCATTTGGAAAGAAAAGACCAGACCTGAACAAAAAATTAGATGCCCAAGCATAGAAGTCAAGAGAATCATCAGAGGGTTATTAAGAAAGTGGGAAAAAAGGAAAATAAAACCAAAAACAACTCAAAAAAAAAACCAATTTTTTTAACAGACCCAATAAGTATAAATATGTATCCTTATAAGAAAAGAGGGCATTGGTAACTCTTAAAAAATATTATTATCACCTGGGCAGCTAGAAGAATTACAATTAGAGGAAACAGTGACAAACTGTACAGGATGAAATGCCAAGACATAAATATGTACATAGATATATACATGAATAAATACATACACATTTATGTATGTATATATATATATATATATATATATATATATATATACAATTAGAGCAAAAAAGAGGTTAATACTAAAAGAAATGGAAAAAGAAACAAAAGGTGGTAAAATTATATATCACAAAGGAGCTCATGGTGGGAGGAGGAGAACATCATTACACTGGAACGGTATAGAGGTTGGAGATAGGAAATACTCAACTCTTACATGAATTGAAATTGACTCAAAGAGGGAAGAACAATCCAATCCATTGGGGCAGAGAATTGATTTGTGCCCTATAGGGAAGTAGAAGGGTAAGAAATGGACTGGTGGAGAGGGAAGCAGTACAAGGAAGGGAGAGGGTGGGAGGTAGTATAAAAAGACTGTAAAGAAAATAAGAGGGGAAGAAGAAAAAAGAAGGGTTGAGAGGGAAGTAAAATAAGGGTGGGAATTAGGGGGACTGATTAAAAACAAAACATTGATGTAGAAGGAAATAGTGAAAGAAGAAAGAGCGGGACTAGAAGAGGAAATCAAAATGCTGGGAAATACACGGCATTCATAACATCCATTCACATTCATAACTGAATGTGAATGGAATGAACTCATCCGTAAAACACAACTGAATAGCAGAGTGTATTATAAACCAAAACCCTACCATATGCTGTCTACAATAAACTCACAAGAGGAAGGTAGACACGCATAGGGTAAAATAGGATGGAGTCAAATCTATTGGACAACAACTGATAAAAAAGAAGGCAGGAGTAACAATGATGATATTTGACAAAGCAAAAGTAAAAACATATCTAGTTAAAAGAGATAGGGAAGGCAATTACATCCTCATAAAAGGCAGTATAGACAATGAGGAAACATCAAGACTAAACATGGATGTACCAAATGGCATAGTATCTAGATTTCTAAAGGAAAACTAGTGGAGTTCAAGGATGAAATAGATAGAAAAACTATACTAGTGGGAGACTTGAACCTTCCTCTATCCAAACTACATAAATCAAATCAAAAATCAAAGAGAAAATGAGATTTAGTAGATATGTACAGAAAAATAAATAGGGACGAAAAGGAATAGACTTTATCTTCAGCAACACATGATACATTCATAAAGACTGGCCATGTATTAGAGAATAAAAACATTGCAAACATGTGCAAAAGAGCAAAAGTAATAAATGGAACCTTCTGAGATCACAATTCAATGAAAATAATAATTATTAAGGGTACATGGAGAGGCAAACCAAAAATTAATTGGAAATTAAATAATATGATTCTCCAAAATCTGTTAAAGAACAAATCATAGAAATAATAACTTCATTGAAGAAAATGAAAATGATGAGACATCCTTTCAAAATCTAAGAGATGCAGACAAAGCAGTACTCAGGGGAAAATTTATATCCTTGAGTTCATATATTAACAAATTAGACAGGGCAGAGGTCAATGACTTGGACATGGAAATTAAAAAACTAGAAAGTGAACAAATTAAAAATCCTCAGATGAAGAATAAATTAGAGATCCTAAAAATCAAAGAAGAAATTAATAAAACTGAAAGTCAAAGAACTAATGATTTAAAAAATAAGACTAGAAGCTGGTAATTTAAAAAAAAACAAATACTGGTCAATCTAATTTAAAAAAGGAAAGAAGAAAACTAAATTAACAGTATCCAAGATGAAAAGGGAGACCTCACCTCATAGAGCAAACTAAGGCAATCACTAAAAATTATTATGCCCAATTACATGGCAATAAATATGCCAATCTATGTGATATGGATGAATATTTAAAAAAATATAAATTGCCCAGACTAACAGAGGAAGAAATAGACTACCTAAACAACCATATATCAGACAAATAAATTGAACAAGCCATCAAAGAACTCCCTAAGAAAATATCCCCTGTCCAGATGGATTCACAAATGAATTCTATCAAACATTCAAAGAACAACTAATCATAATATTATACAAACAATTTGACAAATAAATCAAAAAAGTTCTACCAAATTCCTTTTACGACACAAATACGATACTGATTCCAAAGCCAGGCAGGTCAAAGCCAGAGAAAGAAAATTAGACATGAATCTCCTTAATGAATATATATGCAAAATTCTTAAAAAGGTTACTAGCAAAAATACTCCAGCAAGTCATCACAAGGGATATACTCTATGACCAAGTAGGATTCATACCAGGACTACAAGGATGGTTCAATATTAGAAAAACCATCCACATAATTAATCATATTAACAAGCAAACCACCAAAATCACATAATTATCTCAAGAGATGCAGAAAAATCCTTTCAAATATACAACACTCATTCCTATTGAAAACAAGCATAGAAATAGAAGGGCCATTCCTAAAAATATTAAACAGTATTTATCTAAAACCATCAGCAAACATCAATCTGCAATGGGGACAAACTAGAAGCCTTCCCAATAAGATCAAGAGTGAAACAAGGATGCCCATTATCACCTCTATTATTTAACATACTAGCTGTAGGAATTAGAGAAGAAAAAGAAATTGAAGGTATTAAAATTGGCAATGAGGAGAACAAGCTATCACACTTTGTAGATGATATGATAGTCTACTTAAAAGAATCCTAGAGAACCAACTAAAAAGCTAGTGGAAATAATCAACAACTTTAGCAAAGTTGCAGGATACAAAATCAACCCACATAAGTCATCAGTATTTCTATATATCTCCAACACATCTCAGCAACAAGAATTAGAAAGAGAAATTCCAGGAACTATATGAACACAACTACAAAACACTCTCAACACAATTAAAATTAGATCTAAACAATTGGAAACAGCATCGACTGCTCATGGATGAGATAACATAATAAAAATTAAAATCCTACCCAAATTAACTTACTTATTTAGTGCCATACCCATTAAATTACCAAAAACCTTTTTTACTGAATTAGAAAAAATCATAACAAAGTTCATTTGGAAGTACAAAAGATGAAGGATATCCAGAGAAATCAAGGAAAAAAATGCAAAGGAAGGAGGCCCTGCAGGCCCAGATCTCAAACTATACCATAAAGCAGTGGCCATCAAAATAATTTGGTACTGGATAAGAGACAGAATGGAAGATCAGTGAAATAGACTTGGGGTAAGTGACCTCAGGAAAACAGTCTATGATAAACCCAAAGATCCCAGCTTTGGGGACAAAAATCCACTATTTGATAAAAAACTGCTGGGAAAATTGGAAGTCAGTATGGAAGATATTAGATTTGGATCAAAATCTCACACCCTACACCAAGAGAAACTCAGAATGGGTGAATGACTTGGCAATATAAAGAAGGAAACTATAAGTAAATTAGGTGAACACAGAATAATACACATGTCATATCCTTGGGAAAGGAAAGACTTTAAAACCAAGCAAGAGCTAGAAAAAAAACACAAAATGTAAAATCAATAATTTTCATTACATCAATTTAAAGTTTTTGTACAAAAAAAAAAAACCAATGTGACCAAAATTAGAAGGGAAGCAACAAATTGGGAAACAATCTTCATAACAAAAACCTCTGACAAAGGTCTAATTATTCAAATATATAAAGAGCTACACCAATTATACAAAAAAAAAATCAAGCCATTCTCCAATTGATAAATGGGCAAAGGACATGAATAGGCAATTTTCAGTTAACAAAATAAAATCTATTAATAATCACATAAAGTGTTCTAAATCTCTTATAATTAGAGAGATGCAAATCAAAACAAATCTGAGGTAGCACCTCACATCTAGCAGATTGGCTAACATGACAGCAATGAAAAATAATGAATACTGGAGGGGATGTGGCAAAGTAGGGACATTAATGCATTGCTGGTGGTGTTGTGAATTAATCCAACCATTCTGGAGGGCAATTTGGAACTATGCCCAAAGGGCACTAAAAGACTAACTGCCCTTTGATCCAGCCATAGCAGTGCTGGGTTTATAACCCAAAGAGATAATAAGGAAAAAGACTTGTACAAGAATATTCATAGCTGCGCTCTTTGTGGTGGCAAAATATTGGAAAATGAGGGGATGCCCTTCAATTGGACAAATTGTGCTATCTGTTGGTGATGGAATACAATTTTTCTGAAAGGAATAATAAAGTGGAGGAATTCCATGGGATCTGGAACAACCTCCAGGAAGTGATGCAGAGCAAAAGGAGCAGAATCAGGAAAACATTGTACACAGAGACTGACACACTGTGGTACAATCAAATGTAATCAACTTCTCCATTAGTGTCACAGCAGTGATCCTGAACAAGTTGGAGGGATCTACGAAAAAAAACACTATCCACATTGAGAGGAAAAACTGTGGAAGTAAAAAAACACCAAACACCAACAACATGGAAATAAGTTCTGATCAAGGACACATGTAATACCCAATGAAATTGCACGTCGGCTACAGGAAGGGTGAGGGCAGGGGAGGGAACCAAGTAATAATGTTCTTAATTGACTAAATAAATTAATTAAAAATTAAAATATTAAAACATTAAAACATTATGATATATAAAATAGATAATTTTGATTATGTTAAATTTAAAATGTTTTTACACATACAAAACCTATGCAAAGAAGTCCAAAAGGAAAAAAAGGATTGGGGAAAAAGGATTTATAGCAAGTTTTTCTGACCAAAGTCTCATTTTTAACATATATAGAAAACTTAGTCAAATGGATATAAGCCATTTCCGAATTGATAAATATTCAAAAGATAAGAACATGTGTGAATCTTGAAATTTCTCAGACTTGTGAATGTTAAAAAATTCCCCATTGGGGAATTTTTCATTTGGACAATTCCCTATTGGGACTATTCCCCATTTTAAACAGTGAAGCTACTTAGATCTAAAATGTGAGAACTCTACTTAGATCAGAAATGTGAAGACCTCTACTCCATCTTAAGACTGCTTTAGGGGAGAAAACTCCTTGCTGAACAATGAAAAATACTTAAACCCATACTTAAGCCATGCCTATTTTTAGAATTAATACAAAGGGGTGCTAAGTACCTATAAAGGTCAGGCAACTTGTGAACTTACAAGGAGCAAAGAGGAAAAAACTTACTCAGAGATTCTAGCCTACTCAGGTGTGTATTATTAAAAGGATTAGTCTACTCAGGTGTGAATTCCAAATGGGCTGTCCTTTGGAAAACGTCTTGATTGGTAGATGGAAGAACTTAGGGGAGGTGACATAGGAGAAAACCCCCTATATAAGAAAAAGACAGGCTATTGAAAAAAGAGAGTCTCTTGAGAGACAGGTTCTAAGGAGGTTGTTGAGAGAAGGACAATCTCTAAGGAGGTCTCTCAAGGGAGGCTCACTCTGGCTGGAACTCCCTCTGGGGAGACTCTGTCCTCCTAGATATAAGAGTGGGTGAGTAAACTGTGACCGCAGAAAATATGTTTTCACTACAGTGTCTTGTTTTAAATCACATATAAGGTGGTCGCCAGGGAAATATTCCCAATTATGAATATACCCAAGTCAACTGGGTTTTATAGAGAATTTAATTAATAATACAATGAGGAATCAAAGAAAGAGAGAGAGAAAAAGGAAATAAACGAGAAAAGGCAGCCCTGGCCAACCCAGGACTAAGCCCTAAAAGAAAAGATAAGTCAGTCCTTAATCACTCACCATAAGATCTGTTCAAGCGAGGACTACAATTTAAGTCTTCCACTATTTTACTCACTACAGTTTACAACCTCAATAATTTTAACTCTTACAGTTTATGACATCCACTCTTTTAAATGCTACACAGGCAGTTTTCAAATAAAAAAAAATATCAATAGTCATCTGAAAAAATGTTATCACTATGATTAAAGAAATGCAAATTAAAACAACTTTGAAGAATCATCTCTCACCTGGGAGATTGACTAATATGACAGAAAAGGAAAAGGATAAATGCTGGCAAGGATATAGGGAAATTGGCATATGTATGAATATATAAAACAGAACCAAAAAGAGTAGCATTTTGCTTTCATTAACTTTCTGAATAAGCCAAACCTAAATAGTAACTAGATATTGAATATTCATTGTCTTCTACCACATGAACATATGTGTACATGTGCACATGTGTATAATATATATACATATATACACATACATGCATACCCACATGCCTATTTTCAATGGAATGTCTAGTCTGCTAAGTTAAAAAAGGTATTATTTTATAGAGATCTTATGTTACCAGCACTGCTTTGAAATATGTGTCTATCTTAAAAGAAAAATAAAATTTGGTTGGCAACAGTAATTCTTGATTTGATTTTCCAAACAAATAATGAGTGAATACTCCACATTCCATATTTTAGATTTTGGCAAGAAGCAGCATGGTAGAATGGATAAAGACAAATTCAAGATCCACCTTTGAAGAATCATGGTTAGGTGATGCTATCCAAGTCACTGACCTAGTAAAAACCCCAAATAATTCTATGACTTGAAGAACAACTCTCAAGCACAATTTAAAAAATTTGGACATTTCTTATTTGAAGCAATGAGTTCCTTCAGTCATTTGTGGAAAATGAAAAGATAAATTTGATTCAGATCCCTATTGATAATATAAATTTGGGACCCAAAAAACCATATCAGATTCTACTTCCACATGTGTTTTATCATAATAATGGCAGTTCTGCCAGTGTAAAATACTGTGGGGATTAAGAACATTGTTATCAGATTAGCCATTTTTATAATTTTTTTTATTCTGCTTAGAAGACTGTTTAGATAGTGCTTCATGACACCTATTAAAATGGCTGCCTAATAGGGCTGGCAACTGCCCAACTCCCATCTACCTATTTCAAACAGCCCTGAAATTCACACCAATAATAATTAAGAAATCCAATGAGAAATTACAGTAAGTGACTTCTGCTACTCCAGATCTGCACAAAAAAGTCAGACTTAAGTCTATGGGAAAGAAAACTGAAACTACTGACCCTAAACCTAAAGTTACTGATGACCTTTTCTGAATCCTCATTCTCCTTGACCTCTCTATAGCCTTTGACCTTCCCTTCCCTTCCTTCATATTTTCTTCTGTCTAGGAATTACACTCACCACTCTCCTGACTCTCCACATGTCTCTCTGACCCTCCTTCTCCCTCATCCATATCACAACCTCTAAGTATTGGTGCCCCATTGTATTCATTCCTAGAACTTCATTTTTTCCCTCTATACTACTTTCTTTGGTGATTTCATCATTTCCTCTAAATTTACTTGCCATCTCTATGCTGATAATTCTCAAATCTACCTAACCTGCCTTGACCTCCAATCTCACATCTCCAGTTGCCCTTCAAACATTTCTTCAAACCAATGACACTGGTCTCCTTGCTGATCCAGAAATGAGGAACTCCATTTTTTGGATGAGGGCATTTTCTCATGTCTGTAATATTCTGCTTTGAGTCACTAAAACCCTAACTTCTAGGAAGCCTTTCCCAACCCTTTTTAGTTCTAGTCCTTGCCCTCTGTTAATTATTTCCAGTTTATCTTTACATAATATTTATGTGTATAATATATAGTGAGCTTCTAGAGGGCAGGAAATGTCTTTTGCCTTTTTTGTATACTCATTGGTTAGCACATAGAATAGGAACTTAAAAGTTTACTGATTGATCAATGAATTGATTGAGAAATAGGAAGAGGCAGCCATCAAAGCTTGTGCCAAAGCAACCAGAGACAAGGCTAAAGTCATTTTAAAAGTTCTGTACACAGAGGTAGTGAGAAAAGTTCTAGAGTAGTCAAAAGCTCTAGGGTGGAGAAACTGAAAGCCCCAGGAGTAGCAGCTGGCAACAATCAATAAAGAAAAAACTTGTAACCAGTCCTGCTTATAGAGTTATAAATATGCCAGGGCTGTGAAGTATAACCATCCTAATATGATGCATGCACAGTGAAATTTCTGTGGTTCTAGAAAGAAACTCTTAAGATTCATTGCTCTGAAATTTAAAGATCTGCTGGGATACAGAGCCAAGGAGACAGTGGTCAGCACAGAAACCTAGGGAAACCTGGGGACACCCTTGACAACACCACATGGGGCTGACCACCCCAAAGCACACACATAGATATAACCTGACACTGACACCAAGTCTCTCTCCACTAGAAACATGAGTAAATAAAAGAAAACCTTAACCAGTATAAAAAATTTTGTTGTCTTAAGAGATATCTGTCAACTAAAGAAGAAGCAAGAATCCCTTTCAATGAAAGACATAGGGGAAAAGTGTGTTTTTCAAAATGACACATATGTAGAAGAAATAAAACAAGATATAAAAGGAAATTAAATTCCTAGAGTCCAGGACTGGAAGAAAAATAGCTTGCAATAAAAAGTCGTTAAACCTTGCCCAAGAAATAGAATCCTTCAAAAGTAGAATAGATAAATTTGACACCAATTACCCTTTGAGATGGCAAGAAATATTAGAATGAATTTTTTAAAAATTAAAAAAGTTAAAAATATAAAATATGTTATCAAATCTAATATTTAGTTTCAATTGAAATAAAAAACAAGTGAAGGAGATATCATCTAAGAGTCATTGGATTCCCATGGTACTATATATAAATATATCTTAAAAACTTACCTTCTGCCTCAGACTATGCATTGGTTCCGAGACAGTAGAGTGGTAAGAGCTACGCAATGGGGGTTAAGGAACTTGACCAGGATTACACAGCTAGAAAGTGTTTGAGGCCAAATTTGAACCTAGTACCTGACTGGCTCTCCATCCAATGAGCTACCCAGCTACCTCCAGTACAATATATTTTTTAAACCCTATGTACTACATTTCAAGAAATTATAAATAAGAAAATTCCCAAATGCATTAAAACTGATTGGCCAAGTGAAGATAGAATAATTCCACTAATCAGCTCCTGAAAGGAATCCTAAAAGGAAAAATTCCAGAAATATCATATCATAACCAAAATCAAAAGCTCTCATGAAAATAATGCAAACATCCTAAAAGAACTAATGCAAGTACTAAGAAATTACAATCAGGATTACATAAGACCTGGCTCCTTCTAAGAAAAATCAGACAAAATTTTAGAATACTATAAAGTAAAAAACAACAAAAAAGTAAAAAACAAAAGAAAACCATCGACTTACAACCAAGAATAATTTCCCCTTAAAAGCTGAGTATAATGTTACAGTGGGGTGGGGAGGTGGACATTTAATTTAATAGAAAGTTTTTAAACAGAAAAGAAAAACCCAAGTTGAGTAGAAACTTTGCAGGACAAACAGAGGAGTCCAGAGAAATTGAAGAAGTCATTTTTGTTTGAACAATTGGAAAGAGGTAGAGAAGACTTAGTGCTAACATTCTAAAAAGAGGATAGGAAGGAAATTTCACTTTAAAACTTTAATGTCTTTAAAGGAAAATAAGGACATTACAGAAGAAAAAATTGGATTAGTTTTGTTCTGAACATTTGACAAAGGGAAATACACTAATATAAAGGAGGAAGAAGGGAATAGAAATTGCTATTTATCATTCCTGGAGTGTACAGAAGTACATTAACATGGAGGAAAGAGTAGGGGGAGTGGGCATCAGATAATTCTCACTCATATAAAATGGCCAAAGGAGAGCTGAACACATGTAAAAAATACATACACGTACACATACATCATGATGCAAAAATATATCAAACTCAATAGGGAAGCAAGAAAGAATATGTAGGAAGCAGGTTAAAATGAAAGATAGTACCAGATAGGGAACAGTTGAGAACAGAATTAACCCTCTGAACCTAAGTATTGGGGAGAGAGGTAGAATTAAGAGTAGAAAATAAAATTTAAAATACCTTAAATCTTCATATACACAACTGATGAATGATTCAAAAAATTTTGTATAGGAATGTAATAGAATATTATAGTGCAAAAGACTTGTTCAAGAATATTCTTAGCTGCGCTCTTTGTGTTGGCCAATTGGAAAATGAGGGAATGCCCTTCAATTGAGGAATGGCTGAACAAATTGTGGTATATGTTGGTGAAGGAATACTATTGTGCTCAAAGGAATAATAAAGTGGAGGAATTCCATGGAGACTGGAACAACTTCCAGTAAGTGATGCAGAGCAAAAGGAGCAGAACCAAGAAAACATTGTACATACAGACTGAAACACTGTGGTACAATCGAATGTAATGGACTTCTCCATTAGTGTCAATACAATGTCCCTGAACATTCTGCAAATCAGAGGACAAACAGTGGAAATAAAAACACTGAGGAAAAGCAACTGCTGGAATAGAGAGGTTGAGGGGACATGATTGAGGAGAGGCTCTAAATGAACACCCTAATGCAAATACCAACAACATGGAAATGGGTTCAAATCAAGGACACATGTGATACCCAGTGGGATTGCACATCAGCTATGGGAAGGTGTTGGGAGGGGGGAGGAAAAGATAATGATCTTTGTTTCCAAGGAATAATGTTTGAAAATGACCAAATAAAATAATGTTTAAAAAAATATATTATAGTGCAATAAGAAATTTTTTAAAGACCAATTTTAGAGAATTGTGGGTATCATGAACTGATACAAAGTGAAGCAAAACCAAAGTAATTCATACAAGGAAAATAATGTATAGAAAAAAACATCATTGAAAGATTTTATTTGTTAAAAGAGTCTCTGTCTCTCTGTCTGTCTCTCTTTTTCCTCTGTCCCTCCTTCTCTCTTTCCTTCTCTTCTCCCCCCCCCCCACCATCTCTTATTTTGAAGTTTCTATAAAGAGAGCATTATATGACACATATGAAACCCAGTAGAATTGGCAATGGGAAGGGGGTGGGAGTAGGAGAGGAAAAGAACATGAATCATGTAACCATGGAAAATTTTCTTAATCCATAAAATAAAATTTTTAAAAAGAGAGCATTATAACTTTTTTAATGCATTGAAGAGAACAGAAGAAAGAATAGACAAGCAGGACTGTTTTGAAAATACTGTAAAGAATTTTCTTTGCGTTAACCTTTACCTTCTGTCTAAGAATTGATACTAAGTTTTAGTTCCAAGGCATAAGAGTAGTAAGGGCTAGGCTGCTGGGGTTAAGTTACTTGCCCAGGGTTACATAGGAAATGTATAAGGACAGATTTGGTTATATATTTTAATTACAAATTAAAAAAAGGAAAATGAAATGAAGTGTCACAATTTTATTTAGAATCCTTTTTCTGAAGTTTGCTGTGCACATGGAAATGCTCTTTTGTGGTCTTTCATTTCTTTTTTTGTTTAAAAAAACAACAACACATTTTTGAGTTATTATGTGAGTTTCAACTAAGAGTTTGTTCATATCAACCTGTGACCAACTAAACCAGAACTCCTTTGATTAGATATCAGCACCAAATTATCCTAGATAATCAAGATCTACCACTACTAGTGAAAACATCATAAAGGAATAGAGAGAGTTGGAGTTAGAAGGATGTAACAGGTCAGATGGAGGGATATAATTAGAAACAGGATAACTTGGAGCAAAACACATTGAAGTAGAAGGAATGAAGAAGCATAGAAGACAGCCCAGGGGGGGGCAAAGGTACAACCACAGTGAAAAAGAGGGGTTAAGTTGATATTTTTTCAGTAGAATTTTGAGGGGAACACTGGTTCTGAAGGATCACAAGGAACACTTTGTGAGTGGGAGAGAAAGTGGATAGGGGTCATTTCTTCTCTTGACTGTGTGACTCAAGAAAGGACCAACAGACAGGGAAAGAAACATTCTTACATCCCCTTGTCTATGTCCAAAAGCAAAGTCCTATTTGCCTCATGCTAGTTATAACTCATTGCATCTTCCAATTTACAAAGATAATTTAAAAATATTAGTGGACTTTAAAACAAAACATGTTACTGGAGTCTAAATTTGTTTTCTATATTTTTGAGTACATATCA